>NC_045685.1:27691308-28008808 GCF_003331165.1 Xiphophorus hellerii
ATATAAAAATAACAAAAAGTGTTTGTTTGTTTTATAGCAAAGCTCAGAATGTCATGTTAAAATATTTTTCTTTATGTAAATTTTTTATTAGCATTCATGGTGAATTTTACAATAAACTGTTAATATTTATTAAAGAAAACATGAAAATGTCGTCTTTTTATTTACCAACAGTAACCAATCCCTGAGTGTTGCAGCCAGCTCCGCCCACACTGAGACAACGGAGGTGTGGCCAACATCGACCAATCGTCTGCAAGCACCGGTTTCCGAACCGAGTCGGCTGTTGGCTAAAACCAGAAAACAAGAATATGAGATAAAAGATTTCATAAAATGACATTTTATGCATTACATATAACTTTTTCTAACTTTTCATAGACACTGTTTACATAATTATTCTAAGTAATCTAGCTTTTTAGTTAGCATTGCTAATCCTAAAGCACTCATCATAAACAGTTCCACTATCGCTAAGCTCTTTATCAACAGGGTATTTAGCAGAAGCTATCGCTAAAGTGCTACACCAACTTAGTAATTAATAAAAGCTATGCTAATTAGCATAGTAATTAGTGGAAGCTATGAAGCTAACCAAAACTTCAACACAAACGTCGTCTGTTAGCGCACTAGCAGCTGTGTAACTGTGGTTAGTAATTTATAAACCAGTTAATAAATTACTTTTATTGAAAAAGCTAAGCAAAAGTAAACATAATAACAAATGTTTTTATATTTCAGATTTACTTTCTATTCCCTCTGAAGTAGCTATGAGGTGACTGACTCACCTGGGATGCGCCGGCGCGACCTGCAGGCTGCTGATGTTCCTGCAGCCAGCGCCCAGAGCCCACAGAACCTCCTGACCGACCGGATCTGAGGAGCTCCTGCAGGTAGAGACACTCAGGTGAGCACTCAGACCGCCAGGTGAGCCATGGAGCAGGTGGAGCCTCCTCAGTCCCACCTGTACGTGAGTGTCTGCAGGTTCCTGCAGTAGCAGCTGGCCATCCACAGCGTCCTGTCGGTGAGGATGTGGGGACACTGGGAGACGGAGAGGTGGAGCAGACTGCCCCCTGCTGACCGCAGCAGCGCCTCCACGCCCGGCTCCACGCTGCCCCTGAGACACACAGCAGGTCAGCACACCTTCAGACCTTTAAATGGTCTGAACTCAGGAAACAGACGGACTCACACCGTTTCCATGGCAACGTGCACATTCTTCAACTTACTAAGAGATAAGAATATGTTTAAACTTTCTCTGAGTGTTAATCCCTCTGAGCTGCCGCTGTGTGTGTGTGTGTGTGTGTGTGTGTGTGTGTGTGTGTGTGGTGTGTGTGTGGGTGTGTGTGTGTGTGTGTGGGTGTGTGTGGGTGTGTGTGTGTGTGTGTGTGATACCGAGTGTTTTTGTGATAATCCTCTCGCGTCTCGTCAGGCCGGCGGCTTCGCGGCTTCAGGTTGTTGAGGATGACAGACTGAGTTTGAGTACACCACTGAGAAAGAGTCTGCAAGAACTAAACACACAAAATAACGATTTAATCCAGACACCAATGGAAAAATATATATATTTAAACAGTTTCAGACTCTGAAATTCAGAAATTCAGTCACCGTCTGAATTTCAAACATCATCTGGGAGAGAAAAGAGCCTGAATGCAGTTAGCTAAATAATTAGCTAAGGTTAGCTAAATAGTTAGCTTAAGTTAGCTAAATAATTAGCTAAGGTTAGCTAAATACTTAGCTAACTGCAAATTAGGCAGTTCTTTGCAACACACTGATATTACTTTGATAAATTATCAGAATATCCTCTATTAACAGGTCTGAATTAATTATTTCCAAAGGTGTAGAGGACAGTGAAGCCGCTGTACCTCGGCCGACACTCGAGCGTTCTCCAGTCGGAGGCGAGTCCAGACCGCTTGGTGCCTAGCAACAAACCGCCAATCACAGCACACCTCAGCCGCCAGCAGCAGCGAGCGAACATCCAGATACGGGAAGACGCAGAAAAGCCCCGCCCTCATCTTCAGGGTGTCCGCCTCCGGGGTCCTGTTGGCATGACAACGGGAGGGGGTGGAGCCAATGGAGGAGGGCGTGTCTGGGTGATGAAGGGAACAGGAAGAGGAAGAAGAGCAGATAAGAAGAGACAACACCTGTAACAGGAAGTAGGAGGCAGAGGAGGGTCTGTACCTGATCCAGGTGTGTACTTCCTGGCCAGAACGAGGCGCCTCATCTCAGCGCTGCTCCACAGGCCTTCTTCCTCTTCCTCCTCCTCCTCTTCCTCAGTGCTATGGTGACGAATGTTTCTTTTGCTCCAGGTTCTTCCCCATCCTTCCTCACTGACCCTGGAAACACAAAAGGAGGAAATTATTCTGATTCTCTGACGTCCGCACACCCGTTAAAATGCCACGTTGTTGTTACAGCACTAAACAACGCTACAGATAGCAGCAGCTAATGCTAAAGCACTAACAACACTACAGATAGCAGCAGCTAATGTTAAAGCACTAACAACACTGCAGATAGCAGAAGCTAATGCTAAAGCACTAACAAAACTGCAGATAGCAGAAGCTAATGCTAAAGCACTAACAACACTGCAGATAGCAGAAGCTAATGCTAAAGCACTAACAAAACTGCAGATAGCAGAAGCTAATGCTAAAGCACTAACAACAGTGCAGATAGCAGAAGCTAATGCTAAAGCACTAACAACACTGCAGATAGCAGAAGCTAATGCTAAAGCACTAACAACAGTGCAGATAGCAGAAGCTAATGCTAAAGCACTAACAACACTGCATATAGCAGAAGCTAATGCTAAAGCACTAACAACACTGCATATAGCAGAAGCTAATGCTAAAGCACTAACAAAACTGCATGCGTAAACAGTCCTTACCCATTTCAAAATAAGAGCATGAATATGAATGTGTAGCTGTTTGAAGAATTGTTAGCAGTCGGTAACCAAAACTGAACAACTGTAAGTTTAGAAAACAGGAAAATAAATCGACGCTTTATAATTTATCTGGAATAATTTAGTTGTGCGATAAATTTGATCAAACTTAACAAGAATGCTAAAGTGCTAAACATGATATTAGCTGCGCTAGCCACTACCGCTTGAGTCATATTAATATGTTTTACAATTATTGTGGCTTTCCATCTTTACTTGATGCTTCCAGAAGAAATTCTCTGTTCTTCTGAATAAATGGAGATAATTTACATTTTGGCTTAAAACATCAAAAGTCTTTTAAACTATAATAGACATAAACTTTAAGTCTTTTAAGCTTTAAGTTTAAAAGACTTTTAAGTTTAAAAGACTTAAAGTTTATGCAGCTGCCTCAACAATAATGGTTTCTGGAAACGTTTGGAGTCTGAATGCTTTGGGAAATTAATGATCATGATCCATTATCAATAATAAAATCTTCACTTTTTCAGTTTCTTCTGTTTTTCTTGCTCTGCTTTGCCTCAGGGAGACACTTCTGAAAGTTTTCTGAAGGTTTTCTGAAAGTTTTCTGAGGGTTTTCTGAAAGTTTTCTGAGGGTTTTCTGAAGGTTTTCTGAAGGTTTTCTGAAGGTTTTCTGAAAGTTTTCTGAGGGTTTTCTGAAGGTTTTCTGAAGGTTTTCTGAAGGTTTTTTGAAAGTTTTCTGAAGGTTTTCTGAAAGTTTTCTGAAGGTTTTCTGAAGGTTTTCTGAAAGTTTTCTGAAGGTTTTCTGAAGGTTTTTTGAAAGTTTTCTGAAGGTTTTCTGAAGGTTTTTTGAAAGTTTTCTGAAGGTTTTCTGAAGGTTTTCTGAAGGTTTTCTGAAGGTTTTTTGAAAGTTTTCTGAAGGTTTTCTGAAAGTTTTCTGAAGGTTTTCTGAAGGTTTTCTGAAGGTTTTCTGAGGGTTTTCTGAAGGTTTTCTGAAGGTTTTCTGAAAGTTTTCTGAGGGTTTTCTGAAGGTTTTCTGAAGGTTTTTTGAAAGTTTTCTGAAGGTTTTCTGAAAGTTTTCTGAGGGTTTTCTGAAGGTTTTCTGAAGGTTTTCTGAAGGTTTTCTGAAAGTTTTCTGAGGGTTTTCTGAAGGTTTTCTGAAGGTTTTCTGAAGGTTTTTTGAAAGTTTTCTGAAGGTTTTCTGAAAGTTTTCTGAAGGTTTTCTGAAGGTTTTCTGAAAGTTTTCTGAAGGTTTTCTGAAAGTTTTCTGAAGGTTTTCTGAAGGTTTTCTGAAGGTTTTTTGAAAGTTTTCTGAAGGTTTTCTGAAGGTTTTCTGAAGGTTTTCTGAAGGTTTTTTGAAAGTTTTCTGAAGGTTTTCTGAAGGTTTTCTGAAGGTTTTCTGAAGGTTTTCTGAAGGTTTTTTGAAAGTTTTCTGAAGGTTTTCTGAAAGTTTTCTGAAGGTTTTCTGAAGGTTTTCTGAAAGTTTTCTGAAGGTTTTCTGAAAGTTTTCTGAAGGTTTTCTGAAGGTTTTTTGAAAGTTTTCTGAAGGTTTTCTGAAGGTTTTTTGAAAGTTTTCTGAAGGTTTTCTGAAGGTTTTCTGAAGGTTTTCTGAAGGTTTTTTGAAAGTTTTCTGAAGGTTTTCTGAAGGTTTTCTGAAAGTTTTCTGAAGGTTTTCTGAAGGTTTTCTGAAGGTTTTCTGAGGGTTTTCTGAAGGTTTTCTGAAGGTTTTCTGAAAGTTTTCTGAGGGTTTTCTGAAGGTTTTCTGAAGGTTTTTTGAAAGTTTTCTGAAGGTTTTCTGAAAGTTTTCTGAAGGTTTTCTGAAGGTTTTCTGAAGGTTTTCTGAGGGTTTTCTGAAGGTTTTCTGAAGGTTTTCTGAAAGTTTTCTGGAGGTTTTCTGAAGGTTTTCTGAAGGTTTTCTGGAGGTTTTCTGAAGGTTTTCTGAAGGTTTTCTGAAAGTTTTCTGAAGGTTTTCTGAAAGTTTTCTGAAAGTTTTCTGAAGGTTTTCTGAAAGTTTTCTGAAGGTTTTCCTCGTACCAGACTCTGTCCCTCTGCCTGAATCCCTCTCTGCCCGGTGGAGTCCAGTGTGCGGCGCAGTGAGACGGGTGGAAGTGGACCAGTCCTCCCTCACAGTCCCAGCCCCCCGAGCCCAGAGACAAGGTCCGCATCTGATCACTCAGGCCACTGAAAAACACAAACTCACCATTTTAAGAAATTAGCTGAAATTCTGTCAAAGACATAAAGACAGGATTTTACCTGTAATGATACTGGTTGTGTGTCGGCTCTCCCAGTCTGTAGGAACTGGAGACGCTGTAGCTTCTCTGAAGCAGAAAGGTCACAAAAAGTCACAAAATATTATCAAGTATTTCTAGTTTCTAGTGAAAATATCTTAGTCCACTTTAAATAAGACAAAACTAACTTGGCAGTAAATGTTCAGTAAGATGTAGCATCTTGTTTTAGGTCTATAATTCCTTAATATTGATGGAAAACTGGTGATTATTTCACTTATAACATGAGAAAAGTGTCTTGTTATAAGTGAAATAATCTGCCAATGGAACAATATTTTAATCAATATTAAGGAATTATTGATTTAAAACAAACTCTTACATCTTGCTGAAAAGTGACCAGTAAGTTAGTTTGTCTTATTTCAGGTTTATCAAGATATTTGCACTAAAGATGATTGTAAATATTTGGTGTTTTTTCAGTGTATTTTCTGTGTGGTCCCAGTAAAACCAGAACTTTTAGCGTCTCCCACCCTGTTGCCGAGGCTTTCCTGCATCTTGTTGGTGATGATGTCATCGGCGCTGCCGTCCAGGCTGCGTCCGGCCCGTCCGGGTTCGGGTGAGTAGAGCTCTGAGGGTGAGTACGGCTCGCCGTACTGGAACCTGCTGTGTGTGACGTGGTTGTCGCTGAGCAGCAGCAGCTGCCGTTCTGCTCGGTCCGCTCGCTCCAGCAGCGACTCGATGAAAACCTGCCATGAACACAGACGACTGAAGGGAATCTTCTGCTAATTTCAGGGTTTTAATGCACTTTATCTGTTTCTTATCTGAAATTATTTAACCTTAAAGGTGCAAAACAAACCTTACAAGTTCTTCCAAGTTATTTTCCTTTCAAATAAACAAAAAAAAACAACACTGTAAAAAGATTTCAGACATTTGTCACCCAGTATTCGCTGGGATTCGGGACCAGAAGCTCCTGTGAACGACTAGAATCCACAAATACTTCAGACCTCTAAAAACATCTGATAATTGCTTATTTTAAATTAGAAATAAGCTAATAAAAATTAGCAAAATAAAATTAAGTGATTTTTATTGTAAAATATTACAAAAACAATCACAAAATCCAGGAGCTTGTAAAAAGATGTTCCATGTTATTAAACTTTAACAAATACTTATCGAACATTTACTGCATTTTTTAATGTAATTTTAAAATAACACAAAATGAGCTGAAGTGGTAAATGAGAAATCTGCAGAGTGGGCCGATATTTATCATCTGATTAATCGATTTCTAAAATAATTATTAGCTGCAGCTCTAATAACTACAAAAACAGAAACAGCAGATTCTTCAGTCGTCTGATCTGAACATCATACAGAGACGAATGTGAATGTTGGTGAGGAAAAGACCCTGCATTTAGCACCTCTAATCTAATCTAATCTGATCTGATCTGATCGGATCGAATCTAATCTAATCTGATCTGACCTGATCTAATCTGATCTAATTTAATCTAATCTAACCACGGTGTTAAACTCTCCCAGTCGTCATCACCTGCAGTCTGGATTTGGCCTCGGCTTCTTTTTCTGCCGTCCGTCTCAGAAACAGCTCGATGTCCGCCATCTCCCTGGAAACCACGTCAAAAATGTCAAAAATGCTGAAAACATTCAGGAAAACATAAAAATAACAACCAAATCTAAATTTAAATCTAAGTTTAGATCTAAACTTTAAATCTCCAAACGTTCTCAAGGAAGAGTAACAAAGTATTTATAAAGTCGACTCAAATACTGAGTAACTGATCAGATTATCAATCATTTAATATTTAGAAATTTCATAACCAGACAAACCAAAATATAAAGTTAAGTGGAAATTTTGATATTTTAAGGACCAAAATGATAATAATTCAAATAAGTTAAAAAAAAATAACAAAACCAGGCAAAAGATTATTTTCAAAATCAATAAGAAACTTCAGAAACGTTAATAAAAAACTGCCTGATTCTGGTGGATTTTGGTTGGTTTGTTTTTCATTCAGTGGGTAGAAAATCCAGAAATTTTACTCAAGTAAGAGCAGAAATACTTCAGAATAAAATTACTCAAGTACAGCGTAGTAAAAGTACTCCTAAAAGTACATCTTTTCAAAAAGTTACAAAAGTAACTGTAACTAGTTACTACCCAACTCTGAGTAACACGAATAGAGCAGCATTTGAAGAATCAGTGATGAGTGAAGCTGATGTTAATGAAACCACTGGGAGGAAACTGGAGCCACTGGGAGGAAACTGGAGCCACTGGTTTGACCTCAGACGCAGCCTGAGGGCTGCTGAGTCTTGCTGTAGTCCTGCATCCATCATCACAGGAAGCCGCGCAGCAAAGCGTGTCAGAGTGATGCAAACCCAACATGGCGTGTCCTCCATGACAGCCACTCGGCTGTTTGCTGCTCTTTAGTCCAGGAAATAACCTGACCTTCATTAACCGCTTTGGGCTTTCATTGTTTAAAACCACATGATGCATATTCAAGCTGCTGGATTAAACCAATCTGCCCACGTTTACACAGTGAGGCGTTCAAGCCGAAGCCTCAGGCTGGGTATTTTTAGCTTCTGTTGTTTACATTCTGTCTGTTTTCAGGAAAAGCTGCAGAGTGAGACATCAGCAGTTTGTTAGACTCTTTGATGAGATGGAAAACAAACAAACAAACAAACAAAGCGTAACCCCACCAAAAGAAAAGAAAAGCCTGCAGGATACTGACTGCTGTCGCTCACTCAGCTCTGCCTCTGTCTCTGCCAGGTTGGTCTTCAGACGCTCCATCATCTCCATGGCAGCCGAAACCTGCAAGCAGAAAACTACAATATTAACTGAACAGGAACCAAATATGGTTTAGAAAAAAAGATTATGTAATTAATTTAATGCCTGAATGATTTTAACAGGAACTAATCCGCTAACAGCAGAGCTAACTGTTAGCGTACCGCCTTAGAGCTTTTGCTAACTTTTAAAATGTTTAGCATGTTTATTGCCCTCTAAATATTTTTTCTGGATACATTTTAAGTTTACCGTTTTTAACTTTCAGTTGCATAAAGTTCAACCTCTGCAGTTAGACAATTTTATTCTTGATTTTATTTTGAAAGGAATTTAGAATGTTTAAGCAGCAGTTTTGTTTCCTGTCTCTCGTCGTTTTCACCAAAATCTTTATTTAAAACAAAAAGCATCCACCCACCTGTCTGGACAGGTACGCCGCCTTCTCCTCCACCTCCTTCTTCTCCCTCCACAGTTTCTCCCTCTCTCTCCTCTTCCGCTCAAGCTCCGCCTCCCTCCTCTGTAGCTCCGCCCTCAGCCGCCCGACGCGCCGGTTCACCTTCTCCTCCACCTCTGCAAACGTCCGGGCGATTTTCCGGTCCAGTCCAAGTCCCAGCCGCTCCTCCAGGCCGATGTCCACCGTCAGCCTGAGGTCCAGGACGCCCGAAGCCCCCGGAACCAGAGAGCCGGGCCGGGCCAGAGCGGTGCAGGGCTCCTGCCCGGACCGGGCCCGGTCCGGTGGGCCGAAGATTCCCCGGAGCAGCTGGACGGAGGCCGAGGAGGAGGCGAGGTCCAGGCAGGCCAGCGGCAGGGGGAAACCCTGGGCCTCCATGTTCAGAGGAGACGCTTCGCTTTGGGTCGCTGCTGGTCCAGGAAGAGGCAGGAGAGCAGGTCCAGAACGCCTGAGCCGGGCCTGGACCAGAACCACAAATTACGGCTAAATGACGAGTTTAAACGAACTAAACAGTAAAAATATATCAAAATGTTCTACAAATGTAGAATCCCCGACCCTTCAAAGCAGACTAAATCTCTCTTAAACAGTTTCTCCGTAAACAACATCAGAAATATCATAAAACACTGAAAACATGAATAAAAATAAGGCCAGACGATCAAAGTTCTCCACATTTATACTCAAGTAAGAGAAACTAGTTCAAAATATTTTTACTCCAGTAAAAGTAAAAAGAAATTATTCATCCAGTTTTTGGTTTAGAGAGAGAAAATAAAAATATGCTTATTGCAGCGACACACTTCCGCTAATTTGCTAATCCGCTAATAGTGTTTAAGGCTAATTTACTTGGCTGTTTTTCTAAACTTTCAGTTTGAAAATGTACTTAAAGAGAGAAGAGAGAAAAATTATAAATCATGCAAATCCAACATATAGAACAAATTTTAATTTATCACACATTTAATTGATTTGTTGTGACAGTTTTAAGTTCTGAAGCAAAGAGTTTACTTACATTTTCTTACAGTAAGCTCCACTTGTTTTGTTTTACAGTGTATAATAACCAATTTTTTCCAGTTTTAGGTTGAATTTATTAACGCAGCAGCGGCGGACTCACCTGCGACAGCACCAGCAGGGTCTCATAGGTGTGTCTGCTGACCAGGTGAGCCCGGAGCTCAGCCACGGACGGGAAGCGGCTCCGGTCGCCGCAGCGGGGGCAGAAGTAGGGCAGCGGCGAGGAAGAGGAGGAGGAGGAGGAGGAAGACATGATCACCGAGGAGCAGCGGGACCTGGAGCCGGAGGAAAACTGGGTCAGGCACTCCGAGCTGCTGGTATTGATTACTGACGGATCAGAGAGGATGCTGGAGGTTGGGAGGCCTGAGTGGGAGTGGGTTCCTGCCGGGATCACGGCGCGGCGGAGCGGCGTCTTCCACGCTGATGGCCGCGCGGGCAGAGCAGCGTCAGCACGCATGGATGAGCAGGAATAAAGGAGCGTCTGGGCTGGAGGCTGAGCCGCCACATCCCTCCAGCTCATCACAGACTCACTTTTATTCACTGTCACTCTGTATTTCTACACATTTTGGGTCATTTTAAGGTTTCCTTACATTAGAAAATAAAAAAAACAACATCATTCTTAATTTAAAGATTCTCTACAAAATGAGTTTAATGCTTTTATTTGCTATAATTATTACAGCTGTCCCAGAAATTATGTTTTTTATGTGTTTTCCAGGCACAGAGTGACATTTTATAGAAATTTGTTACCTTCAGTTTTTATAAATATCTATATATATAAAATATTACTTAAAAGAAATTTGACTTTGTAATTTGATGCCTCTGTCTCTTTAAAAACTCCAGCTCTGTCTGAAGCTCCGCCTTCAGGAAGTCATCCCAACATGGCTCCTTTTAGCAGCGTTTCACTGCAGTAGCTCAGCAGCTCCACCAGCTGTTTGCTAATTGCTGCTGGCTAGTCTGAAGGAGCTGAGTGGGGGAGGAGCTCCGTCTCGAAGGCGGGGCTAGGTCCACCCTGCCGTTTCACACACTTGGGACAAAATAGTTAAAATTACAGGCAAGATATTGTAACAGCCGTAATTGTGTAGTGTCTCTTTAAGACACTCTAGTGTTGCTAGTGACATCACAAGTATGCGCCACGGCTTCTCTGTAGAGAGCGTGGGAGAAACGTGCTATGACAGGTTAGCTTTCTTTAGTAATGTTACAGGTTGTTTGGACTCTGCTAATTTTCATGTCTGATAATATAGCAGCCGTTCAACCGGGCTTGTAAGGTTGGTGAAGAGAGTTTATTAAAGGACAACACTGTGGAATTCCCAGTACCAGTGTGGCTGTGCGTTTTTGATCGCCCAGACGAGTCTGCCGCCTCCTCTCCTCCCTTAAATACAACCCAAGCGTTACAATATACTAAAAAATATATAAATAATTAAAACACAGAAATATTTTTGATAATTTTTTTTTTTTTCGTTCTTACATTAATCAATAAACCACAAAAAGCAGTTTGATTTTTGTGGCCAATATTTCCTACATTTTTATGTAAATCTTTCTATATTTTCAGGTCCAGATTAAAATTCTGGTCTATTTTTAGTAATTATAAAAGTTTATGGATAACTCTGTGATTCTGTTTCTGTCCTGATCAACAGATGTTTGAGTTGTATTTCGTGTTTCTTCGTGTTTATTTCTGGGTTTATTATTGCTCGAATGGTCTTGCCATATTCAGTTGTTTATTAATGCAATGATTTGAATAAAATGAATAAATTAAATATAAACGGCACCATTTTACCTTCTAAAGAGCCTGGAGGAAACATCTATTCCACCTCCATTCATTATTATACGGTTGACCCGTATTCTGTCTGATTCTGTCCGGTTCTGTGCGGTTCTGTCCGGTTCTGTCTGAGCAGAAGCTCCCAGAATCCCCAGAGGGCTCCGACTAGATGCTATATTTCCCAGTTCTCTGAAGCCGGTCCACTGGGTTTCTGTAGATTCTTCAGTACCGTCATGATGTCACCACTGATCCAGAACCTCAGACTGGATCTGGATCCAGTAAATTTCTCATTTCCACCACCAACCGGTCAGCATGAGGTCCAGAACTAAATGGCTCCATCTGAGGGTCGAACTACAGGAAGTTTGTTGCTCAGTCAAAAATTAACAGCAATATTTTGGGTTATTTAGTTTGTCATAAAGACAAAATGATTATTAATTTTTCTATGTGATATTTTCACCAACTTAGTGATTCATAAATGTCGACGTTACAAACTAAACACCAACCTAGAGAAACCGAGGTAGAAGAATATTTAGCTTAAAATGTTTAGTTTTAAATTTATATCTAGTTTAAAGCTAAATATCTACCTTGGTGCTATAAATTTATATAAATATTTAGTTTGCTAAACAAATATCAAGTTTGGTGCGAAGTATTTGGTTTGTTAACTAAATGTTTAGTTTAGGTAAATATTAACTTTGATACTAAATATTTAGTTTGAAATCGTGAAAATAAATTCACAGTTTGGAATAAATGTGAGTTTAAATAAATTAATAACATGGTGAAAATGTGACTCTTATGACAATAATCTAAATTATTGTTAATTTTTCGCTGTAATTTTATAAACGGATCCATAAAACTTCATTTTCCTCAGAATCATTTCAACTTAATTCCAGGATTTCAGGCAAATTTCAGCTTTAATAAACAAATGACTAAATATTAAATATGGATGATTATTATCTTTTTAGTTACAACATAACATTTTATTGCAATATTTATATCTATAGTTAATTTAATGAGATTTAAACTGAAATGACTCAAAGTTTGGATGAAAATCTTCAGCTGATTGATCACTGATTGATTGATCACTGATTGATTGACTGGAACATGAAGTTAATTTACAGAAACTTTCTCCCCTCAGGGACATTAAAGTTGGGAACTGATCCCCCAAGTTAACAGCAATCGATACCTCTGATTATTGATCAGCGGCTGGTCCGTCGCTGCGTCACTCCCTCCTCGCCTCCTTTTCTACCGAACCCGTTGCCATGGTTTCCTGCTCTTGGTCGTTTGGGCTTTTCGGACCGTCCGGTACCGGCAGCGGCTCTCGGAGCTGCAGGATGGATCAAAACAGAACCGGATGCACCACCGCCCCGCGCGCACCGTCACAGCGAGCAGCCACCGCGTGCTCCTGATGACGTAGGAGCCGCGTGACGTGTCACTTCTGATAAATCAGGTTTGTTTCAGCGTTTTCAGTGTTTTCCCTGGTTTTATTATTATCATTAATGTTGTTGTTGTAGTAGTAGTAGTAATAATAATAATAATAATAATAATAATAATAATAATAATAATAATAATAATAATAATAATAATAATAATAATAATGTTGTGTCCTATTTTTATGTCAATTTGTTTTGTAATTATTGTTTAATAATAATAAAATCTCTTCCCAGATGTTTCCAGCTGGATAAAAGTCAGATGACTGTCTGACTTCTTGAAGTTTTACTGAGTGAAGAATTATTGTGTTCAGAAAATTGGCTTTAGAATCACATCCAAAAATTCATTTTTAAGTTTAAACAAACTTTGTTTCTTCAGGAGTGAAGTTTTGTGCAATGAGTTTGTTAAAACTCTCACTACTTTTTCCAGGATTTTCCATGTTTATCTGCTGTATTCACTTCTCTGTTATCCATGAAAACTGACTGAAATGAGCCTAAATAAATCAGGTTTATCTGAAGAAGAGCCTCAAAACATAAAGAAATCTCAGAACCTGTAAACCTCAGCCTGGTTCTGCAGCAGCAGGAAGTAAACCACGTCAGCTGAAGATGAGCAGCAGCAGCTGCAGCAGCTGCTGCAGCAGCGTTCATCCTGTGATGAAGAGGAGAAGAGGTTTGAACATCTGGATCTCATTAAAAAAGTTTATTCATAACCTGCCTGTCATGACATGAGTCACATTTTCTGTTCACACAAAAAGCAAACAGGCTCTGAGCGCCGACATGTTAAAAATATACACAGTATGTTTATCAAATCAATTTATTGCTTTTTTTCTCAAAATAGTTGGTTTTGACTAAATATCAAATAAAATCAACTTAAGCTTCACATCATGGTGTAATATTATTTCCTTATTAAAAACAAACCTGGAGTTTTGATTTGAATCCTTCATCCATGTTTAAGAAATCCTTCAGTTTCCATGGCAACCATTTAGCTGTACACAATGTCTTGGTCAGACCTAGCTCCGCCTTCGAGACGCAGCTCCTCCCACTTTCAGCTCCTTCAGACTAGCCAGCAGCAGTTAGCAAACCCTGCTAGCTGAGCTCAGAGCAGCGCTGGTAAAGCCGTTGCTACAGGGTTGATGGAGGAGCCATGTTGGGATGACTTCCTGGAGGCGGAGCTTCGGAAAGAGCAGGAATTTAAAGTGGCATAGTTAGATCTGTACTGTAGAGATTAGATGGCGTCCCTCAGGGCGCTGTGTTGGGTCTTCTGCTTTTTATGTTACTGACAGGAGTCAGAAAGTTCCTGATTTATGTCTCCATCTTTATCTAGATGGTACAGCCTTTAAAATTATTATAAAAACATCAGCAGTTGGTTTTCATATGAAAATTAAAGCTGTTTCAGGTTTTTATTTATCATTCCTTCAGTTGGAAAAATGTATTTCCTTCCACTCAGAATAATAGACTAACATGAGCTGCTGCTTTAGATTAATTCAGAGGAAAGTTTTGAAACTCATTTAGACTCGTCTCAGTTTTCTAAAAATATATTTTCAGTTCATTTCTTGTATGGAAATTTTGTTCGTTTTAACAACAGTTTCGTTTTGAAAGGTGGAATCTCTACTAAATGTACTGATAAAATAAAAATGAAATAATCCCTGACCAGAGTTTCTGATGGATGATATTTAAAGATGCATGAAAGAGAGGAGATCAAAGCCTTATTCCTTAACTGATTTTAATGTTTTGCATTTTGGAGAAATGTTGAAATTCTTCCTGCTGTCTTTGAGAAACTTTGTTTTAATCAGTTCACTCATTTTTACATTTTTGATGACGAGGCTGAATGTTTCAGATTTAAAAATGTTTAATTTTAACTGCTTTAAAGCCAGATCATGCACAAAATCCTCTATTTTAAACAGCAAATATTTTTTTAAAAACTGGAAGAAAAGGGAGAATTTTTAAAACATTTATGGCAAATTTTGTTCTCTGAGAATGTTTTGTTAACTGGAGCAACATGAGAAAATGTATTTTATTTGTTATATTTATTTGTGCTTATCTACTCTAAATGATGCTGTGACCTCTGACCTTTAGCATCAGCTTCATTAGCTCAGTGGACTCAAAGATATACTGTAGTTATATTTTAAACCTTGGAAGAGTTGCAGTTCCAGTATTTGGCCACAGGGTGGCGTCAGACGTCCATGAACAGAAAAACAGCTCAACCTGACCAGAGTCACTCTCAACATCATCATCATCATCATCATCATCATCATCATCATCATCATCATCATCATCATCATCATCATCATCATCATCAGCGCTGCAGTGATGAAGGTTTTTAAATCTCTTTCCTCACCTGAGAAAACAACAAAATACCTAAAACTCAGCGGCGACGTGGGTGAAACGTTGTTACCATGGAAACTCGGCCTTCGCAGTTCATACCGCCTGACGAACTGTTAATGGAATCGTTTGTTGCTAGGCAACAGCAGCCTGTAGATGGCTGGACGGAGGTTCTCTGATGAAAACGACCGCAGCTGTTTTAAAATGTTTCTCTCGTCGATCCTGAAATATTCAGAAATATTTACATTTTTACTCCTTTGATCCTCATTTCTGGATCTTTCACTCAGACTCTCCTTATATTTCAGCTCTGGGTTCTTGTTGTTGTTTTACCGGTTTAATCTCCAACTTAAAATAAATTACGACTTATAGTTTTGTTCCCAGAAATGGCGGGATCACCATGGCAACCGGCGGCCCACTCTTTGCTGAGCCTCCATCGTTCCTGTCTGTTCCGGTTGAAGGTGATGATCAGCAGCGACATTCATATTAAAATGCAGTGAATCAGGACCAACATGGACAGGAAATAAAGGAGAACATTTCTGACAATTCTGAGATTAATCTTAGAAAGTTTATTGAAAACTTGGAAATAAGAACATTTTAGACTTTTGAAACTCAGAAATGTTCAAGTTTTTTTCCTAATTTCTGATGTTTACCTTAAAATATAACAAATTTTCACAGATTTGTTTCACAGAAATTGACTTAATCTAATTTCTATCTTGAATGAAATGATTTATGTTAAAACCTCAGGGAAGGTTTAGCATAAATAAAGTTCACAGTTCTCTTCAGAATAAGTTTATGTTCAAACAACAGGCAATGAGACCCAAATTAGATTATTTTTGTTAATCCACATATTTTAAAGATATATTTTAGCTTATTTGCCGACTTTGTGTTTCAGTTCGAGTGATTTCCTTATTTTACCAATCTGGTCATAATCAGGTCTTGTGAGTGAAATAAAACCTGATTTTCTGGTCCACATTTGCACCAGAAAATGTGGTTTAATCACAGTAAAATCATGAATTATCAACGGAGTTGTGATATTTTCACACATTGCCAGATTGTTGTGAAAAGATTTTTTCTCCTTTAGTTAAAGCTGCAGTGTGTAACTTTTATTAAAAAAAAAATTATTTTTACATTTTTGGTGAAACTGTCTCCATGTTTTGAGACAGACAATCTGTGAAAAGATGGATCTCCTCTGCCTTCTGCCAGTGCTAACCGGAAAGAACCAATCAGAGCCAGGAGGCGGGTCTTAGCGCTGTCAATCACCCTCAACACCTGATCTTCCTGCAGCTTCTGATCTGATCCGATGACATTGGATAAATGGTTTTCCTGTAACGGTAAGTTGTTTCTATGCCTTTAGCACAGTTAGCAGCAAGTACATGAGGATGATAGACAGCGCTGAGACCCTCCTCCTGGCTCTGATTGGTTGATTTTGACCGTCCATTTCTTCAGACAATCAGGCAGAGGGATCTTTTCACTGATTATCTGTCTCATAACAAATTGTTACAAAATGGTGGCAGATTAAACAAATATGTACAAAAACCCTTAAAATAAAAGTCGTACTGCAGCTTTAAGGCTACGACCTCCTTTCTGCACCATAAAGCATCTTTGAATGCAGATCTGTACTGTAGAGCTTTAGACGGAGTCCCTCAGGGCTCTGTGTTGGTTAATGGAAACGTCTGGATATTAAAAATGATCTGAAAAACGTTTCTACTCCCTAACATGACTGAATGTGTGAAATGTTCTGTTGGTGTTTGGGTGCAGAGGAACCAGCCGGACTCAGTCGATCCGTTTTGTTTTGTTTATTAACAGCGACAGCAGCCTCCATGCAGAATGAGGGAACAGTAAACTCGCACAGCCATGTGTGCTACTCAGCGCTCAGCTCTCACTGAGCCGGTGTGCTTCAGCTCTCACACCACAGAACACAGGACAACATATCCCACAATGCATCGGTGCAGCCGGACCTGCACACACGGGTTCGTTCAGAGTCCGCGGAATGCGTACAGTCGTTTCATAGAAAAAGTGACATCGTGTTTCACGTTCATGTGCCAGAGGAACATCTCTAAAATATTCACACCCTGCTTGTAAAACTGCGACACTGAGAGGTAGACAGTCCGTCTAGAAAAATAGAGATATGTTACAAACATGGAACTCCTCAAATATAGAGCTGCTTACATGGAAATATCAACAACAGAAGCACGACATTCTGACGTCGACATTCACAGAGTCTCTTTACGGCTTCATGCAGAAGAAACTGGTTCTATTTTACAGCAGGATCCGTCCTGCAGGGGGCGCACTGCCCCTTTAAGGCCGCGGAGGCCCGGTCGGCTGCCGGGCCAGGCCCGAACCCGAACCCTCAGGGCACCGCAGACACGCATGCGCCTCCCAGCACCTGTACACCGGTGTGACGTCACATGTCTCTCCGGTTGTCGGTTCAAATCCGAAAAGCTTCCAAAACTCCGTAGAGGGAGCGCGGGCCTGTGTTTACACGCCGGGCGCGTTCAGGGCCAGAGAGTAGGCGGCCATCATCTGCGCACGCAGCTGCTGCTTCACGTGCACGCGCCCGTGCCGCTTCCTCTCGTCGCTGCGCGCGAACCTCTTGCCGCACACGTCGCAGGAGAAGGGCTTCTCGCCGGTGTGCGTGCGCGTGTGCGTGGTCAGGTGGTCGCTGCGGCTGAAGCTGCGCGCGCAGATGGTGCACTGGAAGGGCTTCTGGCCCGTGTGGATGCGCACGTGCCTGTTGAGCTCGTCGGAGCGCGAGAAGCGGCGCTCGCAGCCCTGCACGGAGCACGGGAACGGCTTGGGCTTCACGCCGCCGCGCGCGTGCGCTCTGCGCCCGGCGCGCTGCTGCTTAGGCGCTCCGGCCGCGTGCACGCTGCTGAGGTTGACCATCGGGAACGCGCCCTGCAGGAGGGAGGAAAGCAGGTGCGCGTCCAGGGTGGAGGGGGCGCTGCTGATGACGTAGTTACCGGATTCCCCGCCGGTTACCGGTAAACCCTTCAGCCAGTCCTCCAGCTCCAGCGGCTCCTGCTTCACCTCGCAGCCGGGCTTCAGCTCGCCCTGCCCGGCTTCGGAGCTCAGCAGAGACTCGATGAAATCAGCCATGTCCACCTGTTGCTCCAGAGCCATGAGCGGGAGCAGAGAGTCCGCTGCAGCCGGGAACAGAGCGTCATTCCCGGGCGTGGAGGGCTGGGAACACCCGCTGCTGCAGCTGGAGGTCCCGAACTCCGACTTGATCATCATCGGAGCTGAAGCGGGGGCTGCAGGCGGCTGCGGCTCCGCGGCTGCAGGAGGGATGCTGAAGTCGGGGGCGGGCAGCTGCTGCTGCTGCTCCATCTCGGTGCAGATTCCCACAATCTCCGTGATCATGTTCAGGATCGCGTCGGCGGTGCTGCTCAGCCCCGCGGCCGTGGGCTCCGGCTCGGCGAAGAAGCTCCCGCTGTAGCCAAGCGACGGAGAGAGAGTGTCCGAGGAGCAGTCGCTGAAGTCGGAGAAGAAGTCTGAGTCCGAGGCGTCAGTTCCAGGAGAGAAAACTGCAGAAGGGAGGGGAGGGGTTTATTATTGCATAATGACAGAAACACCATGAAGATGCAGCTGCAGGTTGCAGGTTGCAGGCAGCGGGATGCTGGAGACTCACCTTGGCTGAACGGTGATCCCACGTCAGAATCCGCGCCGTCGCTGGGGCTGGATCCCACGCTGTCCACCCAGGCGCTGCAAGCGTCCTCAAACTCAGACATGAAGCTGTCGTCGCGCTCCAGAAGCATCCTTTTCTCAGGTTTTATGATTAAATCCGGGATTCCCCCTAAGAAGCGAGGCGTTAATCCGGTTTAAACTGCGGCTGCTGCCGGGCTGAGAGGCTGAGGATGCTGAGCTCTCTCCGGCTCTTCCTTTTATACTCTCCGTCTCCAAGGTAACTCCCGCCCTGCCTTTATTGGTCGACACCGGCGCGAGGGATTCCCCCCGCCGTGCCCCTTTCGTAGCTGACCAAATTTGGGCTGCTTCCGGCTGTGACGGCGGGTATCCCCCATGCCTTAAAAGGACAGGCGGCAGAGCGACGTCGAGGAGCGGAGAGAAGGGTTTCCTTCACTGCGGCAGAGAGAGGTTATACAACCGGCAGAGGACAGGAAACACGGAGGGAGACGCAGATCGCGGGTTTGGCGCATCAGAGACCCACATTTGTTTAATCTGTTGCAACATTTGAGTTGGAGATGCTCACAGCGAGCAGACACAGACAACGCGTGGATTTCAAAGCACAAACAGCTGCTAAATCACAGAAAATGTCAACTAGAAATCATTTTTGCCTTCCTTATGGCGCCCCCTCCAGTGGCGCCCGCTGAGTGCGGATCACAACTTTTTGCGCCACCAGTTCAGCACTGCAGACACATCTCTGGCCCATATGTGACATTCCTGCACAGCCACATGCAGCTGCTGGGATGTGGTCGCCATGGAGACAGATGGAGGCTCCAGGCCGGCGTTACATAAAAGGAGCTGGATCATCAGAACCTGCAGAACCTCCTGGTTCTGTTCGGAGCGTCGAGATCGTCCTCTGAGATTCACGTCGTTCTCATCCTCCATGTAAACCAAAACAAGCAGAAGTGTTACATAACAGGGAAATTAGCTGCAAGGCCATGACTATATGTTCCCCTAAAATATGGAAAAATAGATTATTATCGCAGTAAAACTAAATTTAAACCCTTAAATTGATCAGATGTAACTTTTCAACCTTGTGCATCATTTAATATATAATAATTTGTCAATATTAAGGTATGTTGTAGATCAGGGGTCCAAAGTTTCACTTGTAAATGTCGGTTTGCTCTAAATGTGATGCATGCGGGCGCCGGGCCAGAGGGGGCGCCAGGAGCAGCAGAAAATTATTTCTGGTCTCCATTTTCTGTATTTAACAGCCGTTTGTGCTGCATCAGAATTTATTCTGTAAATGTATTTCCATCTCATCTTTACTTTAAGTATTTCAGAAAAACCAAAAATCACATCAAATGAGCGTAAAACTTTTATTTTTTTATTTCTTTTTTAAAATTCTATTGTGGCATTTCCATCAACTTCTAACGCAAAACCTCAAAATGAAATGCTAATGGAAACAGATTGGATCAAACAAATTGAGGAGCTAGAATGGTGTAGTCAAAGTCTAGGGAGAGATTTAACTAATGTTTGTTGCCTTGCATTAAATCAGACTGAACTTGTTTTGTAAAAAATAAAAAACGTTCAGCTGGATCTGCAGAGAAAGAGTTAAACACAAATATTAAAGTTTAGGTTTTTATAACTTCTGGCAGATTTTTAAGGTTGAAGGTAAAACGTTGGATCAGATTTTAATTAGACCAGAGGTGTCCAAAGTGTGGTTCGGGGGCCATTTGTGGCCATGAAAATGATTTTGTTCGGCCCCTGAAAACAAATCAAGATGGTAAAAATGTGACCATTGAATAGAAAGCAATGAATTACTGAAAAAAATGAGAAATTGTTTGTTTTTCTTTTAACAGTCTGAAACCCTTTTATGTTTGGATCTTTAATGATATTCAGATTTTATTTTTAAAAAACTTTATTGTTGAGGAGGTGAAGCTAAAAAAATAAACAAAAAATCACAATAAACAAATTGTAGCATGTTTTAGTGAATTGTTTGGCTCTCCAGCAGCTCAAAGGTTCCAGTTTTTGTCAGATTGAAACCTTGAATCCAGCCTTTATGTTTCATTTTTCCCAGGATTATTTTTACTGAAGCGACAGATTGTCTGTCTGCTGGCGAGTTCATCCCACCAGGCGCTGAGACATGAAGCGTTTCTTCTTCTCCTCCTCCAGGGTTTCAGCATCAGAGTGTTTGACCTGCAGGGAGATTTTTTTAGCCGAGACGTTGAAGCAGCACCTGTTGTCACAGTTTTCCTGCCGCCTGAAAGAGCCGGACCAGAACCGCTGCGCTGGCCTCTCAACGCGCTATATCAGGACAGATGATGGGGAAATGTGTGTGTGGGCGCTGTTGCCATGGCAGCGTGCCTCCGCCGGCTGCACACACACCGCCACCGAGACGCTGAAGCGCTCGGACTCTCGTGGCGTCAGCGGCGCTGATTCACGTTTCTTAAAGTTAATGGATCAGTTCAGACGTCAAGATGGCCGCCGTCAGGGAAACGGCAGCAGGAGAGAGAGAGCAAATGTTCAGGCTGGACTATATTTAGCTACAAACAGGCAGAACCCGGCCAGAAAACCCAAAATATCAGCTTCACAAAGTCTGAAATGATTCAACAGGAATGTATCATAACTGAGAAATATCAAAACACAAACTGAGCAGGAAAGTAGAAACTCTGAACGCAGCGATCCACTTTTACCTCTTCTGGTACCTGAGCATCGGACAGAACCGATCAGAACAGCTGAACTGATTTTAAATGTTTCTTTTATTAAACTGGAACATAAATAAACTGAATTACTAATTTATTTAATAAATCTGCATCAGTGAACAATTAATTACAAGCTATTGATTAAAAACATGTCAAACTTTCATTTATCCATCCATCCATTTTCTAACACCTTGGCCCAGTCGGGTCAGGAGGAGCTGCTGCCTCTCCGCTAACGTTCTGGGAGAGAGGCGGGGTCACCTGGAGGCGGGGTCACCTGGAGGCGGGGTCACCTGGAGGCGGGGTCACCTGGAGGCCTGGTCACCTGGAGGCCTGGTCACCTGGAGGCCTGGTCACCTGGAGGCGGGGTCACCTGGAGGCCTGGTCACCTGGAGGCCTGGTCACCTGGAGGCAGGGTCACCTGGAGGCCTGGTCACCTGGAGGCGGGGTCACCTGGAGGCCTGGTCACCTGGAGGCCTGGTCACCTGGAGGCGGGGTCACCTGGAGGCGGGGTCACCTGGAGGCGGGGTCACCTGGAGGCGGGGTCACCTGGAGGCCGGGTCACTTGGAAGCCTGGTCACCTGGAGGCGGGGTCACCTGGAGGCGGGGTCACCTGGAGGCCTGGTCACCTGGAGGCGGGGTCACCTGGACAGGTCGCCAGTCTGTCGCAGGAAATTAGGAGAAAAACAGCAAATTTAAAATAAAAAATAAAGATTCTGACAAAAACAAAACGTTGACTACCTTCATTAAACACGTAAAAATAAATTGAAACAAACCTTTCAAATGTTTTAGGAAGTTAAATTAGGAATCCTAAATATAATGAGATATAACTCTATATATAGAGTTAGACCGAGTAGATCTGCACTTATGGATCAGACTGATACAAAATCTAGAATATTTTTCAATATTGGGATCAATACAGTTATTGGTATCGGATCGATGTCGCTCCTGCTAAAACAGACCTGATACAGATTCCTGAACCAGAACCACAAAAGAGAATGACCCATTCAACTAACTAACCGGGTCAGAACGGTTCTAATGTAACGTTCTTCTGATAAATAAATAAAATGTCTCCAGAAACTATTTTTAAGCTTCATGAAGAGAAAAACTTTCTAAAACAATTTCAACCGGCTTAAAATCAGGTAAAAGTTTTTATCTTCAAAGTTTCGCTAAATTAAGTCCAAATTAGATAATAAAGTCTAAAACCTGAACTTTCAAACCTGTACCACATAAAACCAAGTTCAAAATGGATCAGAACCAGGATGCAAAGCAACACATGAAACAAGAACTAAACTACAGAACAGAATAAATCAAACATGACGGCTTGGATTTACTCCTGAGCAAAATCAGCTTTAAACCTCAGAGACTAAAATGGGTCCAAAACCGTTCAGAACCAATAAACCGGTCCAGAACCAGTCCAGGATTACCTGGGTCAAACTGGGTCTAAGGTTCTTCTGACAGGAATCTAAACCGTCTCCTTCACTGAGTCAGGAAAGAAAACCTGGTCAGTCGACAGACCTGGACGGAGCGGCGGCTGTTCTCCTTTAAGGTTTCCATGGCAACCCGTGGCATTCAGCCTGATAACACCAAGGCCACCTGATGAAGGAAAACACACACACACACACACACTCAGTCACGGTCAAACATCTGCCATAACAACATGCAGGCGTGACCTCTGACCTCTCCAAGGTTCCTCCCTGTCTGGTTAAAGTCAGGGTTCTTCGTCGCCTCCTCATTCTCCTCTTCCTCGCTGCAGCCATGCTCTCCGCTCTGCTGTCCTCCGCTCCCCCACCCCTCTTCCTCTTCCTCCTCATCATCCTGGTTCTGCTGGTTCTGTTCTCCCGTCGGTTCGGTCGGGAAGCTAAACGTCAGAACCCACCTGGCCCGGTCCGGGGGCCCGTCCCCTGCCTGCCTCGCCTCCCGGTCCTGGGCAGCCTCCCCTGGCTGGGCGGAGGCCTTCCTCCTCACCTGCTCTTCACCCAGCTGACCTACAGGTGAGTCTGAGACGAGAGGACGGGTTGGTTAGTAACTGGTTAACTAGACTTTAGAGAGGACTAGTTATGACTGGGAATGCTGGTTAACCAGAGGAATGACTCTTTGGGTTTGGACTGAACTAATATTTCAAAGGACTAGTTTGTGTTTAGTTCATTATCATATTTTGAGGTACTAGTTAATTTTCATGAAGATGTTAATATTTATAAAAATGAATCAATCATTAACATAACTGGACCAATTAGCTTGTAGAGATTGATTAGTTAACATCTGAAAACTGGTTGTTTTATTGACTTTATTCTAGATAATTCCACAACTAGACTACTAGTTATCTTTGGGTTAGTAGATTTCCTTAACGAGCCTTTAGGACTAGTTGTTTGCTAAACTCTTTTTGAGATTTCTGTTGAAAATGACTAGTTAAGACTTGGATCTGAACTGAACCAGGTTTAATTTAACATTTGTAAAGACTAGTTAGCTTCTTAAAGCAACGTTTAGTGCGGAGGGAGGAAAGGATGCGTTCATGTTCAGGTAAAACCGTCAGGATTCTTCAATCTGAATGGATTTGTTTGTGGATTATGAGATTTTCAGGAAGAAAACTATAATCTGACTCTAATGGATGATGACCTTTGACCCTGTGCTTGTTTCTGAGGTATGGGCCTCTGTTTGCGCTCTACCTCGGCCCTCACTACACCCTGGTGGTGAACAGCCATCAACACGCCAGAGAGGTGCTGCTGCAGAGGGGCAAGGACTTCGCTGGACGTCCTGACATGGTCAGAAACGCCGACAGCTGAATGAAAACACCAAAATGTTTCCCTGCAGAACCTGAACCTGAAAGTCGCGTCTCAGACGCTTTTCTTTGGAAATGTTTTTAATATACTGGATATTTGAAGCAGAAGAAATTTAGGTTTTTAACTCTGAAGAAAATAATTGTAAGCAGGATTATTATTATTATTCCCTGTGGAGTGAATCACTCCTTTCATTTCTTCTTTTCCTTTACTATAACATTTTCCTGCAGCGCCCCCTGGTGTCTCAACATGACACTTTAAAGATTTTGACTCCTTAAAATATATTTCTTATAGGCTTTGAGCAATTATATATGCAAAAATATAGCAGTAATTATTTATAAGGGCTACTTTTTAATGTTTCATTTAAAACCCAGAGTTTCCAACTTTTAATCCAGTTTTTACTCTAATTAGGAAACAAACAGGAACAAATTTAATTTCCATTTTTGAACCTTATTAAATAAGTGTGAGCCAGTTTTTACTGAGCTTATTAAAATTGCTGCCTGTGAGTATAAAATGTGTTAAAGTGGCTCTGACGTTTTTTAAATCCCTCCGTTTCACATTTAAATCAACAGTTAGCAAACGCTTCAATAATGTTGCTGAATGTTTTCCAGAGCAAAACATCATTAATAATAAAACAATTAAAAAAGAAAGGACGTTGTGAAATGAAGATGCTAACAGCTAGCACGCAGCGCTAACATTAGCAGAAGATGCTACTGTTTGCAGAACAAGGGCGTGGTCAGGACGTCATAAACATACAAACTGATGTTTTCAAAATAAGAGTCACTTTATAATAATCTGCAGCTGAATGTTTTGTTGTGTCTGTTTTCCACAGACAGCATGAAACAGTTTTGTTTTTACTAACAGACCAACAGCTTTAAGAGCTAAAGACCTGATGCTTCATGTTGAACATCCTGCCCAGGTCACCACCAACCTGCTGACCCGGGGAGGAAAAGACATCGCCTTCTCAGACTACTCTCCTCTGTGGAGGTTTCACCGCCGCCTCGTCCACAACTCCTTCACCCTGTTCGGAGAGGGAACCGGCCGGCTGCAGGACATCGGTACCGTCCAGATCCACCGCGTTTCTCATCCTAATGATAGAAAAACAACATTCAGGAATCACAGCGTCTGATTCTAACTGTTCCTGCTCTGGGAAGTCTGTCAAGTGGGAAAATAACCTAAAACACTGTATATCTTTTATTAAAATAATAAAAATTAAGCATAGTTAAGATACATGTGAGGAGGAAAACTATTTAAAAATTTAATTCAAGCAACCTACAAGAGAGCCTGCTTTACAAAAGAATGAGCTTTATTTAAATAGCTTTGATTTTAAGGCTAATTTTAATGCTAATGAACCAGCAGGGGGCGCCAACAATAAAAATTCAGAAATTTTGAGATTATTTACATAAATTTTCCAGAAAAAACTTGGAAATTTCTGAGGTCCAAAAGTTGAAAATTTTTCACTTTTGAAACTCCAAAAGTCTAAAATTTTTGACTATATGAACTCAGAACATTTCAAAGTTTATTTTAGAGAATTCGGAGATTAATTTCAAAATTTGTGAGTTTTTTGGTGGAAATTTACACCTTTTTTCCACAATGTTCCTGGTACATCGTTGTAAAATCTCCAGGAAGCAGTGTTTTCAGAAAGCCTGGCAGGATTTTCATCAACAACACTATAAACATTTAGAAACAAAGAAAATAATCTTTTAAAGTTAGTAACTTTTCAGGATATTTTTCATGTTTTATCCGTAAATATTTAAACCCCAGCAGCGACTGTAACATAAACGTTTGTGCAGTTTTGTCTGCGGTGGACGGTCTCTGCGTGGAGCTGCTGTCTCACGGGTCGCGGGGCTTCGACCCGTCTGCCGCCATCACCAGGGCCGTCACCAACGTGGTCTGCACCCTGGTGTTCAGCAGCTCCTACGGCCCCGGAGACCCAGAGCTGCAGGAGGTGATCGGCTACAACAACGGCATCGTGGAGACGATCGCCAGGGGCGGGCTGGTGGACATCTACCCCTGGATGAAGGTACGACTGGGGAGCCAGAGGAAAACCAAAACTATCCATGGACAGAAGGGAAAATTATATGACGGCATGTTAGAGCAATTAGAGAAACAAAAAGGAATAAAGAAGGAGTGAAAATGGTTGAAATTTTGAAGTTAATCTCAGAAAGAGTAAATTACAACTCCTCATTAAAATCCATAAAAACAAACCCCAGCTGATTGATGTATTGGCTCTAAGTGAAACTTTAGCTGAATTTTAAACATTTATTGTTTATTTTCCTCCATTAAATCTCTAAAACCTTTGACTCCCAGCCTCCTCCTGTCCTCCAGGTGTTTCCTAACAGGTCTCTCAGTAAACTGAAGGAGTGCATCACCGTCAGGGACCGACTGCTGACCCGGAAACTGGAGGAGCACAAGGTGAAAACCCTTAAAAACCACCAGAGACCAACAGCTCCCCCTACAGGCCGTAGCCCTCATTACAGCGCTGAGCTCTTCACTTTTCCATTGTCTGTCCGGTGGGTTGCAGGCGGCACTGGGTGACGGTGACCCCCGTGACCTCCTGGAGGCCTTACTGAAGGGTCAGACGGGCAGTGGGCGGGGTCAGAGGTCACATGGGTCAACAGAAGAGGGGATAACAGACGACCATGTCCTGATGACAGCGGCGGAGGCGTTTGGAGCCGGTGTGGAGACGACGTCCACGACTCTGCTGTGGATCCTGGCCTACCTGCTGCACCACCCAGAGGTCAGAGGGCAAAACCAGCATTTCTGTGGCCTTGTTCCACCAATCAGAGCGTGACGTGAAAGTGATGTGAGCGCAGATGTAACGAACATGTTTTGTAGCCCATAAACTCATCCTAACCTGTCAAGGACAGGTAAGGACAGAAATAGGCTTAGTTGGTGGGTTTCAGGTAGTTGAGTAGCATTTCAGGCAGTTCCGAGTCAGAAACCCGGACGTCCTTCAGGTCTTGGGTTGGTACTTTGGGTTTTCATCGCAGGTCCAGGAGCGCGTGCAGAGGGAGCTGGATGACAACGTGGGCGGTGATCGTGCGGTGAGTGTGTCGGACCGCGGCCGGCTGCCCTACCTGGACTGTGTCATCAACGAGGGCATGAGGATCCGACCGGTCAGCCCGGTTCTGATCCCGCACACTGCCATGACCGACAGCAGGTAGGTCCGTTCACACGGCGCAACCTTGAAAAGCTCAAAGAGTTTCCTAAAAACCCGTTTCCTCTCTCAGCATCGGCGGTCACGCCGTGCGCCGCGGGACTCGGGTTTTGGTCAACATGTGGTCGATTCACCACGACCCCCGGTTCTGGGACAAACCGGACCTGTTCAACCCAGGTGACTCTCAGGAAAACCCAACAGATCTATCAAAACAAACCCAACAGAAACACCATTCAAACCTTTTTCTCTCCTTCTAACGTAGGTCGTTTCCTTGACGACAAAGGTCAGCGCGCCACACCCACCTGCTTCCTGCCGTTTGGGGCGGGACCTCGGGTTTGCGTCGGCGAATCGCTGGCCAGGCTGGAGCTTTTCCTCTTCCTGTCCTCTCTGCTCCAGCGAATGAGCTTCAGGCTGCCAGACGGGGTTTCCCCGCCCAACTTGCAGGGGCGTCTGGGCGTGGTCTTACAGCCGCTGCCTTATAAGGCGGTGGTTAGTCCACGCCCAGGCTGGGAGGGCGGGGCTAAATGAAAAGGGGCGGAGCTTACAGCCAATAAAACTACTTTCTAGTTACCCTTTACTGAATATATGAAAAAACAAAATTACAACTTTTTCTCATTGATTTACTGACACTGTTGTTTAGTCAGAATGATCAGATTTCTTTTTGATAAAAAATAACTTTGTAACAGATGGTTGCTTAAAATATATATATATATATATATATTTTGCTTTGTAAAATATTTCTTAGCAAGACTAAATTACTAATACTCGGCTACCTTGTTGTCGTTTAGCATCACGTCTTTCATCAGAGATTCTAACATCCCCGGAAAACATTCCCGTATTTAAATCTTTGGTCGTGTTGAATTTTAAAAAAGTGAATTATTCTTTATTTTTCAAAATTAAAATCCATCATTTCCCCCCAAAAAATCATTAATTTGATGTTAAATTCAGTCATATTCAGATTGTTTTGAACATAACCTTTACCTAGGTATTAAACATTTTTCCACGTTTGTGTATTTAAAATATTTTGATTGGTCTGATGTAATAATCTAATCTTAAATGTCATGTTTTCATTAGTTATATTACAGCAGAAAATCATCATAATCAACAAATAAAGGCTTGAAAACTTCAGTAAGTGTATTTTACGTAGTGATGGAGTTACTGAAATGAACTTTTCAATCATTTTCTAATTTATCAAACATTTATTGAATTAAATTGTAGCCTGCATGTGATTTTACCGTAAACAGTCACCCCCTTCAAAATAAGAGCATGAGTATTAATCTCTGGCTACTTGAATAATTTTTAAGTCGACAACCAAAACTATATAGAATTTTTTTCACCCAAAAGTTTACAAAACATTCAATTAACATTTTAGAATTCATCTTAAATTATTTATTTAGGGGAAGCTAAATTTCAAATTTAGCACTAAATCAAAAATGAGCTTTGGTATAAATATGGTACTTTAGTTTTTCATCAAAATGTTTCAGCATTAAACTTACAGACAGAAAAGTTTTAGATTCAACAGTTTTATTATATTTCCACACTTTTAGAACAGGCTGGTTTAGTTATGTCACACATACATACAAACATCCACACACACACCAACTATTACTACTAATAATACTAGTTAGTGCTTTAGTCATTTGAATATTACAGGATTTTAATCTTTTTTAAATCTTCTCCCACAGATTCAGCCAGTGAGGACATGAAGGTGGAAAAAGACAAATTAGTTAAAATCCTGTAAACAGAGGGAAGGACCTGGACAGAGTTATAATCCTGGTCAACGAAGAGAGATCAGATCCAAAATAAAGTTTGACTAGCTTTGGATTTTAAGGTCAAGAAACTGGTCTAGTCAAACCAAACCAGTCTCTAAACCAACCAAAATTAACATTTAATCCAAAACTCGATTTAATGTTTATTTCTTCAGTTTCTCATCCAGTTTGGGCGCTGATGTTTTCCACTTACTAAACAACTCTTTAGAAAATGGAAATTAGATTTCTCATCTCCCAACACCTGCTGTGGCAGAATAACAGAAAACAGGCACAGCACCAGTCAGGTATTAGAGAAAAATCTACTTTTTCTGTGAAAATCCAGTCAGTGTGGAAATAGTAACATATTGCAGTGACATAATTCTGTAGAAATAAGTAATTTAGACTTTAACAGAGACATAAAGACAAGGTTTCCCAAAGCAGGAAGTCCTGGAATCAGCTTTAATCAGTCACTTTCCCTTAAAAATGCCTCAGAGCTTTTGGTCAAAACCAAGACAGAAAAGACAATGACTGACTTTCTCCAATCACAAGAGTGGTAACTGATGCCAATGGTTCTGGTTGTTTCAATCCTGTCCCGTTAAATATCGGCGCTCTGAGGCGTTTCTACTCAAACCAAAATCATCTCAAGCTGATCTCAGGTCTGCTGAGCCTTTGAGGACCTAAATTACAGACAAAGTTCAAACAGCTCCCAAGTCACTCTGCTATAAAGCCCACAGTCACACAGAGCGGGAACAGCTCTAAATAATGCTAAGTAGTAACAGTAGTCAAGTATAAATGGCACTCGGAAACCAATGAAATATATAACGTTATAAGTTCAGGTAAACAAAAAACACCGTCAACCACAACATCAACTACAACATCAACAGCTGGGCGTCGCTCTACAAGCCTAGAACTCGTCGTTCTCACTCCACCGTGTCGACTTTCAACCAGAAGCATCTTCCTCATCCTCTCCCAGGTCCAGATATCTGGATCTGTCGGACCGTGAACCGTTTCTGTGGCAGGACTTTGTCTGTGCCTTTAATGGATACGAGCTTATCGCTCATTTGCATCATGTATTGGTGGCTCTGTTGAGTTATACATGAAGGTGTGGATCAATGCAGCATGAACACAGGGTATAAAGATCAGTCAACCAGACTGAGTCTCTCACTAAGGTTGGGTGGATGATTTCATGAGGTGATGGGAATCTTCACTTTTCCTCAAACACTTTTAGCTTTACTGCCGGAGGAAACGTCTAGTGTTTCATCGATCTGCTGACATCACTGATCTTCCTCTCTCACATCTAAAGATTTGGACTTTTTAAATCCTACATCAATGGACCTTTCAGAAACAGGAATGCACTGCCTACAGGCTGGTGAATGACGACAACCTACCTTTATACAACATGCGTCTATCATTTCGGATGATAGACGCAGAACCAGTGAAGTCAGGGTAGCTGCTGACCCAGTGGCGGACTGGTACATTAAGGTGTACCCCCTGATACCCACACTGACCGGTAGAGACAGACACCAGTCCCTCATGACCTTGTAAAGAAGATGGGTGGATCGTGTCACTTCCTAATAGACTGGATTATATCAACACGTCTTGATCATGTGATGGACTGGGAACCCTCTTCAGGTGTCTCGTGTCCATTAACCTCGAGAGACAGATACCAACGCCCTACAGTAGCATGGAGCATTGTTTCTTTCCTCAGTTGAACAAAAATGCATCTAAAAACTTTTCATCAGACTCATTTGTAAACGTTTTTGCACCAAGATAACAACTGCTAACTTTGCTGAAAAACGTTGGGAGTTACCAGTAAAGTCCAGGTAGCTGTTGACCCTGTGGCGGACTGGCACCTTAAGGTGTACCCCTGACCCCACACTGACTGGTAGAGACAGACACTAGGCTCTCATGTCCTTGTATAGATGATAGATGGATGTATCGTTTCCTAATAGATTTAATTATATCAACACATTTCTTAACCCTGTGTTGGTCTGGGAACCTGCTTCAGATGCGTCTCTTATCGTTTAGCTGTAGGAGACGGATACCAGCCCCCTTCAACACGATGCATCTAAAATTTTCTCATCAGTTAAAGATATGAGTCTAAGCCTCAACAGTAAACTTTTTCATCCCAACGTTTCTGATGCTGCTTTTTCACTTTTCTCTGGGTTTATTTGCTCTTTTAGAATAAAAATATTGCTTTTCATCTCACTTCCAATTTCATGTCCTACGGTGAGCTGAAACACTGCAGCATGTACAAAACAACTACTAACTGCTTCATTGATAAAATATACTCCGTCTCTGTGTGTCACAAAATATGTACACTGACTTGTCTATCAAGTTCACAACGTACGAAACACCGACCTAAAAATAAACCAAACTCTTTAAACACGTTTGCCGTGACTTATTCTTTCAGAAGGCCTTGAAATGTCTCTGTTTGCTCTGCAATTTGTTTTGTATTATTGTTCAAATCTGCTAACGTTAAGGACGTAGGAGGGGCGTTTATGAATGAAGAGATCCAGAAAGTGACAGAGATCGAAGCGTCTACGGCGTATTGTTTGATCTGACCTCACACTCCGAGAAAGAGACAAAGACGGGACGATGACACGCTCCGCCTCTGCTCTCTTTGGGGCTTTGTTTCGCTCTAAAAGCAGCCATTGTTTGTTTACATTCATGTAAGAGCTTTTCTCTGCTGAGATGTCGACGCAACACAACGAGCCGTCCACCTTCAAGTTTTCCACTCGCAAACTGCCAACCTAACTCTGCTCTGCTGACAGACCCAGCCATCAAACCCAATGAATCAGTCTCCCCTCCGTCAATCAGGCGCCGTGAATCATCCACCTACACCGGTCTCTCTTCCTTTTTCAGAGCAAGCCAACTTGTTCCCGGCACATTTCCAAGCCTCCGTCATCATCCAAGACGGCAGTGGAAGGTATCGCCGCCTTCTGAATGCTCGACTGTTAAAGATGTTCATTTATGGGCAAAAGACAGAAAGCGTCATTGTGGGGCACGATTTCAACCTCAGACACGTGTGCAGCTTTTATGCCGTATTTGCGTCACATGGAGATTATTTCCCCCCTTGTGTGCAAATTTATGTAGTTTGGATCGATGCTAACCATTTTTGACTGTTAAGAGGATTTATTAAAGTTTGTTGATGCGAGTCAACAAAGATCGGGTTACAGTGTGATTTAATACGTGTTAAAGAGTGTGCAGGACATGGAGGTCTCTTAGATAAGGAAGAAGAGCTAAGTTTTAGCTTAATCATCCTGAAATGAAACAGACGCCTCTAAATCTGGTGAACGTGGCACCAAAGCCCATAAAATGACTTCCAAACCAAATCTTTCTCCTAATACCGGTGCATTCATCGTCTAGGTTCACAACTACGACGCTCGAGAAGCATCTCCTAAATTTGATGGCTGCCTGGCGTACTCCAGGTCAGAGGGAGGAACTGAACCATCGACTTTCATTGGTTACACTTTCTCCATGACGATAATGACTTTCTCTTCAGGGGTCGACGTGGTGACGGAGGGGGAGGGGTTGCACGGTGTAAGTTCGTCCCCTGTGCTCAACTGACTTCTTGCGGGACAATCCACGCTATCATGCACGTCCGTGTCTCCGTCTTTCTCCTCTTCCTCTTCTTCATCCTCGTCCTCCTCCTCTACTCGACATCTGCACACCTCGATCCCGGAGTCACCGGTAAGACGACGGTGCCGATACTGGCTCTCGTCCGCTCCCATGTCATCGTCTTCGTCCTCCTCTCTGTCCCCAGCGGCCTGCTCCTCGTCTCCGTCCTCCCAGCACGCGGGTCCGGGTTCGAAGACGTCTACGCAAGGCGAGAAGACGGTCTGTTTCGGTGGAGACTGAGTAGCACGGGGTGACGGGGAGAGGGAGGACGCATGGCCGGAGGAGGAACCGCCTTTGTCGGACGGGTGAAGAGCGGTGAGGGGGTCCAAGAGTAATGCTGGTGCCACAAGAGGGGATCGGGGTGAGGATGGAGAAAGAACAGCAAGGGGCGACGGAGAAGACATGAAACAAGTTTCAGACTCAATCGTGATTGCTGGACAAGAAGAAGAGCCGTCTACAGGAAGCGGAGCGAGCGTTGGCGATCCTGATCCAGAGCTAAAACTAGCCTGAACATCTGAAGGCAATGGTGTGAGAAGGTTTGACTCAGATGAACCACGCAGTTCTGGACTCGGTCCAGAAACGTTCACAGTCAAAACTAGATTAGAGTGCTGGGAAGGCCCTGACCCAGGACTTGAGGGAATCTGGGCCAAACCCGACTCGAGAGATGGTTCTAAGTTTTGAGTCAATGCAGATGAAACGGTTTGCGTAATCGAACCGGAGGTGAGATTCAAATGTGTTGGTTTTGGAATCAGAGGAGCGCCAATAATGGCTGACGTACAATCAGACAGCAGTGGTTCTTGGTCCTTTGTCGGGGTTACAGATGCATCGGCTGGCACAACGCTAACATCCTGATCAGGAGTCAGAAGGCTGGCAGAGTCTGCTTTCAAGGCCATAGTTCTGTGAACGTCTGGAGACGGTGCTGATGGAGTCGAAGGGGCACTGGGTGGATCAACAGTTGTTGAAGAATCAAGAGTCTCCAGAGCTTCGACGGGCCCACAGCAGTCAGAGGGGTTAGCTGTTGGCGTTGGAGGCCCTGACAGACTTCCAGTTCTCGTGATTTTACTGGAGGGGAACTGGATGCCATCGAGCCTCGGACTGGGGAGTGGACTGGAGCTACCGGTGCTAAAGATTGGAGAACATGGAGGAGGCATGTCGAGCTTTCCAGGAGACAAAGCTGCAACGGTGAGGGTGACCTCAGAGCCAGGTGAGGGCTGAGACGGCGCTGCCCCGGTAACAACCGCCACGGTAACAGTCTGGCTAGGGAGGGAGGAGTCCGTGGCGGAGGCTTCCTGAGCGCCGACGTCTTCGGTGCCCTCGATGTCGATGGCCACTGTGGCGGCCGGTCTCTCGGAGGCGAACAGGCCCTCGCTGGACGCCAGGCAACTGGCTGCAGCCGCTATGGTCTCCATGGTGACATCAAGGGTGAGGGGCGTGGCCTCGCTTGGTGTGGAGGCGTGGCTTGTGTCTGTCTCGTAGGTGATGGGCGCTGAGAGCGAAGAGCTACATGGAGAAGAGGGGCAGCAGGAGTCGCAGGAACAGCTGGAGCTGCAGAAAGGTCAAAGGTCAAACGTCTGATAATCAGCTCAGCAGTTTATATTTAAATATTTTTTTACACATGTTAAAAATGTCACTATGTTGCCACCGTGTAGGACAGATTCTGCTCCCAGTGCTCCCAGTGCTAACTACAGAAATACACCACTTAGTCAGAAACAACCAATCAGAGCCAGGGGGAGGGGCTTAGTCTGTCTGTCATGATAACTATTTTTTCTGGATGATAAATTGTCCCATAAGTTATTACTGTAAACAATAATATGGTTTTCAGCCCATTTTTAGTAATATAATGATAAAATAAAGCAAGATGACATTCTAACAATCAATTAACTTCAGACTCTAATGAACATTTAAAACATTTTAAATATGCAAAATAAATAAACAAAACAAACAGAAACAACAAATAAAATAATTATGAAATTTTGCTTTAATTTATCATGCGATTAATTAATTTATTGTTTATTGTGATTGATATCGATCTTAACGAGATCAATCATGCTCTTGTTGTGCGCTGCTCACACCCTTCCTCTTGGTCTCTGCATTGCTACAGATTCTTCCAAAAGACGAGTGCTAATGCTAGTTAGCATTGACAACAATGATGGCGTACAAAAGGTTTTTCTATAACGGTAAATTACACCATTTTCACATTTAGCAGAATGTACATGAGGGTGATTGACAGCGCTAAGCTCCTCCTGGCTCTGATTGGTTGCTTTTGGTCGGGATTGGTGCGTTTCTTCAGACGGCAATAGTAGCTCAGGGAGGAGGAACCTTGACGTGATGACAGTTAACAAATATGTAAAAACTTTTTTCCTAAAAGTTGCATCCTGCAGCCACCTGTTGTCGGAGCTGAAGGACGACGGGCCGTCGCTCAGCGGTCGGTGCAGCAGCGGGCCGTGCTGCGTGAGCAGGTGCGGGTCGGCGGCGCGCGGCGGCTGCGGGTATCGAGGGGTCGTAAAAACAGAGCTGTACGGCGGAGGAGGAGTGGAGGGCTGGGCTGCAACCTCCTCATAGGACGGTAGCTTTAGCGACGCCAGGAAACCTGCAGAGAAACCGGATCAGAACCACCAATAAGGAAGACGGTAGTTTGGTTATCATCAGTTAAACACTCAGGGGAAGGAAATTTAAACAACAGCAGTAAAGAGCAACGTTTTCAGTCCAGAAGCTAACAGTTCTGGAGCTTCAACAGATTATTTCACTTTTAGGACAAATGTCTTGTTTTAGTGAAATAAACGGCCAACGGAACCAGAACTTTTCCATCAATATTAAGAAATTATTTCCTAAAAACAAACTCCTGCATCTTGTTGAAAAGTTACTTGTTAGTTTTTGTTCCTTCAGATATTTGGAGTAGAAACTAGACCAAAGATATGTGGAAATATTTTGTAATTTTGCAGCGTTTGACTGTAACAGATTATATTCAGGTTGAGGTAATTATTCCCTCTGGTTTTGTGAAACTGAAAGGATTTTTACTCGTTTTTACTTTTTAAATGAAGACTTTTATTTTTAGGCATCGCTTTGTAATTTATTATCTTATAAATTTTTCTTATTCTTGTTGCGTCAGTTGGGTCTACTGGTGTTTTATTACTCTACTGCACCAACTAGAGAATTATTTAAAATGTAGACATTTCTACCAAAAACAGTGATTGAACTAGTTGGTAATGTAAGGTATAGTTTTATCTAACATCAGTGCCGTTTTTAGCCTCTGTAAACTCTGCTGCGTTAAACCCGACTGTACAAGAACGGCTTTATAAACAAAGTTTGGCCGACTGATCGATAAAGCTGCGACAGGAAGAGTTTCATTTCTGAAAAATCAAAACCTCTGAGCTGGAAATTTCCAGCGATTCGTCACTGAAGCAGATTAGAGAAGCATCAGCTGAGCGTCAGCAGCAAACAAAAGGACAGAACAAGAGCCGGCTTCATTGTGTTGACGGATGAAAAAGCCTCACATCTTTTCTACGCTGGAAATCCTGCAAACCATTTCCAGTAAAACGGATCGTCTCTGATGCAGCGGGAATCAGGCCTGCCAGCTGACAAGAAAACAATCAAACTCACTATATTAATATTAGCACGGCCTTTACAAAAGTTTTCTCTCATTTTCTCACGTTATGTGTTTTGTTGGAGTTTTAGGAGTTAAACCAACACAAACTGGGGCAAACTGGGAAGCAGAAGATAAATGCCTTCTGAGTTTTAACATTTATCACAAATAAAACTTGATGTATTTGAATTATGCTCCTTTCAATACTCAAATAAAATCCAAGGTACCACCAACTAACTAGCAAACTGAGCCCAACTGTACCAAGGATAGAACGGCCTAGTCAAAGTTCTGGCTTCACCTAAATTGAGAATCTGTGGCAAAACAAAGTTTTGACTGAGCTTGAGTCTCTATTCAAGTGATTAATTTAGTAATCTATAATTCTGACGATTAATTGATTAATCAGATAAAAAATGGTCCATTCTGCAGATTTTTCATTCAACTGCAGAAACTTAAAACTTATTAAAAATAAAAATAATTCAATAAATTCTTTAATAAAATAAAATAAACATTTTATTTCCTAAAATACAATAACAACATTCCTTTAGTGCAAAAGATGCGTCTGCAGCTAAAATATAAAACATGTGAAAAGCATCAATACAGCACAGGACTGACCTGGTGACTAATTATTGATTAACTGATTAACAACTGGATGCAAACGAAGCTTAAAAGGATTTTTATTTAACAGAATTTGAACCAGGTGAAGCTAAAACTAAAAATAGAGAAATTCTGATTAGAACAAATATACAGATAGAAGGTTTTTTATTATATTACAGACAAAAAGTTTTTATTTTTGTAGTTTTGGTTTAATTATGGCTCTGACCGTTGTTGTTGTTCTTGGTCTTTTTTAGAGTCTCTATACTCCAGTTAACGATTAATCAATTTCATACTATATTTCATTTATTGATTAATCAGATTAATCATTTAAACTTTATTAAACTTTGTTGTTTTGATGTGATAAAATGGGGTCATGTTGTAAAGTTCAATAAGGGTTCTTTTGGAGTCCAGAGCAGAGAAGTTGTGTGTATTAGTGGGTCGGAACCAGCAGCTGGACTCACTGAGGTCCAGCATGGAGGAGGGGAAGGAGTTGGCTCCATGGTAGGCCAGCAGGCTGATCTCCCTCTGCCTCTGCTGCTGCTGGACCCGCAGCTTGGCCCGCCGGTGCCGGTACGCGCAGCAGCAGCTGAACAGGATGAGGACGGTCCAAAGCAGCCAGAACCCTGAGGACGGTCAGAACAGAACCACAGCTCAGAGTTCTGGTTCAGGAACATCGAAGCTGAATTAACTTGGGTTCATAAACGAGAATCCAGAAGAAAAAAGTGATTCATTTTGGTTCTGAAATAAAGTTAATGTTTATAATGTTGTGTTTTTATTGATTTGGTCTAAAGAAAAATCCCAAAACACTATAAATATTTAGATGTTATTAAATAAAATAGTATATTAATGTTTTAAACAACAGGAAAACAGACACAAAAAAAACAAATCTTGACACAATAAAACTAACAAACTGATCCAACTGGGTTGTTCTTTCAGCAAATTACCTTTATTACAGTCTGTCAGCTCCAGTTAACGATTACTAATCAATTGAATAATCGATTAATCACCCTTAACCAGATTAATCGTTTTAGCCCTATTCAAGTGTCCAAAGTGTCCTATTCAAATCAGTCCTTTCAGACTGATTTGAAGTCGTTTCTTTTCCTGAAGTTAAATCTGTAATTACAATTTTAACAGGTAAAATTATGTTTTTGAATATGGCCTGCTTGGTTTGACTGGAAGTTTTATTCCCTAATAAATTAAATCATCTATTTTTATTTACTCAGACTATATTTGTTTATTACTAGCAGTGACAAAAAGCAAAACTAGCAGAAATCTGTAAGATGTAAACAAAGCACTGTAACATAAGGTATGTCAATAAAGAGTGAATGTTAATTTCAAAGCTTTGCTGCCTTGTTGAAGAATAAGTCATCCAGCATTTCTTTAATTAAAAACAAAACTTTAAACAATTACATTTCCTGCAAAAAAACACATAAAGGCCAATATTAACATTTTAACTTTTACTAGCTTAGACACTGCTTTTGTATGCTAAACTGACTACATTATATGCTACTGATAACAATGTTAGCATTTTAGCTAATTTGGATATAAAAGCTAAACTGAACTGTTAGCTGCTTTTCAGCTAAGCTAACATTAAAATTTACACTGCTTTTAGCACATACACTGCTTTCTGAAAACAAAGTGGAGAACTTTACTGTCAGTAGATGTGCTACTGCTAGCCTCCATGCTAATGTTAGCATTTTAGAGAATTTTGATAATATAAGCTAAACTTTAACCAATAAGTTTCATTTACAGCAGAAAAACTAATGCAAGCTAACATTAGCATTATGCTCATACACTGCTTTTTGTATACTTAATGCAGAACATTACATGCTACTGCTAGCCCCCATGCTAATGTTAGCATTTTAGCTAATTTTAATATAAAATTTCTTTTAGAGAAACGCATATGAGCTAATATTATCATTTTCATACGTTTTAGTTTACACACTGCTTTTTGTATCCTAAATGGGGAACATTACATGTTACTGATAGCCCAGATACTAATGTTAGCATTTTAGCAAATTTTGACATAAAGCTAAACTTTCACATCAAAAGTGTAGCTCTTATGTCAGGAAAACTTACACCAGAGCTCGTAGTAGTAGGTGCAGCAGCCGGTCTCTCCGCAGCAGTGTCCCGTCTCACACAGATATCCTCCGTTAGCGTTGGCTCCGGGGCAGTACCGCGGTCTCCCCAGCAGGGGCAGGCTGCCACCGGAGTGGTACTCCATCGCACCCCCGCTGATCACCTTCTGTTACGCCAGAGCCACCGCTACCCGTCTACCTCAAGCCGCTAACTCACCGTTAGCTACCTGGTGCTGGTCACAGCCCACCTACATGTTCGAAGCGGTTTGGTTCCTAACCGAATCTCAGTCTGTTTTTATTCTCTGGCTGTTTCTAAACACTTGGCAGGTTGGAGCTGCAGGACAGAGGAGATCACAGTGAAGCTGCAGCTAGCCTGGCAGTGATGGGGTAATTTTTCAGACGAACCCCACCAAGACGCTTCTGCCGCAGCAGCAGCAGCAGGAGGAGAGGAGCGGCTGGTGGGGCGAGACGAGACGACGGCCAATAGGACGTCCTGGACTGCGGAGAGAGAGGGAAAACAACGCTTTATTGATAAACAACAACAGAGCGTGACACACAGCCACTACTACAGCCTGTTTGATATTCATCTCTGCACCGACTTAACCTCGAGAGACACAATGAAGCCACTTTGTCCACCACACACACACACACACACACACACATACGTGTTTAGCTACACTTCTGGAGACCAGGTTGGAAATCATGTTTATAGGTACATCAGTAAACTCTCTGCCCCCGTCCTGGAAAAGCTGCAAAAAATAAATCTGAATGTCTCCACTTATTCTCTACATTTTCTGAAAAGTTAAAAATTATTATTTTTAAAACTTTATTGACGTATAAAATACCAAACAAAAGAAGTTGTTCGGTTTTCTTCAAACATTCAGAATTTTTGTACATTTTTAAGGCAAAACAAATCAGATTTTTTCACAGCAGCCTGATCTTTTCACGTCCTCAAAAAAGTAAATTTTTGCCTCTTCCTTTCACTGGAATTAAATGGGAAACGTATCCGATGGTTCTCAAAGCATCTGCAGCCAGAATGGTCACGCTGCATTTTATCCAACTTTTCTACATAATTGGCGTCAGACGTGCAGCAGAGTTCAGCACCAGGAGGCGTCAGGCGTCGTAAATCCGGACGCAAACAATACGAACATATACTGTGACAATATCGTCAGCTCCTGTTGATCAGGTTATATTTCACATTATATCCAACCTGTCGGTTGAGGTTACATAAAAATGTCAGTTTTTATTTACTTTCAAAAACAAAACACACAACCAGCATAGTTATGATACAAACTGAAATGTGATTAGCTTAGAGGAAAAAAGGATGGAAAAAAGGGAAAATATAATAAATATAACTAGATAAAATAAATACATAAATATAAATTATTAAGTTACATTATTTCCAGTTGAATGTAAGTTCTCGTTTAAGGAGGTCCGGGCGTAAATCACTGAGCAGGTAGTCCATTAGGGAGCGCCAAGGCGACTTCAAATTTTCAGTTTAATTTTGAATTTCTTTCTTCAATTCGTTTTATCTCCACTGGATTAATTCCAATATTTCCCAGTACTGCTGAGTTACCGTAAGATTTTTTATCACAAATCCAGTTTTACAAATACATTTCTGACTTAAAAATAGCCGTTTATTAGTTAGCGGAAGTTTTTGTTCCCTTTTCTTTTATTTTTTTAATCTGGGGATGCAGCCCCAATAGACACTGATCTGGATCTTTACAGACTCTCATCTTTTCAATTTTCAAAAGTTTTTTTTATTACTATTAAAAAAAACTGATTTGGAAAAATTTTCTTTTGCTTGATTTTGTTATTTATATATAATCTTTTCATTTTGACATTAGCTGATGCTATAGAGCTAAAACGGTTTCTACTGTGCGCATTAATGCATATTTACGGTATATTTAGAGTTTAAACTGTGACAATATGCAGTTATAAGCGTTTTTATTCGAGTCTAAAATATTTGTAGACTTTAGCTATTTAAGGGTGGTTGTTGTTCCAAATCCTTGTGAAAACAGGATGTCTACTGCACTTCATTTAACATTTTAGTAAATGTTTAGAGATTAAATGTTCTATTTAGAAACTAAAACCAGGAGTTTACACTGGGAAACAACTAAAACAAAATCCTGGGAGCGTTCACTCAGACTGAGAAACAACCCTGGTTCCTGCAGTTTGTATTTCAGAGGATCAATAATATCATGAAACGTTGATAACATTAATGCAAGAGGAAATCTCAGTGATATTTGAACAACACAGTGTAAGTAAATATTCACCACTATAATGTTAGATACAAAATGTTCCCAGCATTCCTGCCTTAACGCCACACATGTGTAGGAATGTCAGGCTCCCCAGAGGAACAGTATTAGAGAATCTTGGCCCTCATCGGGACGTTTCCTCTGATTTTTAGCAGGCGCCTGGCCCCTGAAGGGAGCAGCAGCCGCCCGGACCAAGATGTCCCCAAGCCGCCGGCGGTCCCCGCACTGACGGGGCCGCGGCGGCGTGGCGTCCCTCACCGGGCCAACTTCTGTCTGCATGCTGCAGTGCCGCACACACATGCGCGCACACTTTGCACACATGCGCACCCTTTGCAGCCCGGTAAACATGACGGCCCACGGTCAGTGAACGCAACACACGCACGTAGGCCACATAAAGGCCACATAACCGGGCTCTGGTTACACGCAGACGGAGCGTTTCAAAAATAACGGCGCTGGTGTCCAGGGTTACCCGGGCAGCAGACGGCCCCCTCCGGCGGCCGGCAGCCACCACCCCTCCGGGATATTCACACAAAAACAGCCGTACCCCTCCATCCAGTCAGCGGGCCTCCCTGCAGCGCGGCTCGGTGTGCTCACGGCTCGCTTGGCGGAGCATCGGCGCTCGGTTCCGCCGTCTGTCCCCCGCCTCCTCGCGCTCCCGCTTCAGTGCGACCCTCCGCGAGCCCCGCCGCCACCAGCGCCAGCGGCACGTGAAGCGCGCGCAGCTCTATGCGGAGCACTTCCGCCCCCTGGCCTGGGAGACCTTCAAAGTAAAAGCACCGAACTCTTCACACGCTGATCTGGAAACAGTTTAAATCTGAACACTGATAAAAACAAACAACTTAAATTAATAAAAATTAAACCAAACTAATAAAATCACAAATTAAATAAAAACATACAAATTAAACGAAACTAAATAAAAAAATAATAAAACAAATAGATAAAAATAAACAAATTGAAAATAAATGAACAAATTAACAGATAATAACAACTAAACAAAACAATAATTTAGCAACAATGCAACAAATACAATCAAAAGGAAACATCAACCAAAACAAGCAAAAGAATTATAAAAACAATCAAATTAAGTACTTTCTACATAGACTGAGTTGGTGCCGCATCCTTTTCTTTATAATTATGTTTTTCCCTGCACGCATTACTGTGAAAAAGTATCTGCTCCCTCCTTCTCTTATGCTTTTTCTTTACATACTAAAATGTTTTTAACAAAAAATATATAAACACAAAAGAGAGTTTTCAAATGATGACTTTAGACAAAACCAAACTTTTTTCACCGTGTGAAAAAGTAATCACCCCCTAAGCATAATAACTGTTGGTGTCACTCTTAGCACAGATCATACCACAGTATCTCAGTCACATTAAAGTTCAGGCTTTGACTAGGTCACTCCAATGTATGAAAAGTTCTCAATTAAAGCATTTTGATTGATTGATTGATTGATTGATTGATTGATTGATTGATTGATTGATTGATTGATTGATTGATTGATTGATTGATTGATTGATTAATTGGTTGATTTAAACAGTCACATCCTCTGTGGTTTTGAAAACAGAAGCTGAAACATTTTTACATACATTAATTTTCCCTTTGGGATTTATAAAGTATTTTTGAATTTGGATTTAATTTACATTTTGTCACAGATTTGAAGTCTTTCAGTAAAATGATTATATATGACAAAACATACAAATATTTAATGGCTTGATCAGCGGTTTGATTATTGGTGTGATTATTTGATCAGAAAGCTTTTATTTTGTAAAGCTGACATGTGTGACGGTAAACAGGAAGTTCTCGCTGTGTGTGTTTGTGACAGCTGGACATCCAGCAGCAGCAGCAGGTCCCGCAGTATCAGTCTGCCGGTTTTAAGCCTCTGCTCGGGGTTCAGGCTGCAGCTCCGGTCCAAACATCCGACCGGAAAACACAGAAACCAGCCGCGGAGCCAGAAACCAGCAGAATGAGGATCAAAACAGAAGGATTATGGATTCTGATGACGGGCGCTCTGGCCTCTGATTGGTCCGAGCAGAGAGGCTGCGGACCAATCAGAGAGAGGCTGCAGCTCCTAGCAACAGGGAGAAACTTCTTGATTTATGTCGGAAAACTTCAAGCAACATGTTGATTTTTTCATAGCAGAAAACAGAAAAAGGGCAAAATGAGTCTGAAAAGTTCTCATATATTTATTCATTTGTTTATTTCTGTCTAATAAAATAACTTAAAGAATCACTTTCCTATTTACAGCATTTCATGCACAACGATGTTTGTAACTTGAAAAATATTAATATAACAAAATGTGAGATATTCTGGGTGTTTGAAAACCTTTTTTAGAGTTTGTGTCAGCAGCTGGAGCTGCAATAAGAAGATTTAATTTACATTTACCCTTAAAAGACCAAACTCCCGTTTTTTAAAATATGTTTTCTGCTCTTCAACAGATTATTGTTTATTAATCATTGTTGTTATAATGAACAATACGCTTTCAAAGTACTTATATAAATGCAACATTAATAAGTGGATAAATCTGTGTGGTTTTCCTCGGTTTCTCAGCTTCATTTGGAGTAAATAATGGCTAAAAAGATAAACCTATTTTAAAATATGTGCTTATGATTTTATTTAACTGATTATTAGACGTTAATTAGCCTTACAGTCCAGGTTCTTTCTGCTGTTTGATGTTTGTCTCTAATACTTTGTAAATTATGTGATTCAAAGTGAATTATGGAGAGAACAATGACTGAAAACATGCAGGTACATGATAAAACCAGCAGGCGGCCAGCCGATCCCGTTCACGGGTTGGCAGAAGGTGAGTTTATCGATCTTATTTTTCATTATTTTGATTTAACCCTTTCATGCATAGTGGTCACTACAGTGGACAGCTATTCTAAAAGCCATTTCTTGTGCTTCCTGTGGATTGTTATGTTATAAAGCACACAGACCACTGAAGTGGACACTAATGCATAATAAAATATACCATCAACTACTGGCCATCAGCTGCAAATGCAAGAAATTATTTTTGTTAAATACAATATGGCCGACAGACAAAAAAGCATGAGAACCGACCCGGTCCCTCCTTCTACTGTAAACGACTCTTGCAAGTAAAAAAAATATTGTGACATCAGAGAACCCATAAGGAACAATACTACTGATGTATTTTTCAAATAACAACTTTGTATTTGGACAAAATTACAATTGATCACATAAAAATAAAAAAAAAAATAAAAAATTATTTTTACAAAAAAATGTTCCTACCTTTTTTATGCCTTAAGAAAAGAATTTTAAAAATGGAAAAAAATTCTGACACAAAGGATCATAATTCATGCATCAGAGGGTTAACAGAGAATCATTGTTCAGCTTTTGAACTTTATTTCACCCGAGTGAAATAAAAGCAGATTTTTTGTTCAGATTAATTCTCTGAGCTGCAGGAATGACAACCCTCAGTTCTGTGTCTCTGAGTTCATTTACAAACTGGATCATTTCAGCTTAGTCAAATCTGATGAGACGTTTTAGTGACTGTGATAAGATATAAAGATGCTCTCTGGGGTAACTCCTGAGAGGAAGCTGCTCACAAACATTTGGTTTCCTGCTCCTCTGAAGTTTGCAGAGATGATGGGTGCAGCTGAAGAACCGAGCTCAGCTTGATGAAGATCTTTGTGTTTTCCACTTCCATTTGTTCCCACCACAGTTTGGCTTCTCCTGATTTTCTGCACCCAAAACAAAATTTAAAATGACGCCTTGATCCTCATAACCAGTGGTGGGTAAATAAAAGATTAGCTACGCTAACTGTAAAGCGCTAACACAAACATTAATCAATAACACTGAACAAACAGCATTTAATGAAAGCTAATTCTAAAGCGATTAGCTTCACTTTAAATTATTTCTGCCTATGAGAGACAACAGTTTAATTTCAACTTCATAATTTACATTTTCTATAAAACTATTACATATTGGCTTGGTAATCTTTTTTGCTAAATAACCTTTATTAATACTATTAACTAATTTTTAATAATTTCATCACTAAACGATATTGATCTTGAAAATCTTGGTTAATTTTTTAAAATATTTTGTCTTTTTAATTTTGTGTTGAGCCTAAATAAATCAGGTTTATCTGAAGAAGAGCCTCAAAACATAAAGAAATCTCAGAACCTGTAAACCTCAGCCTGACTGCAGCAGCAGGAAGTAAACCACGTCAGCTGAAGATGAGCAGCAGCAGCTGCAGCAGCTGCAGCAGCTGCAGCAGCTGCAGCAGCAACGATCATCCTGTGATGAAGAGGAGAAGAGGTTTGAACATCTGGATCTCATTAAAAAAGTTTATTAATAACCTGCCTGTCATGACATGAGTCACATTTTCTGTTCACACAAAAAGCAAACAGGCTCTGAGCGCCGACATGTTAAAAATATTCACAGTATATCAAATCAATTTATTGCTTTTTTTCTCAAAATAGTTGGTTTTGACTAAATATCAAATAAAATCAACTTAAGCTTCACATCATGGTGTAATATTATTTCCTTATTAAAAACAAACCTGGAGTTTTGATTTGATTCCTTCATCCATGTTTGAGAAATCCTTCAGTTTCCATGGCAACCATTCAGCTGTACACAATGTCTTGGTCGGACCTAGCTCCGCCTTCGAGACGCAGCTCCTCCCACTTTCAGCTCCTTCAGACTAGCCAGCAGCAGTTAGCAAACCCTGCTAGCTGAGCTCAGAGCAGCGCTGGTAAAGCTGTTGCTACAGGGTTGATGGAGGAGCCATGTTGGGATGACTTCCTGGAGGCGGAGCTTCGGAACGAGCAGGAATTTAAAGTGGCATAGTTAGATCTGTACTGTAGAGTTTAGATGGCGTCCCTCAGGGCGCTGTGTTGGGTCTTCTGCTTTTTATGTTACTGAGAGGAGTCAGAAAGTTCCTGATTTATGTCTCCATCTTTATCTAGATGGTACAGCCTTTAAAATTATTATAAAAACATCAGCAGTTGGTTTTCATATGAAAATTAAAGCTGTTTCAGGTTTTTATTTATCATTCCTTCAGTTGGAAAAATGTATTTCCTTCTACTCAGAATAAAAGACTAACATGAGCTGCTGCTTTAGATTAATTCAGAGGAAAGTTTTGAAACTCATTTAGACTCGTCTCAGTTTTCTAAAAATATATTTTTGGTTCATTTCTTGTATGGATTCATCTCATTTTGTTCGTTTTAACAACAGTTTCGTTTTGAAAGGTGGAATCTCTACTAAATGTACTGATAAAATAAAAGTGAAATAATCCCTGACCAGAGCTTCTGATGGATGATATTTAAAGATGCATGAAAGAGAGGAGATCAAAGCCTTACTCCTTAACTGATTTTAATGTTTTGGATTTTGGAGAAATATTGAAATTCTTCCTGCTGTCTTTGAGAAACGTTGTTTTTAATCAGTTCACTCATTTTTACATTTTTGATGACGAGGCTGAATGTTTTAGATTTAAAAATGTTTAATTTTAACTGCTTTAAAGCCAGATCATGCACAAAATCCTCTATTTTAAACAGCAAATATTGAAAAAACTGGAAGAAAAGGGAGAATTTTTAAAACATTTATGGCAAATTTTGTTCTCTAAGAATGTTTTGTTAACTCAATGAGAAAATGTATTTTATTTGTTATATTTATTTGTGCTTATCTACTCTAAATGATGCTGTGACCTCTGACCTTTAGCATCAGCTTCATTAGCTCAGTGGACTCAAAGTTTTAGTTATATTTTAAACTGTGGAAGAGTTGCAGTTCCAGTATTTGGCCACAGGGTGGCGTCAGACGTCCATGAACAGAAAAACAGCTCAACCTGACCAGAGTCACTCTCATCATCATCATCATCAGAGCTGCAGTGATGAAGGTTTTCTAAATCTCTTTCCTCACCTGAGAAAACAACAAAATACCTAAAACTCAACGGCGACGTGGGTGAAACGTTGTTACCATGGAAACTCGGCCTTCGCAGTTCATACCGCCTGACGAACTGTTAATGGAATCGTTTGTTGCTAGGCAACAGCAGCCTGTAGATGGCTGGACGGAGGTTCTCTGATGAAAACGACCGCAGCTGTTTTAAATGTTTCTCTCGTCGATCCTGAAATATTCAGAAATATTTACATTTTTACTCCTTTGATCCTCATTTCTGGATCTTTCACTCAGACTCTCCTTATATTTCAGCTCTGGGTTCTTGTTGTTGTTTTACCGGTTTAATCTCCAACTTAAAATAAATTACGACTTATAGTTTTGTTCCCAGAAATGGCGGGATCACCATGGCAACCGGCGGCCCACTCTTTGCTGAGCCTCCATCGTTCCTGTCTGTTCTGGTTGAAGGTGATGATCAGCAGCGAGATTCATATTAAAATGCAGTGAATCAGGACCAACATGGACAGGAAATAAAGGAGAAAATTTTTGACAATTCTGAGATTAATCTTAGAAAGTTTATTGAAAACTTGGAAATAAGAACATTTTAGACTTTTGAAACTCAGAAATGTTCAAGTTTATTCCTAATTTCTGATGTTTACCTTAAAATATAACAAATTTTCACAGATTTTTTTTTACAGAAATTGACTTAATCTAATTTCTATCTTGAATGAAATGATTTCTGTTAAAACCTCAGGGAAGGTTTAGCATAAATAAAGTTCACAGTTCTCTTCAGAATAAGTTTATGTTCAAACAACAGGCAATGAGACCCAAATTAGATTATTTTTTGTTAATCCACATATTTTAAAGATTTATTTTAGCTTATTTGTCGACTTTGTGTTTCAGTTTGAGTGATTTCCTTATTTTACCAATCTGGTCATAATCAGGTCTTATGAGTGAAATAAAACCTGATTTTCTGGTCCACATTTGCACCAGAAAATGTGGTTTAATCACAGTTGAATCATGAATTATCAACGGAGTTGTGATATTTTCACACATTGCCGGATTGTTGTGAAAAGATTTTTTCTCCGTTAGTTAAAGCTGCAGTGTGTAACTTTTATAAAAAAAAAATTTATTTTTACATTTTTGGTGAAACTGTCTCCATGTTTTGAGACAGATAATCTGTGAAAAGATGGATCTCCTCTGCCTTCTGCCAATGCTAACTGGAAAGAACCAATCAGAGCCAGGAGGCGGGTCTTAGCGCTGTCAATCACCCTCAACACCTGATCTTCCTGCAGCTTCTGATCTGATCCAATGACATTGGATAAATGGTTTTCCTGTAACGGTAAGTTGTTTCTATGCCTTTAGCACAGTTAGCAGCAAGTACATGAGGATGATAGACAGCGCTGAGACCTTCCTCCTGGCTCTGATTGGTTGATTTTGACCGTCCATTTCTTCAGACAATAATAGCTCAGGCAGAGGGATCTTTTCACTGATTATCTGTCTCATAACAAATTGTTACAAAATGGTGGCAGATTAAACAAATATGTACAAAAACCTTTAAAATAAAAGTCGTACTGCAGCTTTAAGGCTACGACCTCCTTTCTGCACCATAAAGCATCTTTGAATGCAGATCTGTACTGTAGAGCTTTAGACGGAGTCCCTCAGGGCTCTGTGTTGGTTAATGGAAACATCTGGATATTAAAAATGATCTGAAAAACGTTTCTACTCCCTAACATGACTGAATGTGTGAAATGTTCTGTTGGTGTTTGGGTGCAGAGGAACCAGCCGGACTCAGTCGATCCGTTTTGTTTTGTTTATTAACAGCGACAGCAGCCTCCATGCAGAATGAGGGAACAGTAAACTCGCACAGCCATGTGTGCTACTCAGCGCTCAGCTCTCACTGAGCCGGTGTGCTTCAGCTCTCACACCACAGAACACAGGACAACATATCCCACAATGCATCGGTGCAGCCGGACCTGCACACACGGGTTCGGTCAGAGTCCGCGGAATGCGTACAGTCGTTTCATAGAAAAAGTGACATCGTGTTTCACGTTCATGTGCCAGAGGAACATCTCTAAAATATTCACACCCTGCGTGTAAAACTGCGACACTGAGAGGTAGACAGTCCGTCTAGAAAAATAGAGATATGTTACAAACATGGAACTCCTCAAATATAGAGCTGCTTACATGGAAATATCAACAACAGAAGCACGACATTCTGACGTCGACATTCACAGAGTCTCTTTACGGCTTCATGCAGAAGAAACTGGTTCTATTTTACAGCAGGATCCGTCCTGCAGGGGGCGCACTGCCCCTTTAAGGCCGCGGAGGCCCGGTCGGCTGCCGGGCCAGGCCCGAACCCGAACCCTCAGGGCACCGCAGACACGCATGCGCCTCCCAGCACCTGTACACCGGTGTGACGTCACATGTCTCTCCGGTTGTCGGTTCAAATCCGAAAAGCTTCCAAAACTCCGTAGAGGGAGCGCGGGCCTGTGTTTACACGCCGGGCGCGTTCAGGGCCAGAGAGTAGGCGGCCATCATCTGCGCACGCAGCTGCTGCTTCACGTGTACGCGCCCGTGCCGCTTCCTCTCGTCGCTGCGCGCGAACCTCTTGCCGCACACGTCGCAGGAGAAGGGCTTCTCGCCGGTGTGCGTGCGCGTGTGCGTGGTCAGGTGGTCGCTGCGGCTGAAGCTGCGCGCGCAGATGGTGCACTGGAAGGGCTTCTGGCCCGTGTGGATGCGCACGTGCCTGTTGAGCTCGTCGGAGCGCGAGAAGCGGCGCTCGCAGCCCTGCACGGAGCACGGGAACGGCTTGGGCTTCACGCCGCCGCGCGCGTGCGCTCTGCGCCCGGCGCGCTGCTGCTTAGGCGCTCCGGCCGCGTGCACGCTGCTGAGGTTGACCATCGGGAACGCGCCCTGCAGGAGGGAGGAAAGCAGGTGCGCGTCCAGGGTGGAGGGGGCGCTGCTGATGACGTAGTTACCGGATTCCCCGCCGGTTACCGGTAAACCCTTCAGCCAGTCCTCCAGCTCCAGCGGCTCCTGCTTCACCTCGCAGCCGGGCTTCAGCTCGCCCTGCCCGGCTTCGGAGCTCAGCAGAGACTCGATGAAATCAGCCATGTCCACCTGTTGCTCCAGAGCCATGAGCGGGAGCAGAGAGTCCGCTGCAGCCGGGAACAGAGCGTCATTCCCGGGCGTGGAGGGCTGGGAACACCCGCTGCTGCAGCTGGAGGTCCCGAACTCCGACTTGATCATCATCGGAGCTGAAGCGGGGGCTGCAGGCGGCTGCGGCTCCGCGGCTGCAGGAGGGATGCTGAAGTCGGGGGCGGGCAGCTGCTGCTGCTGCTGCTGCTGCTGCTGCTCCATCTCGGTGCAGATTCCCACAATCTCCGTGATCATGTTCAGGATCGCGTCGGCGGTGCTGCTCAGCCCCGCGGCCGTGGGCTCCGGCTCGGCGAAGAAGCTCCCGCTGTAGCCAAGCGACGGAGAGAGAGTGTCCGAGGAGCAGTCGCTGAAGTCGGAGAAGAAGTCTGAGTCCGAGGCGTCAGTTCCAGGAGAGAAAACTGCAGAAGGGAGGGGAGGGGTTTATTATTGCATAATGACAGAAACACCATGAAGATGCAGCTGCAGGTTGCAGGTTGCAGGCAGCGGGATGCTGGAGACTCACCTTGGCTGAACGGTGATCCCACGTCAGAATCCGCGCCGTCGCTGGGGCTGGATCCCACGCTGTCCACCCAGGCGCTGCAAGCGTCCTCAAACTCAGACATGAAGCTGTCGTCGCGCTCCAGAAGCATCCTTTTCTCAGGTTTTATGATTAAATCCGGGATTCCCCCTAAGAAGCGAGGCGTTAATCCGGTTTAAGCTGCGGCTGCTGCCGGGCTGAGAGGCTGAGGATGCTGAGCTCTCTCCGGCTCTCCCTTTTATACTCTCCGTCTCCAAGGTAACTCCCGTCCTGCCTTTATTGGTCGACACCGGCGCGAGGGATTCCCCCCGCCGTGCCCCTTTCGTAGCTGACCAAATTTGGGCTGCTTCCGGCTGTGACGGCGGGTATCCCCCATGCCTTAAAAGGACAGGCGGCAGAGCGACGTCGAGGAGCGGAGAGAAGGGTTTCCTTCACTGCGGCAGAGAGAGGTTATACAACCGGCAGAGGACAGGAAACACGGAGGGAGACGCAGATCGCGGGTTTGGCGCATCAGAGACCCACATTTGTTTAATCTGTTGCAACATTTGAGTTGGAGATGCTCACAGCGAGCAGACACAGACAAAGCGTGGATTTCAAAGCACAAACAGCTGCTAAATCACAGAAAATGTCAACTAGAAATCATTTTTGCCTTCCTTATGGCGCCCGCTCCAGTGGCGCCCGCTGAGTGCGGATCACAACTTTTTGCGCCACCAGTTCAGCACTGCAGACACATCTGGCCCATATGTGACATTCCTGCACAGCCACATGCAGCTGCTGGGATGTGGTCGCCATGGAGACAGATGGAGGCTCCAGGCCGGCGTTACATAAAAGGAGCTGGATCATCAGAACCTGCAGAACCTCCTGGTTCTGTTCGGAGCGTCGGGATCGTCCTCTGAGATTCACGTCGTTCTCATCCTCCATGTAAACCAAAACAAGCAGAAATGTTACATAACAGGGAAATTAGCTGCAAGGCCAAATGTTCCAAAAAATATGGAAAAATAGATTATTATCTCAGTAAAACTAAATTTAAGCCCTTAAATTGATCAGATGTAACTTTTCAACCTTGTGCATCATTTAATATATAATAATTTGTCAATATTAAGGTATGTTGTAGATCAGGGGTCCAAAGTTTCACTTGTAAATGTCGGTTTGCTCTAAATGTGATGCATGCGGGCGCCGGGCCAGAGGGGGCGCCAGGAGCAGCAGAAAATTATTTCTGGTCTCCATTTTCTGTATTAACAGCCGTTTGTGCTGCATCAGAATTTATTCTGCATGTATTTCCATCTCATCTTTACTTGAAGTATTTCAGAAAAACCAAAAATCAGGTCAAATGAGCGTAAAACTTTTATTTTTTTATTTCTTTTTTAAAATTTTATTGTGGCATTTCCATCAACTTCTAACGCAAAACCTCAAAATGAAATGCTAATGGAAACAGATTGGCTCAAAGCAAATTGAGGAGCTAGAATGGCGTAGTCAAAGTCTAGGGAGAGATTTAACTAATGTTTGTTGCATTAAATCAGACTGAACTTGTTTTGTAAAAAATAAAAACGTTCAGCTGGATCTGCAGAGAAAGAGTTAAACACAAATGTTAAAGTTTAGGGTTTTATAACTTCTGGCAGATTTTTAAGGTAAAACGTTGGATCAGATTTTCATTAGACCAGAGGTGTCCAAAGTGTGGTTCGGGGGCCATTTGTGGCCATGAAAAGGATTTTGTTCGGCCCCTGAAAACAAATCAAGATGGTAAAAATGTGACCATTGAATAGAAAGCAATGAATTACTGAAAAAATGAGAAATTGTTTGTTTTTCTTTTAATAAGTCAACCGTCTGAAACCCTTTTATGTTTGGATCTTTAATGATATTCAGACTTTATTTTTAAAAAACTTTATTGTTGAGGAGGTAAAGCTAAAAAAATAAACAAAAAATCACAATAAACAAATTGTAGCATTTTTTAGTGAATTGTTTGGCTCTCCAGCAGCTCAAAGGTTCCAGTTTCTGTCAGATTGAAACCTTGAATCCAGCCTTTATGTTTCATTTTTCCCAGGATTATTTTTACTGAAGCGACAGATTGTCTGTCTGCTGGCGAGTTCGTCCCACCAGGCGCTGAGACATGAAGCGTTTCTTCTTCTCCTCCTCCAGGGTTTCAGCATCAGAGTGTTTGACCTGCAGGGAGATTTTTTTAGCCGAGACGTTGAAGCAGCACCTGTTGTCACAGTTTTCCTGCCGCCTGAAAGAGCCGGACCAGAACCGCTGCGCTGGCCTCTCAACGCGCTATATCAGGACAGATGATGGGGAAATGTGTGTGTGGGCGCTGTTGCCATGGCAGCGTGCCTCCGCCGGCTGCACACACACCGCCACCGAGACGCTGAAGCGCTCGGACTCTCGTGGCGTCAGCGGCGCTGATTCACATTTCTTAAAGTTAATGGATCAGTTCAGACGTCAAGATGGCCGCCGTCAGGGAAACGGCAGCAGGAGAGAGAGAGCAAATGTTCAGGCTGGACTATATTTAGCTACAAACAGGCAGAACTCGGCCAGAAAACCCAAAATATCAGCTTCACAAAGTCTGAAATGATTCAACAGGAATGTATCATAACTGAGATATCAAAACACAAACTGAGCAGGAAACTAGAAACTCTGAACGCAGCGATCCACTTTTACCTCTTCTGGTACCTGAGCATCGAACAGAACCGATCAGAACAGCTGAACTGATTTTAAATGTTTCTTTTATTAAACTGGAACATAAATAAACTGAATTACTAATTTATTTAATAAATCTGCATCAGTGAACAATTAATTACAAGCTATTGATTAAAAACATGTCAAACTTTCATTTATCCATCCATCCATTTTCTAACACCTTGGCCCAGTCGGGTCAGGAGGAGCTGCTGCCTCTCCGGCTAACGTTCTGGGTGAGAGGCGGGGTCACCTGGAGGCGGGGTCACCTGGAGGCGGGGTCACCTGGAGGCCGGGTCACTTGGAAGCCTGGTCACCTGGAGGCCTGGTCACCTGGAGGCGGGGTCACCTGGAGGCGGGGTCACTTGGAAGCCTGGTCACCTGGAGGCCGGGTCACTTGGAAGCCTGGTCACCTGGAGGCCTGGTCACCTGGAGGCGGGGTCACCTGGAGGCAGGGTCACCTGGACAGGTCGCCAGTCTGTCGCAGGAAATTAGGAGAAAAACAGCAAATTTAAAATAAAAAATAAAGATTCTGACAAAAACAAAACGTTGACTACCTTCATCAAACACGTAAAAATAAATTGAAACAAACCTTTCAAATGTTTTAGGAAGTTAAATTAGGAATCCTAAATATAATGAGATATAACTCTATATATAGAGTTAGACTGAGTAGATCTGCACTTATGGATCAGACTGATACAAAATCTAGAATATTTTTCAATATTGGGATCAATACAGTTATTGGTATCGGATCGATGTCGCTCCTGCTAAAACAGACCTGATACAGATTCCTGAACCAGAACCACAAAAGAGAATGACCCATTCAACTAACTAACCGGGTCAGAACGGTTCTAATGTAACGTTCTTCTGATAAATAAATAAAATGTCTCCAGAAACTATTTTTAAGCTTCATGAAGAGAAAAACTTTCTAAAACAATTTCAACCGGCTTAAAATCAGGTAAAAGTTTTTATCTTCAAAGTTTTGCTAAATTAAGTCCAAATTAGATAATAAAGTCTAAAACCTGAACTTTCAAACCTGTACCACATAAAACCAAGTTCAAAATGGATCAGAACCAGGATGCAAAGCAACACATGAAACAAGAACTAAACTACAGAACAGAATAAATCAAACATGACGGCTTGGATTTACTCCTGAGCAAAATCAGCTTTAAACCTCAGAGACTAAAATGGGTCAAAAACCGTTCAGAACCAATAAACCGCTCCAGAACCAGTCCAGGATTACCTGGGTCAAACTGGGTCAAAGGTTCTTCTGACAGGAATCTAAACCGTCTCCTTCACTGAGTCAGGAAAGAAAACCTGGTCAGTCGACAGATCTGGACGGAGCGGCGGCTGTTCTCCTTTAAGGTTTCCATGGCAACCCGTGGCATTCAGCCTGATAACACCAAGGCCACCTGATGAAGGAAAACACACACACACACACACACACACACACACACACACACACACACACACACACACACCCACACACACACACACACACACACACTCAGTCACGGTCAAACATCTGTCATAACAACATGCAGGCGTGACCTCTGACCTCTCCAAGGTTCCTCCCTGTCTGGTTAAAGTCAGGGTTCTTCGTCGCCTCCTCATTCTCCTCTTCCTCGCTGCAGCCATGCTCTCCGCTCTGCTGTCCTCCGCTCCCCCACCCCTCTTCCTCTTCCTCCTCATCATCCTGGTTCTGCTGGTTCTGTTCTCCCGTCGGTTCGGTTGGGAAGCTAAACGTCAGAACCCACCTGGCCCGGTCCGGGGGCCCGTCCCCTGCCTGCCTCGCCTCCCGGTCCTGGGCAGCCTCCCCTGGCTGGGCGGAGGCCTTCCTCCTCACCTGCTCTTCACCCAGCTGACCTACAGGTGAGTCTGAGACGAGAGGACGGGTTGGTTAGTAACTGGTTAACTAGACTTTAGAGAGGACTAGTTATGACTGGGAATGCTGGTTAACCAGAGGAATGACTCTTTGGGTTTGGACTGAACTAATATTTCAAAGGACTAGTTTGTGTTTAGTTCATTATTATATTTTGAGGTACTAGTTAATTTTCATAAACATGTTAAAATTTATAAAAATGAATCAATCATTAACATAACTGGACCAATTAGCTTGTAGAGATTGATTAGTTAACATCTGAAAACTGGTTGTTTTATTGACTTTATTCTAGATAATTCCACAACTAGACTACTAGTTATCTTTGGGTTAGGAGATTTCCTTAACGAGCCTTTAGCACTAGTTGTTTGCTAAAGTCTTTTTGAGATTTATGCTGAAAATGACTAGTTAAGACGTGGATCTGAACTGAACCAGGTTTAATTTAACATTTGTAAAGACTAGTTAACTTCTTAAAGCAACGTTTAGTGCGGAGGGAGGAAAGGATGCGTTCATGTTCAGGTAAAACCGTCAGGATTCTTCAATCTGAATGGATTTGTTTGTGGATTATGAGATTTTCAGGAAGAAAACTATAATCTGACTCTAATGGATGATGACCTTTGACCCTGTGCTTGTTTCTGAGGTATGGGCCTCTGTTTGCGCTCTACCTCGGCCCTCACTACACCCTGGTGGTGAACAGCCATCAACACGCCAGAGAGGTGCTGCTGCAGAGGGGCAAGGACTTCGCTGGACGTCCTGACATGGTCAGAAACGCCGACAGCTGAATGAAAACACCAAAATGTTTCCCTGCAGAACCTGAAACTGAAAGTCGCGTCTCAGACGCTTTTCTTTGGAAATGTTTTTAATATACTGGATATTTGAAGCAGAAGAAATTTAGGTTTTTAACTCTGAAGAAAATAATTGTAAGCAGGATTATTATTATTATTCCCTGTGGAGTGAATCACTCCTTTCATTTCTTCTTTTCCTTTACTATAACATTTTCCTGCAGCGCCCCCTGGTGTCTCAACATGACACTTGAAAGATTTTGACTCCTTAAAATATATTTCTTATAGGCTTTGAGCAATTATATATGCAAAAATATAGCAGTAATTATTTATAAGGGCTACTTTTTAATGTTTCATTTAAAACCCAGAGTTTCCAACTTTTAATCCAGTTTTTACTCTAATTAGGAAACAAACAGGAACAAATTTAATTTCCATTTTTGAACCTTATTAAATAACGTGTGAGCCAGTTTTTACTGAGCTTATTAAAATTGCTGCCTGTGAGTATAAAATGTGTTAAAGTGGCTCTGACGTTTTTTAAATCCCTCCGTTTCACATTTAATCAACAGTTAGCAAACGCTTCAATAACGTTGCTGAATGTTTTCCAGAGCAAAACATCCTTAATAATAAAACTATTAAAAAAGAAAGGACGTTGTGAAATCAAGATGCTAACAGCTAGCACGCAGCGCTAACATTAGCAGAAGATGCTACTGTTAGCAGAACAAGGGCGTGGTCAGGACGTCACAAACATACAAACTGATGGTTTCAAAATAAGAGTCACTTTATAATAATCTGCAGCTGAATGTTTTGTTGTGTCTGTTTTCCACAGACAGAATGAAACAGTTTTGTTTTTACTAACAGACCAACAGCTTTAAGAGCTAAAAACCTGATGCTTCATGTTGAACATCCTGCCCAGGTCACCACCAACCTGCTGACCCGGGGAGGAAAAGACATCGCCTTCTCAGACTACTCTCCTCTGTGGAGGTTTCACCGCCGCCTCGTCCACAACTCCTTCACCCTGTTCGGAGAGGGAACCGGCCGGCTGCAGGACATCGGTACCGTCCAGATCCACCGCGTTTCTCATCCTAATGATGGAAAAACAACATTCAGGAATCACAGCGTCTGATTCTAACTGTTCCTGCTCTGGGAAGTCTGTCAAGTGGGAAAATAACCTAAACATTGTATATCTTTTATTAAAATTATAAAAATTAAGCATAGTTAAGATACATGTGAGGAGGAAAACTATTTAAAAATTTAATTAAAGCAACCTACAAAAGAGCCTGCTTTACAAAAGAATGAGCTTTATTTAAATAGCTTTGATTTTAAGGCTAATTTCAATGCTAATGAACCAGCAGGGGGCGCCAACAATAAAAATTCAGAAATTTTGAGATTATTTACATAAATTTTCCAGAAAAAACTTGGAAATTTCTGAGGTCCGAAAGTTGAACATTTTTGACTATATGAACTCAGAACATTTCAAAGTTTATTTTAGAGAATTCAGAGATTAATCTCAAAATTCGTGAGTTTTTTGGTGGAAATTTACACCTTTTTTCCACAATGTTCCTGGTACATCGTTGTAAAATCTCCAGGAAGCAGCGTTTTCAGAAAGCCTGGCAGGATTTTCATCAACAACACTATAAACATTTAGAAACAAAGAAAATAATCTTTTAAAGTTAGTAACTTTTCAGGATATTTTTCATGTTTTATCCGTAAATATTTAAACCCCAGCAGCGACTGTAACATAAACGTCTGTGCAGTTTTGTCTGCGGTGGACGGTCTCTGCGTGGAGCTGCTGTCTCACGGGTCGCGGGGCTTCGACCCGTCTGCCGCCATCACCAGGGCCGTCACCAACGTGGTCTGCACCCTGGTGTTCAGCAGCTCCTACGGCCCCGGAGACCCGGAGCTGCAGGAGGTGATCGGCTACAACAACGGCATCGTGGAGACGATCGCCAGGGGCGGGCTGGTGGACATCTACCCCTGGATGAAGGTACGACTGGGGAGCCAGAGGAAAACCAAAACTATCCATGGACAGAAGGGAAAATAATATGACGGCATGTTAGAGCAATTAGAGAAACAAAAAGGAAGAAAGAAGGAGTGAAAATGGTTGAAGTTTTGAAGTTAATCTTAGAAAGAGTAAATTACAACTCCTCATTAAAATCCGTAAAAACAAACCCCAGCTGATTGATGTATTGGATCTAAGTGAAACTTTAGCTGAATTTTAAATATTTATTGTTTATTTTCCTCCATTAAATCTCTAAAACCTTTGACTCCCAGCCTCTTCCTGTCCTCCAGGTGTTTCCTAACAGGTCTCTCAGTAAACTGAAGGAGTGCATCACCGTCAGGGACCGACTGCTGACCCGGAAACTGGAGGAGCACAAGGTGAAAACCCTTAAAAACCACCAGAGACCAACAGCTCCCCCTACAGGCCGTAGCCCTCATTACAGCGCTGAGCTCTTCACTTTTCCATCGTCTGTCCGGTGGGTTGCAGGCGGCACTGGGTGATGGTGACCCCCGTGACCTCCTGGAGGCCTTGCTGAAGGGTCAGACGGGCAGTGGGCGGGGTCAGAGGTCACATGGGTCAACAGAAGAGGGGATAACAGACGACCACGTCCTGATGACAGCGGCGGAGGCGTTTGGAGCAGGTGTGGAGACGACGTCCACGACTCTGCTGTGGATCCTGGCCTACCTGCTGCACCACCCCGAGGTCAGAGGGCAAAACCAGCATTTCTGTGGCCTTGTCTTTGTTCCACCAATCAGAGCGTGACGTGAAAGTGATGTGAGCGCAGATGTAACGAACATGTTTTGTAGCCCATAAACTCATCCTTACCTGTCAAGGACAGGTAAGCACACAAATAGGCTTAGTTGGTGGATTTCAGGTAGTTGAGTAGCATTTCAGGCCGTTCCCACTCAGAAACGTCCTTCAGGTCTTGGGTTGGTACTGTGGGTTTTCATCGCAGGTCCAGGAGCGCGTGCAGAGGGAGCTGGATGACAACGTGGGCGGTGATCGTGCGGTGAGTGTGTCGGACCGCGGCCGGCTGCCCTACCTGGACTGCGTCATCAACGAGGGCATGAGGATCCGACCGGTCAGCCCGGTTCTGATCCCGCACACTGCCATGACCGACAGCAGGTAGGTCCGTTCACACGGCGCAACCTTGAAAAGCTCAAAGAGTTTCCTAAAAACCCGTTTCCTCTCTCAGCATCGGCGGCCACGCCGTGCGCCGCGGGACTCGGGTTTTGGTCAACATGTGGTCGATTCACCACGACCCCCGGTTCTGGGACAAACCGGACCTGTTCAACCCAGGTGACTCTCAGGAAAACCCAACAGATCTATCAAAACAAACCCAACAAAACACCATTCAAACCTTTTTCTCTCCTTCTAACGTAGGTCGTTTCCTTGACGACAAAGGTCAGCGCGCCACACCCACCTGCTTCCTGCCGTTTGGGGCGGGACCTCGGGTCTGCGTCGGCGAATCGCTGGCCAGGCTGGAGCTTTTCCTCTTCCTGTCCTCTCTGCTCCAGCGAATGAGCTTCAGGCTGCCAGACGGGGTTTCCCCGCCCAACTTGCAGGGGCGTCTGGGCGTGGTCTTACAGCCGCTGCCTTATAAGGCGGTGGTTAGTCCACGCCCAGGCTGGGAGGGCGGGGCTAAATGAAAAGGGGCGGAGCTTACAGCCAATAAAACTACTTTCTAGTTACCCTTTACTGAATATATGAAAAAGCAAAATTACAACTTTTTCTCATTGATTTACTGACACTGTTGTTTAGTCAGAATGATCAGATTTCTTTTTGATAAAAAATAACTTTGTAACAGATGGTTGCTTAAAATATATATATATATATATATATATATATATATATATATATATTTTGCTTTGTAAAATATTTCTTAGCAAGACTAAATTACTAATACTCGGCTACCTTGTTGTCGTTTAGCATCACGTCTTTCATCAGAGATTCTAACATCCCTGGAAAACATTCCCGTATTTAAATCTTAAAATTTGGTCGTGTTGAATTTTAAAAAAGTGAATTATTCTTTATTTTTCAAAATTAAAATCCATCATTTCCCCCCAAAAAATCATTAATTTGATGTTAAATTCAGTCATATTCAGATTGTTTTGAACATAACCTTTACTTAGGTATTAAACACATTTTTCCACGTTTGTGTATTTAAAATATTTTGATTGGTCTGATGTAATAATCTAATCTTAAATGTCATGTTTTCATTTGCTGTATTACAGCAGAAAATCATCATAATCAACAAATAAAGGCTTGAAAACTTCAGTAAGTGTATTTTACGTAGTGGAGTTACTGAAATGAACTTTTCAATCATTTTCTAATTTATCAAACATTTATTGAATTAAATTGTAGCCTGCATGTGATTTTACCGTAAACAGTCACCCCCTTCAAAATAAGAGCATGAGTATTAATCTCTGGCTACTTGAATAATTTTTAAGTTGACAACCAAAACTATATTGAATTTTTTTCACCCAAAAGTTTACAAAACATTCAATTAACATTTTAGAATTCATCTTAAATTATTTATTTAGGGGAAGCTAAATTTCAAATTTAGCACTAAATTAAAAATTAGCTTTGGTATAAATATGGTACTTTAGTTCTTCATCAAAATGTTTCAGCATTAAACTTACAGACAGAAAAGTTTTAGATTCAACAGTTTTATTATATTTCCACACTTTTAGAACAGGCTGGTTTAGTTATGTCACACATACATACAAACATCCACACACACACCAACTATTACTACTAATAATACTAGTTAGTGCTTTAGTCATTTGAATATTACAGGATTTTAATCTTTTTTAAATCTTCTCCCACAGATTCAGCCAGTGAGGACATGAAGGTGGAAAAAGACAAATTAGTTAAAATCCTGTAAACAGAGGGAAGGACCTGGACAGAGTTATAATCCTGGTCAACGAAGAGAGATCAGATCCAAAATAAAGTTTGACTAGCTTTGGATTTTAAGGTCAAGAAACTGGTCTAGTCAAACCAAACCAGTCTCTAAACCAACCAAAATTAATATTTAATCCAAAACTGTATTTAATGTTTATTTCTTCAGTTTCTCATCCAGTTTGGGCGCTGATGTTTTCCACTTACTAAACAACTCTTTAGAAAATGGAAATTAGATTTCTCATCTCCCAACACCTGCTGTGGCAGAATAACAGAAAACAGGCACAGCACCAGTCAGGTATTAGAGAAAAATCTACTTTTTCTGTGAAAATCCAGTCAGTGTGGAAATAGTAACATATTGCAGTGACATAATTCAGTAGAAATAAGTAATTTAGACTTTAACAGAGACATAAAGACAAGGTTTCCCAAAGCAGGAAGTCCTGGAATCAGCTTTAATCAGTCACTTTCCCTTAAAAATGCCTCAGAGCTTTTGGTCAAAACCAAGACAGAAAAGACAATGACTGACTTTCTCCAGTTACAAGAGTCATAACTGATGCCAATGGTTCTGGTTGTTTCAATCCTGTCCCGTTAAATATCGACGCTCTGAGGCGTTTCTAATCGAACCAAAATCATCTCAAGCTGATCTCAGGTCTGCTCAGCCTTTGAGGACCTAAATTACAGACAAAGTTCAAACAGCTCCCAAGTCACTCTGCTATAAAGCCCACAGTCACACAGAGCGGGAACAGCTCTAAATAATGCTAAGTAGTAACAGTAGTCAAGTATAAATGGCACTCGGAAACCAATGAAATATATAACGTTATAAGTTCAGGTAAACAAAAAACACCGTCAACCACAACATCAACTACAACATCAACAGCTGGGCGTCGCTCTACAAGCCTCTAAGAACTCGTCGTTCTCACTCCACCGTGTCGACTTTCAACCAGAAGCATCTTCCTCAGCCTCTCCCAGGTCCAGATATCTGGATCTGTCGGACCGTGAACCGTTTCTGTGGCAGGACTTTGTCTGTGCCTTTAATGGATACGAGCTTATCGCTCATTTGCATCATGTATTGGTGGCTCTGTTGAGTTATACATGAAGGTGTGGATCAATGCAGCATGAACACAGGGTATAAAGATCAGTCAACCAGACTGAGTCTCTCACTAAGGTTGGGTGGATGATTTCATGAGGTGATGAGAATCTTCACTTTTCCTCACTTTTAGCTTTACTGCCGGAGGAAACGTCTAATGTTTCATCGATCTGCTGACATCACTGATCTTCCTCTCTCACAACTAAAGATTTGGACTTTTAAAATCCTACATCAATGGACCTTTCAGAAACAGGAACGCACTGCCTACATGCTGGTGAATGACGACAACCTACCTTTATACAACATGCGTCTATCATTTCGGATGATAGACGCAGAACCAGTGAAGTCAGGGTAGCTGCTGACCCAGTGGCGGACTGGCACATTAAGGTGTACCCCCTGTCCCCACACTGACCGGTAGAGACAGACACCAGTCCCTCATGACCTTGTAAAGAAGATGGGTGGATCGTGTCACTTCCTAATAGACTGGATTATATCAACATGTCTTGACCATGTGATGGACTGGGAACCCTCTTCAGGTGTCTCGTGTCCATTAACCTCGAGAGACAGATACCAACGCCCTACAGTAGCATGGAGCATTGTTTCTTTCCTCAGTTGAACAAAAATGCATCTAAAAACTTTTCATCAGACTCATTTGTAAACGTTTTTGCACCAAGATAACAACTGCTAACTTTGCTGAAAAACGTTGGGAGTTACCAGTAAAGTCCAGGTAGCTGTTGACCCAGTGGCGGACTGGCACCTTAAGGTGTACCCCTGACCCCACACTGACCGGTAGAGACAGACACTAGGCTCTCATGTCCTTGTATAGATGATAGATGGATGTATCGTTTCCTAATAGGTTTAATTATATCAACACATTTCTTAACCCTGTGTTGGTCTGGGAACCTGCTTCAGATGCGTCTCTTATCGTTTAGCTGTAGGAGACGGATACCAGCCCCCTTCAACACGATGAAACGGTTTTCTTTTCAGAGTTGCTCAAAACTGCATCTAAAATTTTCTCATCAGTTAAAGATATGAGTCTAAGCCTCAACAGTAAACTTTTTCATCCCAACGTTTCTGATGCTGCTTTTTCACTTTTCTCTGGGTTTATTTGCTCTTTTAGAATAAAAATATTGCTTTTCATCTCACTTCCAATTTCATGTCCTACGGTGAGCTGAAACACTGCAGCATGTACAAAACAACTACTAACTGCTTCATTGATAAAATATACTCCGTCTCTGTGTGTCACAAAATATGTACACTGACTTGTCTATCAAGTTCACAACGTACGAAACACCGACCTAAAAATAAACCAAACTCTTTAAACACGTTTGCCGTGACTTATTCTTTAGAAGGCCTTGAAATGTCTCTGTTTGCTCTGCAATTTGTTTTGTATTATTGTTCAAATCTGCTAACGTTAAGGACGTAGGAGGGGCGTTTATGAATGAAGAGATCCAGAAAGTGACAGAGATCAAAGCGTCTACGGCGTATTGTTTGATCTGACCTCACACTCCGAGAAAGAGACAAAGACGGGACGATGACACGCTCCGCCTCTGCTCTCTTTGGGGCTTTGTTTCGCTCTAAAAGCAGCCATTGTTTGTTTACATTCATGTAAGAGCTTTTCTCTGCTGAGATGTCGACGCAACACAACGAGCCGTCCACCTTCAAGTTTTCCACTCGCAAACTGCCAACCTAACTCTGCTCTGCTGACAGACCCAGCCATCAAACCCAATGAATCAGTCTCCCCTCCGTCAATCAGGCGCCGTGAATCATCCACCTACACCGGTCTCTCTTCCTTTTTCAGAGCAAGCCAACTTGTTCCCGGCACATTTCCAAGCCTCCGTCATCATCCAAGACGGCAGTGGAAGGTATCGCCGCCTTCTGAATGCTCGACTGTTAAAGATGCTCATTTATGGGCAAAAGACAGAAAGCGTCATTGTGGGGCACGATTTCAACCTCAGACACGTGTGCAGCTTTTATGCCGTATTTGCGTCACATGGAGATTATTTCCCCCCTTGTGTGCAAATTTATGTAGTTTGGATCGATGCTAACCATTTTTGACTGTTAAGAGGATTTATTAAAGTTTGTTGATGCGAGTCAACAAAGATCGGGTTACAGTGTGATTTAATACGTGTTAAAGAGTGTGCAGGACATGGAGGTCTCTTAGATAAGGAAGAAGAGCTAAGTTTTAGCTTAATCATCCTGAAATGAAACAGACGCCTCTAAATCTGGTGAACGTGGCACCAAAGCCCATAAAATGACTTCCAAACCAAATCTTTCTCCTAACACCGGTGCATTCATCGTCTAGGTTCACAACTACGACGCTCGAGAAGCATCTTCTAAATTTGATGGCTGCCTGGCGTACTCCAGGTCAGAGGGAGGAACTGAACCATCGACTTTCATCGGTTACACTTTCTCCATGACGATAATGACTTTCTCTTCAGGGGTCGACGTGGTGACGGAGGGGGAGGGGTTGCACGGTGTAAGTTCGTCCCCTGTGCTCAACTGACTTCTTGCGGGACAATCCACGCTATCATGCACGTCCGTGTCTCCGTCTTTCTCCTCTTCCTCTTCTTCATCCTCGTCCTCCTCCTCTACTCGACATCTGCACACCTCGATCCCGGAGTCACCGGTAAGACGACGGTGCCGATACTGGCTCTCGTCCGCTCCCATGTCATCGTCTTCGTCCTCCTCTCTGTCCCCAGCGGCCTGCTCCTCGTCTCCGTCCTCCCAGCACGCGGGTCCGGGTTCGAAGACGTCTACGCAAGGCGAGAAGACGGTCTGTTTCGGTGGAGACTGAGTAGCACGGGGTGACGGGGAGAGGGAGGACGCATGGCCGGAGGAGGAACCGCCTTTGTCGGACGGGTGAAGAGCGGTGAGGGGGTCCAAGAGTAATGCTGGTGCCACAAGAGGGGATCGGGGTGAGGATGGAGAAAGAACAGCAAGGGGCGACGGAGAAGACATGAAACAAGTTTCAGACTCAATCGTGATTGCTGGACAAGAAGAAGAGCCGTCTACAGGAACCGGAGCGAGCGTTGGCGATCCTGATCCAGAGCTAAAATTAGCCTGAACATCTGAAGGCAATGGTGCGAGAAGGTTTGACTCAGACGAACCACGCAGTTCTGGACTCGGTCCAGAAACGTTCACAGTCAAAACTAGATTAGAGTGCTGGGAAGGCCCTGACCCAGGACTTGAGGGAATCTGGGCCAAACCCGACTCGAGAGATGGTTCTAAGTTTTGAGTCAATGAAACGGCAGATGAAACGGTTTGCGTAATCGAACTGGAGGTGAGATTCAAATGTGTTGGTTTTGGAATCAGAGGGGCGCCAATAATGGCTGACGTACAATCAGACAGCAGTGGTTCTTGGTCCTTTGTCGGGGTTACAGATGCATCGGCTGGCACAACGCTAACATCCTGATCAGGAGTCAGAAGGCTGGCAGAGTCTGCTTTCAAGGCCATAGTTCTGTGAACGTCTGGAGACGGTGCTGATGGAGTCGAAGGGGCACTGGGTGGATCAACAGTTGTTGAAGAATCAAGAGTCTCCGGAGCTTCGACGGGCCCACAGCAGTCAGAGGGGTTAGCTGTTGGCGTGGGAGGCCCTGACAGACTTCCAGTTCTCGTGATTTTACTGGAGGGGAACTGGATGCCATCGAGCCTCGGACTGGGGAGTGGACTGGAGCTACCGGTGCTAAAGATTGGAGAACATAGAGGAGGCATGTCGAGCTTTCCAGGAGACAAAGCTGCAACGGTGAGGGTGACCTCAGAGCCAGGTGAGGGCTGAGACGGCGCTGCCCCGGTAACAACCGCCACGGTAACAGTCTGGCTAGGGAGGGAGGAGTCCGTGGCGGAGGCTTCCTGAGCGCCGACGTCTTCGGTGCCCTCGATGTCGATGGCCACCGCGGCGGCCGGTCTCTCGGAGGCGAACAGGCCCTCGCTGGACGCCAGGCAACTGGCTGCAGCCGCTATGGTCTCCATGGTGACATCAAGGGTGAGGGGCGTGGCCTCACTTGGCGTGGAGGCGTGGCTTGTGTCTGTCTCGTAGGTGATGGGCGCTGAGAGCGAAGAGCTACATGGAGAAGAGGGGCAGCAGGAGTCGCAGGAACAGCTGGAGCTGCAGAAAGGTCAAAGGTCAAACGTCTGATAATCAGCTCAGCAGTTTATATTTAAATAATTTTTTACACATGTTAAAAATGTCACTATGTTGCCACCGTGTAGGACAGATTCTGCTCCCAGTGCTCCCAGTGCTAACTACAGAAATACACCACTTAGTCAGAAACAACCAATCAGAGCCAGGGGGAGGGGCTTAGTCTGTCTGTCATTATAACTATTTTTTCTGGATGATAAATTGTCCCAGAAGTTATTGCTGTAAACAATAATATGATTTTCAGCCCATTTTTAGTAATATAATGGTAAAATAAAGCAAGATGACATTCTAACAATCAATTAACTTCAGACTCTAATGAACATTTAAAACATTTTAAATATGCAAAATAAATAAACAAAACAAACAGAAACAACAAATAAAATGAATTATGAAATTTTGCTTTAATTTATCATGCGATTATCATGTTTATTGTGATTGATATCAATCTTAACGATATCAATCATGCTCTTGTTGTGCGCTGCTCACACCCTTCCTCTTGGTCTCTGTATTGCTACAGATTCTTCCAATAGACGAGTGCTAATGCTAGTTAGCATTGGCAACAATGATGGCGTACATGGCGTACAGGTTTTTCTATAACGGTAAATTACACCATTTTCACATTTAGCAGAATGTACACGAGGGTGATTGACAGCGCTAAGTTCCTCCTCCTGGCTCTGATTGTTTGCTTTTGGTCGGGGTTGGTACGTTTCTTCAGACGGCAATAGTAGCTCAGGGAGGAGGAACCTTGACGTGATGACGGTTAACAAATATGTAAAAACTTTATTCCTAAAAGTTGCATCCTGCAGCTACCTGTTGTCGGAGCTGAAGGAGGACGGGCCGTCGCTCAGCGGTCGGTGCAGCAGCGGGCCGTGCTGCGTGAGCAGGTGCGGGTCGGCGGCGCGCGGCGGCTGCGGGTATCGAGGGGTCGTAAAAACAGAGCTGTACGGCGGAGGAGGAGTGGAGGGCTGGGCTGCAACCTCCTCATAGGACGGTAGCTTTAGCGACGCCAGGAAACCTGCAGAGAAACCGGATCAGAACCACCGATAAGGAAGCCGGTAGTTTGGTTATCATCATTAAACACTCAGGGGAAGGAAATTTAAACAACAGCAGTAAAGAGCAACGTTTTCAGTCCAGAAGCTAACAGTTCTGGAGCTTCAACAGATTATTTCACTTTTAGGACAAATGTCTTGTTTAGTGAAATAAACGGCCAACAGAACCAGAACTTTTCCATCAATATTAAGAAATTATTTCCTAAAAACAAACTCCTGCATCTTGTTGAAAAGTTACTTGTTAGTTTTTGTTCCTTCAGATATTTGCAGTAGAAACTAGACCAAAAATATGTGGAAAGATTTTGTAATTTTGCAGCGTTTGACTGTAACAGATTATATTCAGGTTGAGGCAATTATTCCCTCTGGTTTTGTGAAACTGAAAGGATTTTTACCCGTTTTTACTTTTTAAATGAAGACTTTTATTTTTAGGCATCGCTTTGTAATTTATTATCTTATAAATTTAGCTTATTCTTGTTGCGTCAGTTGGGTCTACTGGTGTTTTATTACTCTACTGCACCAACTAGAGAATTATTTAAAATGTAGACATTTCTACCAAAAACAGTGATTGAACTGGTTGGTAATGTAAGGTATAGTTGCACAAATCCAGTGTTTTGTTTAAACCTAACATCAGTGCCGTTTTTAGCCTCTGTAAACTCTGCTGAGTTAAACCCGACTGTACAGGAACGGCTTTATAAACAAAGTTTGGCCGACTGATCGATAAAGCTGCGGCAGGAAGAGTTTCATTTCTGAAAAATCAAAACCTCTGAGCTGGAAATTTCCAGCGATTCGTCACTGAAGCAGATTAGAGAAGCATCAGCTGAGCGTCAGCAGCAAACAAAAGGACAGAACAAGAGCCGGCTTCATTGTGTTGACGGATGAAAAAGCCTCACATCTTTTCTACGCTGGAAATCCTGCAAACCATTTCCAGTAAAACGGATCGTCTCTGATGCAGCGGGAATCAGGCCTGCCAGCTGACAAGACAACAATCAAACTCACTATATTAATATTAGCAAGGCCTTTACAAAAGTTTTCTCTCATTTTCTCACGTTATGCGTTTTGTTGGAGTTTTAGGAGTTAAACCAACACAAACTGGGGCAAACTGGGAAGCAGAAGATAAATGCCTTCTGAGTTTTAACATTTATCACAAATAAAACTTGATGTATTTGAATTATGCTCCTTTCAATACTCAAATAAAATCCAAGGTACCACCAGCTAACTAGCAAACTGAGCCCAACTGTACCAAGGATAGAACGGCCTAGTCAAAGTTCTGGCTTCACCTAAATTGAGAATCTGTGGCAAAACAAAGTTTTGACTGAGCTTGAGTCTCTATTCAAGTGATTAATTTAGTAATCTATAATTCTGACGATTAATTGATTAATCAGATAAAAAATGGTCCATTCTGCAGATTTTTCATTCAACTGCAGAAACTTAAAACTTATTAAAAATAAAAATAATTCAATAAATTCTTTAATTTAAAAAAATAAACATTTTATTTCCTAAAATACAATAACAACATTCCTTTAGTGCAAAAGATGCATCTGCAGCTAAAATATAAAACATGTGAAAAGCATCAATACAGCACAGGACTGACCTGGTGACTAATTATTGATTAATTGATTAACAACTGGATGCAAACGAAGCTTAAAAGGATTTTTATTTAACAGAATTTGAACCAGGTGAAGCTAAAACTAAAAATAGAGAAATTCTGGGTAGAACAAATATACAGATAGAAGGTTTTTATTATATTACAGACAAAATGTTTTTATTTTTGTAGCTTTGGTTTAATTATGGCTCTGACCGTTGTTGTTATTCTTGGTCTTTTTTAGAGTCTCTATACTCCAGTTAACGATTAATCAATTTCATACTATATTTCATTTATTGATTAATCAGATTAATCATTTAAACTTTATTAAACTTTGTTGTTTTGATGTGATAAAATGGGGCCATGTTATAAAGTTCAATAAGTGTTCTTTAGGAGTCCAGAGCAGAGAAGTTGTGTGTATTAGTGGGTCGGAACCAGCAGCTGGACTCACTGAGGTCCAGCATGGAGGAGGGGAAGGAGTTGGCTCCATGGTAGGCCAGCAGGCTGATCTCCCTCTGCCTCTGCTGCTGCTGGACCCGCAGCTTGGCCCGCCGGTGCCGGTACGCGCAGCAGCAGCTGAACAGGATGAGGACGGTCCAAAGCAGCCAGAACCCTGAGGACGGTCAGAACAGAACCACAGCTCAGAGTTCTGGTTCAGGCACATCGAAGCTGAATTAACTTGGGTTCATAAACGAGAATCCAGAAGAAAAAAGTGATTCATTTTGGTCCTGAAATAAAGTTAATGTTTATAATGTTGTGTTTTTATTGACTTGGTCTAAAGAAAAATCCCAAAACACTATAAATATTTAGATGTTATTAAATAAAATAGTATATTAATGTTTTAAACAACAGGAAAGCAGACACAAAAAAACAAATCTTGACACAATAAAACTAACAAACTGCTCCAACTGTGTTGTTCTTTCAGCAAATTACCTTTATTACAGTCTGTCAGCTCCAGTTAACGATTACTAATCGACTGAATAATCGATTAATCACCCTTAACCAGATTAATCATTTTAGCCCTATTCAAGTGTCCAAAGTGTCCTATTCAAATCAGTCCTTTCAGACTGATTTGAAGTCGTTGCTTTTCCTGAAGTTAAATCTGTAATTACAATTTTAACAGGTAAAATTATGTCTTCGAATATGGCCTGCTTGGTTTGACTGGAAGTTTTATTCCCTAATAAATTAAATCATCTATTTTTATTTACTCAGACTATATTTGTTTATTACTAGCAGTGACAAAAAGCAAAGCTAGCAGAAATCTGTAAGAGGTAAACAAAGCACTGTAACATAAGGTATGTCAATAAAGAGTGAATGTTTATTTCAAAGCTTTGCTGCCTTGTTGAAGAATAAGTCGTCCAGCATTTCTTTAATTAAAAACAAAACTTTAAACAATTATATTTCCTGCAAAAAAAAAAAAAAACACACATAAAGGCCAATATTAACATTTTAACTTTTACTAGCTTAGAAACTGCTTTTGTATGCTAAACTGAGTACATTGTATGCTACTGATACCCCCCATAAAAATGTTAGCATTTTAGCTAATTTGGATATAAAAGCTAAACTGAACTGTTAGCTGCTTTTCAGCTAAGCTAACATTAAAATTTACACTGCTTTTAGCACATACACTGCTTTCTGAAAACAAAGTGGAGAACTTTACTGTCAGTAGATGTGCTACTGCTAGCCTCCATGCTAATGTTAGCACTTTAGAGAATTTTGATAATATAAGCTAAACTTTAACCAATAAGTTTCATTTACAGCAGAAAAACTAATGCAAGCTAACATTAGCATTATGCTCATACACTGCTTTTTGTATACTTAATGCAGAACATTACATGCTACTGCTAGCCCCCATGCTAATGTTAGCATTTTAGCTAATTTTAATATAAAATTTCTTTTAGAGAAACGCATATGAGGTAATATTATCATTTTCATACGTTTTAGTTTACACACTGCTTTTTGTATGCTAAATGGGGAACATTACATGTTACTGATAGCCCAGATACTAATGTTAGCATTTTAGCAAATTTTGACATAAAGCTAAACTTTCACATCAAAAGTGTAGCTCTTATGTCAGGAAAACTTACACCAGAGCTCGTAGTAGTAGGTGCAGCAGCCGGTCTCTCCGCAGCAGTGTCCCGTCTCACACAGATATCCTCCGTTAGCGTTGGCTCCGGGGCAGTACCGCGGTCTCCCCAGCAGGGGCAGGCTGCCACCGGAGTGGTACTCCATCGCACCCCCGCTGATCACCTTCTGTTACGCCAGAGCCACCGCTACCCGTCTACCTCAAGCCGCTAACTCACCGTTAGCTACCTGGTGCTGGTCACAGCCCACCTACATGTTCGAAGCGGTTTGGTTCCTAACCGAATCTCAGTCTGTTTTTATTCTCTGGCTGTTTCTAAACACTTGGCAGGTTGGAGCTGCAGGACAGAGGAGATCACAGTGAAGCTGCAGCTAGCCTGGCAGTGATGGGGTAATTTTTCAGACGAACCCCACCAAGACGCTTCTGCCGCAGCAGCAGCAGCAGGAGGAGAGGAGCGGCTGGTGGGGCGAGACGAGACGACGGCCAATAGGACGTCCTGGACTGCGGAGAGAGAGGGAAAACAACGCTTTATTGATAAACAACAACAGAGCGTGACACACAGCCACTACTACAGCCTGTTTGATATTCATCTCTGCACCGACTTAACCTCGAGAGACACAATGAAGCCACTTTGTCCACCACACACACACACACACATACGTGTTTAGCTCCACTTCTGGAGACCAGGTTGGAAATCATGTTTATAGGTACATCAGTAAACTCTCTGCCCCCGTCCTGGAAAAGCTGCAAAAAATAAATCTGAATGTCTCCACTTATTCTCTACATTTTCTGAAAAGTTAAAAATTATTATTTTTAAAACTTTATTGACGTATAAAATACCAAACAAAAGAAGTTGTTCGGTTTTCTTCAAACATTCAGAATTTTTGTACGTTTTTAAGGCAAAACAAATCAGATTTTTTCACAGCAGCCTGATCTTTTCACGTCCTCAAAAAAGTACATTTTTGCCTCTTCCTTTCACTGGAATTAAATGGGAAACGTATCCGATGGTTCTCAAAGCATCTGCAGCCAGAATGGTCACGCTGCATTTTATCCAACTTTTCTACATAATTGGCGTCAGACGTGCAGCACAATTCAGCACCAGGAGGCGTCAGGCGTCGTAAATCCGGACGCAAACAATACGAACATATACTGTGACAATATCGTCAGCTCCTGTTGATCAGGTTATATTTCACATTATATCCAACCTGTCGGTTGAGGTTACATAAAAATATCAGTTTTTATTTACTTTCAAAAACAAAACACACAACCAGCATAGTTATGATACAAACTGAAATGTGATTAGCTTAAAGGAAAAAAAGGATGGAAAAAGGGGAAAATATAATAAATATAACTAAATAAAATAAATACATAAATATAAATTATTACGTTACATTATTTCCAGTTGAATGTAAGTTCTTGTTTAAGGAGGTCCGAGCGTAAATCACTGGGCAGGTAGTCCATTAGGGAGCGCCAAGGCGACTTCAAATTTTCAGTTTAATTTTGAATTTCTTTCTTCAATTCGTTTGCTCTCCACTGGATTAATTCCAATATTTCCCAGTACTGCTGAGTTACCGTAAGATTTTTTATCACAAATCCAGTTTTAAAATACATTTCTGACTTAAAAATAGCCGTTTATTAGTTAGCTGAAGGTTTTGTTCCCTTTTCTTTTATTTTTCAATCTGGGGATGCAGCCCCAATAGACACTGATCTGGATCTTTACAGACTCTCGTCTTTTCAATTTTCAAAAGTTTTTTTTACTACTATCAAAAAAACTGATTTGGAAAAATTTTCTTTTGCTTGATTTTGTTATTTATATATAATCTTTTCATTTTGACATTAGCTGATGCTATAGAGCTAAAACAGTTTCTACTGTGCGCATTAATGCATATTTACGGTATATTTAGAGTTTAAACTGTGACAATATGCAGTTATGAGCGTTTTTATTCGAGTCTAAAATATTTGTAGACTTTAGCTATTTAAGGGTGGTTGTTGTTCCAAATCCTTGTGAAAACAGGATGTCTACTGCACTTCATTTAACATTTTAGTAAATGTTTAGAGATTAAATGTTCTATTTAGAAACTAAAACCAGGAGTTTACACTGGGAAACAACTAAAACAAAATCCTGGGAGCGTTCACTCAGACTGAAAAACAACCCTGGTTCCTGCAGTTTGTATTTCAGAGGATCAATAATATCATGAAACGTTGATAACATTAATGCAAGAGGAAATCTCAGTGATATTTGAACAACACAGTGTAAGTAAATATTCACCACTATAATGTTAGATACAAAATGTTCCCAGCATTCCTGCCTTAACGCCACACATGTGTAGGAATGTCAGGCTCCCCAGAGGAACAGTATTAGAGAATCTTGGCCCTCATCGGGACGTTTCCTCTGATTTTTAGCAGCCGCCTGGACCCTGAAGGGAGCAGCAGCCGCCCGGACCAAGATGTCCCCAAGCCGCCGGCGGTCCCCGCACTGACGGGGCCGCGGCGGCGTGGCGTCCCTCACCGGGCCAACTTCTGTCTGCATGCTGCAGTGCCGCACACACATGCGCGCACACGCACGCACCCCCTTTGCAGCCCGGTAAACATGACGGCCCACGGTCAGTGAACGCAACACACGCACGTAGGCCACATAAAGGCCACATAACCGGGCTCTGGTTACACGCAGACGGAGCGTTTCAAAAATAACGGCGCTGGTGTCCAGGGTTACCCGGGCAGCAGACGGCCCCCCTCCGGCGGCCGGCAGCCACCACCCCTCCGGGATATTCACACAAAAACAGCCGTACCCCTCCATCCAGTCAGCGGGCCTCCCTGCAGCGCGGCTCGGTGTGCTCACGGCTCGCTTGGCGGAGCATCGGCGCTCGGTTCCGCCGTCTGTCCCCCGCCTCCTCGCGCTCCCGCTTCAGTGCGACCCTCCGCGAGCCCCGCCGCCACCAGCGCCAGCGGCACGTGAAGCGCGCGCAGCTCTATGCGGAGCACTTCCGCCCCCTGGCCTGGGAGACCTTCAAAGTAAAAGCACCGAACTCTTCACACGCTGATCTGGAAACAGTTTAAATCTGAACACTGATAAAAACAAACAACTTAAATTAATAAAAAATCAAACCAAACTAATAAAATCACAAATTAAATAAAAACATACAAATTAAACGAAACTAAATAAAAAAATAACAAAACAAATAGATAAAAATAAACAAATTAAAAATAAATGAACAAATTAGCAGATTAAAACAACTAAACAAAACAATAATTTAGCAACAATGCAACAAATACAATCAAAAGGAAACAGCAACCAAAACAAGCAAAAGAATTATAAAAACAATCAAATTAAGTACTTTCTACATAGACTGAGTTGGTGCCGCATCCTTTTCTTTATAATTATGTTTTTCCCTGCACGCATTACTGTGAAAAAGTATCTGCTCCCTCCTTCTCTTATGCTTTTTCTTTACATACTAAAATGTTTTTAACAAAAAATATATAAACACAAAAGAGAGTTTTCAAATGATGACTTTAGACAAAACCAAACTTTTTTCACTCTGTGAAAAAGTAATCACCCTCTAAGCATAATAACTGTTGGTGTCACTCTTAGCACAGATCATACCGCAGTATCTCAGTCACATTAAAGTTCAGGCTTTGACTAGGTCACTCCAATGTATGAAAAGTTCTCAATAAAAGCATTTTGATTGATTGATTGATTGATTGATTGATTGATTGATTGATTGATTGATTGATTGATTGATTGATTGATTGATTGATTGATTGATTGATTGATTGATTGATTTAAACAGTCACATCCTCTGTGGTTTTGAAAACAGAAGCTGAAACATTTTTAATTACATTTATTTTCCCTTTGGGATTTATAAAGTATTTTTGAATTTGGATTTAATTTACATTTTGCCACAGATTTGAAGTCTTTCAGTAAAATGATTATATATGACAAAACATACAAATATTTAATGGCTTGATCAGCGGTTTGATTATTGGTGTGATTATTTGATCAGAAAGCTTTTATTTTGTAAAGCTGACATGTGTGACGGTAAACAGGAAGTTCTCGCTGTGTGTGTTTGTGACAGCTGGACATCCAGCAGCAGCAGCAGGTCCCGCAGTATCAGTCTGCCGGTTTTAAGCCTCTGCTCGGGATGCAGGCAGCAGTTCCGGTCCAAACATCCGGCCAGAAAACACAGAACCAGCCGCGGAGCCAGAAACCAGCAGAATGAGGATCAAAACAGAAGGATTATGGATTCTGATGACGGGCGCTCTGGCCTCTGATTGGTCCGAGCAGAGAGGCTGCGGACCAATCAGAGGGAGGCTGCAGCTCCTAGCAACAGGGAGAAACTTCTTGATTTATGTCGGAAAACTTCAAGCAACATGTTGATTTTTTCATAGCAGAAAACAGAAAAAGGGCAAAATGAGTCTGAAAAGTTCTCATATATTTATTCATTTGTTTATTTCTGTCTAATAAAATAACTTAAAGAATCACTTTCCTATTTACAGCATTTCATGCACAACGATGTTTGTAACTTGAAAAATATTAATATAACAAAATGTGAGATATTCTGGGTGTTTGAAAACCTTTTTTAGAGTTTGTGTCAGCAGCTGGAGCTGCAATAAGAAGATTTAATTTACATTTACCCTTAAAAGGACCAAACTCCCGTTTTTAAAATATGTTTTCTGCTCTTCAACAGATTATTGTTTATTAATCATTGTTGTTTATAATGAACAATACGCTTTCAAAGTACTTATATAAATGCAACATTAGTAAGTGGATAAATCTGTGTGTTTTCCTCAGTTTCTCAGCTTCATTTGGAGTAAATAATGGCTAAAAAGATAAAACTATTTAAAATATGTGCTTATGATTTTATTTCACTGATTATTAGACAGTTAATTAGCCTTACAGTCCAGGTTCTTTCTGCTGTTTGATGTTTTTCTCTAATACTTTGTAAATTATGTGATTCAAGTGAATTATGAGGAAACAATGACTGAAAACATGCAGTTACATGATAAAACCAGCAGGCGGCAGCAGATCCCTTCACGGGTTGGCAGAAGGTGAGTTTATCGATCTTATTTTTCATTATTTTGATTTAACCCTTTCATGCATAGTGGTCACTACAGTGGACAGCTATCTAAAAGCCATTTTCTTGTGCTTCCTGTGGATTGTTATGTTATAAATGCACACAGACCACTGAAGTGGACACTAATGCATAATAAAATATACCATCAACTACTGGCCATCAGCTGCAAATGCAAGAAATTATTTTTGTTAAATACAATATGGCCGACAGACAAAAAAGCATGAGAACCGACCCGGTCCCTCCTTCTACTGTAAACGACTCTTGCAAGTAAAAAAAATATTGTGACATCAGAGAACCCATAAGGAACAATACTACTGATGTATTTTTCAAATAACAACTTTGTATTTGGACAAAATTACAATTGATCACATAAAAATAAAAAAAAAAATAAAAAATTATTTTTACAAAAAAATGTTCCTACCTTTTTTATGCCTTAAGAAAAGAATTTTAAAAAATGGAAAAAAAATTCTGACACAAAGGATCATAATTCATGCATCAGAGGGTTAACAGAGAATCATTGTTCAGCTTTTGAACTTTATTTCACCCGAGTGAAATAAAAGCAGATTTTTTGTTCAGATTAATTCTCTGAGCTGCAGGAATGACACCCTCAGTTCTGTGTCTCTGAGTTCATTTACAAACTGGATCATTTCAGCTTAGTCAAATCTGATGAGACGTTTTAGTGACTGTGATAAGATATAAAGATGCTCTCTGGGGTAACTCCTGAGAGGAAGCTGCTCACAAACATTTGGTTTCCTGCTCCTCTGAAGTTTGCAGAGATGATGGGTGCAGCTGAAGAACCGAGCTCAGCTGATGAGAAGATCTTTGTGTTTTCCACTTCCATTTGTTCCCACCACAGTTTGGCTTCTCCTGATTTTCTGCACCCAAAACAAAATTTAAAATGACGCCTTGATCCTCATAACCAGTGGTGGGTAAATAAAAGATTAGCTACGCTAACTGTAAAGCGCTAATCACAAACATTAATCAATAACACTGAACAAACAGCATTTAATGAAAGCTAATTCTAAAGCGATTAGCTTCACTTTAAATTATTTCTGCCTATGAGAGACAACAGTTTAATTTCAACTTCATAATTTACATTTTCTATAAAACTATTACATATTGGCTTGGTAATCTTTTTTGCTAAATAACCTTTATTAATACTATTAACTAATTTTTAATAATTTCATCACTAAACGATATTGATCTTGAAAATCTTGGTTAATTTTTTCTAAAATATTTTGTCTTTTTAATTTTGTGTTTCTTAATGTTGTAAATGAATTGTATTTGCTCAGTGTTAATGAATAAACGCTTCCTAACAAGATGTTGCATAAAAATGTGAATTTGAAATGTTTAAGTTTATTCCAGTAGAATGTGAAATGATTAAGCAGCTTCATGATTAGAGATGTTTTCTCCTTTATTTTTATTTCTTCACTGTTTCTGATTAAGTTCATTTTAAGCATCAGTTGTTTTAATTAATTTAATTGTTGTGAACGCTTGTTATTAACCGCAGAAATCTGCCAAACCTTCGTTCTTTTACTAAAGATTTTACGAATTCTTCCTGGTCTGTAAAAACAATCCAGGTGAACTTTAGAGTGAAATCTGAATAAAACCATGATCCTGTCAACATGAAGTTAAAGTATTAGTTTTATATTTTATACAAAGTGAAACTAAACTCCTTGAAGCTGTAAAACCAACATTAAACAGCGCCGTTATCATAGTTTAATTTCAATCTGAGCAACAGAGACGTTAATCTGATAAGTTGCTAAGAGACATTAGATCAATTTATCTTCACCTGATACAGCATTTAATATTAAATTTTTAGATTAAGTGCAAATAATTTGAATAAAGTTGTGTGTTTTTAACTCAATATAAATGACTGAATTAGTAGTTTATTTTATAAATCATGTTTATTGAAAGCAAGAAACAAAAACACATAGAAAAAAAGAGAAATTTATTGAACAATAACTGTAATAATACATTTAAAATAAATTGTTTCTTTGTGTAAAAATGACGACACTCAATAAATCAATAAAACTAAAAATAATTTAAAATCTTTACTAATTCTAATAAAAAAGGCAAATCTAAGGTAACCTAATTTAATTTGTAATTTTTACAACCAATGAGGTTAGAACAGCGGTTATTGTTTACTTCCTGTTACCGTTTCAGGCAAACTGATTGGGTTTCTTGGCTGGAGTGGGCGGGGCATTTGGTGGGCGGGGCTTGTGTTTCTCAGACGACTCTTCCTGGTCGCCATGGAGATGGGGAAGATCTTCACCTGGAGGAAGACAATAGAAAACAGGCTGGTTGATGCAAGAAGCTGAATTACTATGATAAAATACTGAATATATTGTAATCCAAAGTACAGTTAAAGAACAAATACAATCGTGGTAATAAGTAAGTACACCTTCAGTTTTAATGTTTTACATACTGGAACAAATTTAAAAACAATTTCATTCACTAGATATTTGGAGAAAGATGGTATTTCAGTATATTAATATCTTTTATTTAACAAAAATGAGCTGAAATATGCTAGTAGCATTAAAGGTACAGTCTGCAACATACAGTGACATCTAGTGGTGGAATAAAAAGTACCACACACCCAGACACCCAGAGATCCTGTACAAAACTGCCACAAACAAGACTGTGTGTCGGGAAAATGGACATTTAGAAGGAATACAAGAGGCAAAAGTAAAAGTAACCCTGGTAACCTAAACTCATAAAAATGCCTCAAAAGGTGCAGGCATCCACAAAACACATGGACTGGAAAACAGAACCCTCATCAGTATCTCAGGAATTGACTACAGATAAAGATCTGGACCACTTTGCCACAGTCAGAACCAGAATCTTCCATCTGGAGGATGACAACCGTTACCTCTGAGTGTCCACTGCCACCCAGCCGTTGAGTCACCTTGTGATTGTATTAGTGAGGTGAGTAAGAGTCTTTCTGTGTGATGGATAAATACTAATCTTTGTCTTACTCTGGATCTTGGTCAGAGCGTAGTCCAGCCCCTTCATGGCTTCAGTTTGGTTGCTTTTGTACCGCGCTACGCCAAACTCCTGATGGACCGACAGGGACAGTTAGACAAATGACTTACCTGGACACATCAACCACAGGTGATCAATGCTCTCGTCCAGGAACGGACGTTCACAAGTCCGCAGGATACTTTCAGGTTCAGGTACAATGCACACCACTTAACATGTTATCCAAACTTTTATTCTATAATTATGAGGTTCATCAAACTGAAGACACCGAGTCCAGGTCTTAAAAGATTTTATTAAACTGCTGGATTTTTATGTTACCTGAATGGGCCGGGCCAGCCCATAAACAGAAGAGGAGATCCAAGCTTCTCGCTTTAGTTTGGTCCATGTGGGCTGACTGCCGTCCTGCTCAAACATGCAGCGCTCCACCACCGTCTGAGAGGATTAAACTGGACATTTTACTCCAAATCAATCATGAAACAGTAGTAATTCCCTCAGACAGGACACAGACGACCTCCACAGAAACATTGCCATGTCTCACCATCAGGGTGTTGTGGTTCAGGTTCCAGGTCTTGGTGACGAGGGTGTTGGCTTCCGGGTCCACGATGGAGTCCTCCAGGACGTAGACGGCCCGCGCCATGTGGGCGGGAAAGATGTGCTCCGCCCACCCTGGCAACCGGTTGGTTTTGGTCAGCAGTCTCCGTGACAACAAGAGGTTGGCGGGGGTGACCTCACGGTACAGGACGTCCTCAGTGAGGACATGAGTGCTGGCTCACAAAAGCAGAGGTCCAATCAGCTCCTAACTGCTTAAGACCCAAACATACTCAGCCTTAAAATGTCAATCAATGTGGAATTGATTTATATAAAATTATTTTTACTTTCTGAAATGAGAAAAATGTTGAATTATTGTATGTTTTTAGATGTACCTCCTCACACCAGCTGAGCTGTGTGGTGATTGGAGGAGATAGTGATCTACCAGAGGTTAAAGTTCATGTCCACTGCCTGATTTGAAGATATGACTCACACATTTCAAATTTCTAATGTTTTTATGATGTCGAGGTCACTATTTAGAGAAATTACCTGTATGGGTTTGGGTAGCGTTGCCAGAAAGCAGCCAGAACTTGATGCCACGGACTCTTGATGTGGTCCTCGCTGTAGAAGTACCGCCCCATGTCTGGACTCACTGCCGCAGGTTACAGAACATTCAGGAACTTTAGTCGTAATAATACTTTACTTTATTCAATAAAACACTTCAAACAGATCCCATTTCTACGGAAGAAGATTAGGGCCACCGAAAAAAAAAAAAGAATTCTGACTTTAATCTCAGAATTCTTTTTTTTTTTTTTCTTGGTGGCCCTAATCCTCTTCCGTACATTTCTAAGTGTAGTATCCATAATATTCAAGTTGGTAAAATCCACACTATTTATTAAAAATAACATTTAGGTAGAACAAGATTGTATTATGTAGTCACTACATGTATTTGACAGCTTTTTTCTATGTAATTCATGCATTTTACTGTGATAGTCTCGCGACGAATAGCTTATATGTACACTTTTAATAAATTATAAAATAAACACTATAAAACAAACAAAAAAACAAACATATGCGTTGGCCGGGAATCGAACCCGGGTCAACTGCTTGGAAGGCAGCTATGCTAACCACTATACCACCAACGCTTACATATACCTTTGTCCCGGTGTATCTACTTGACTGTACATAGGAAAAGCAATATGATAACTGCTGCTGTTTTTATGTGAGCTGACTCTGTTCTTCTGATTACCGAACAGTTCTCGGCGGTAAGGCTGATCTTTCTGCTCCGTTTAATCCATATTAGCCGTTTGCTGACATTAACGGCAGCCTGGACGAGGCTAACCGCTAGCAGCGGAGCTAACATACCTGCACCGGGATCAGGTCGGTGTAAAAATCTGGAGTCGACAATATAAGAGCCGCATTACTGAAGATTCTGCCGATGGTGTGACTATAAGGCCTCTGCTTACAGTTTCTGTCGCTGAACATCCAAATTAAACCAGTAATCAAACCAATAACGGCACATCCCACTTTCCTCCACTAGATGTCGACATTTAGTCATTTTTAGAGCAGAAGCCTGTCTGCTTTTCTTACCTTGTTGAAGGTCTTCTGTTGAGACTTTACACTTATTTCTTATACCTGACCGTGTGTAATATATATGTTATAATCGTGCCACAACGACTAGAGATACCTATGTTGCTTTTAGTAGTACCCAGGAAAAGTTTGTGTGGTTGTGTTTTAGAAAATAAACATTAAATTAACAGTGATTCAGAGCCAGAGGTGTGTAGAGTAGCTGAAAAATGTACTCAAGTAATAGAAACACTATTTCATTCAGAAATAAAATTTAGTCATCCATTCAAGTATGAGTAATAAAGTACATGGTAAAAAAAAATCTAGTTGTTTCTTATACTGTTTTGGGTTAAAAAACATTTTTCTCTGTTTAGTGAAGTCACTTTCAATGGGCAACATAGTCAGAAATTGTACTCCTGGAAGAGTAGTTACTTCAAATTATATTACTCAAGTAAGTAAAAAATGTGGTGCAGTAAAACTATTCCTAGAAATATATTTTTTCCAGAAAGTGACCACAGTAAATAACCACGGTGGAGCCATGCCGATTCACGGTTCTGGATTCACTGATTTTCCTGTGGAAAGTAACTTCAAAGTATTTATGGAAAATCAGACTATTTACACAGTCTTGTCAAACAGCATGTCTAAAATATTCAAAAGAAAATGCAATTAGGGAAGCTGAAATATTTAGGTACAAAGGTACTTGGCACGCTATTGGCTGCCAATCCCCAAGAGTGAAAATATGGAAGACTGTAGATGTCAGCATCAGCTGTAGTACTGAGACCAATTGGACCAAATAGTAGAGCATTCCACTATGACTGTGTGAGGATTTGAGTTTTCTTGTGTTTATTTTAGGTTTCTGTGTCTCTATGAAGATCATAGCAGAGCCATACTTTGCCTTTAGACGTCTTGGGATCGCGATTAGGCTCCTCTATGTGCTGGAGGGCTGGTCCTCCATCTCTGTCTGCTGGGTTTGGTGGAGCTGCAGCAGGAGGCAGAGTGGGAACGCCAGACAGCTTTAACTGTCATGGCTGGTGACCTTCTGCCTCTTAAGCCGGACAGTCCATTCTCACACTCCACCCTCGTGACTCCTCGTTGCCCCCTAGTGACTCCTCGTTGCCCCCTAGTGACTCCTCGTTGCCCCCTAGTGACTCTTCGGTGCCTCCTCCTCCCTGTGGTCACTCGGTGCCTTCCAGTGACTCTCTTCCTGGTGTTGTGCCGAGGCTTCCTGAGTCGTCCTCCCTGTCATCGTATACAGGGCGACGGTGGAAAGAGTTTGTCCCTCAGTTGGTGGGTTGCCGGCTTGATTCCCGCTCCGTCTGCCTCTGTCATTGTGTCCTTGGACAAGACATTTCACCTGCCTTGTCTGCTGGTGGAGGTCAGAGGGCGCATGATGCATGGCAGCTTCACTTCTGTTAGACCCAGGGCAGCTGTGGCTGCTACCCAGCAGCTCCCCGCCACCAGCGTGTGAATGGAGTGTAAAAGCACTTTGGGGTCCTCTGGGTTGGATACGGCTCTGTGCAAGAACCATTTTTACCCCCTTGCTTTAACACTCAACTACTAACAGAGTGTGTGCATGGGGTGTGTGTGTGTGTAAAGATAAAACATTACCCAGTAAAGAGTGCTTTTAAATCAATTAATGTGTGTTAGGATTATTCTTAAACAACTTCAAAAAGTTGGTATAATTAAGACATTTTTATCAAAAACACACAAACCAGTCAGGAAAAGCCCTGAGTTTCATTTTTATTAAAGGAAACTGTAGAAAAACAGAGAGTTCTTCATTCATTCTCTCTCTCCCGTTTCTCTGAAGGGTCTCTCTACCTTCTCTCTGTTAGTGGCCAGCAGCCAATCACCTGCCAGCTCTCGCGCCTCCTGTTTCCTCCTCACCTCTCCACAGCGCCAATCAGACGGTTCACACCGCGCGCCGCACGCCGCGCCGCCACGGGCGCTGCCGACAGCAGAACACACACACACACACACGCACACACATACACACACACACACGCGCACACCCACACACACACACACACACACACACACACACACACACACACACACACACACACACACACACAGCCTCCCCTCTCTGTTACCGAACATCAGCGTCGTGTGGACCCCCTGCCTCCCTCCCTCCCCTTCTCGCCCTGCCGCGAGAGCGACGCACGTATCCGTTCATAACCTCCGCCATTATTCATCACCCCTCCTCCCCCGCCCCTCTCCTCCCGTGGTGCTGTTTTTTTTCTCGCTTTCCTTTCCTCGAGCTCCTCGCCTCTCTTCCTCCTCCCCTGCAGGGTCTCCACAGAGCCGCTTCCCTTCTCCTCGCCGGGCTAATTTAACGCCTCGCCCTCCCTCCTTCTCCCCGCCTCGCGCTCGCTTGTGCCAAGCCCAGGTGATTATCCATCCGCCCCCCCTCCGCCCTCCTCCTCCTCCTCCTCCTCCAACCCCCACTCCCCGTTATCCCTCCCTCCATCACCTCCTCCTCCTCCTCCTCCTCCTCCTTGGTACCAACAGACCGACAAATCCCTCCCGGAGCTCCTCTCTCCCCCCCTCCCCTCCTCTCCTCTCTTTCTCTGTCTCCTTCCCCGCCAGCCATGATCCGTGGCGGGCTAATTCCCAGACGGTCTTCTCCTCCTTCCTCCTCTTTCTCCTCATCACCCTCTTCCTCCTCCTCCTCCTCCTCCTCCTCCTCCTCGCGGGGCCGGTAAGTAGCAGCAGCACGCGCCGTCCATCTTCTCCCTTCCTCCTCGCGCTGTATCGGACTGCATGCTGTGTTCACGGTATTTATCGGTCGTTATCGGCTCTGCCTTTTTTGTGTTTGACCCCCCACCCCCTCCACCTCCCTCTCATCACTCTCCCTCCCTCCTCCCTGCTCCTTGGCTTTCAGTGCCTGAGGGGGGGAGGTGTTAATGTGTCGCGTGGGAGAGCCGTTTTCCCCTCGCGGTCGGTGGCCGCTGTGACCTTCTGTCGGAGCTCGCGCCGGCCCGCTTGACCAGACAGGGTAATTAGTTACGCCTCGGGGGAGTTGGAGGGTTGGAGGAGGGGGGTGGGGGGAATGAGGGGGTGGGACACGCGCGCGCGCACGCACGCACGAGCCGACACACATTTCCACACTGACTACACACACACTCTGCTAGAGGCTGCACGCGTTTGTTTCCTTTGACAAACACCCACATTTCACACTCATTCTCACAGCGCCAGTCTGCTCGTTGTTCACACACCAACAAAAGGCAGCGATTGCTTTGCTGGCTGGTTTGTTTTACTGCCACCATGGAGTCCGAGACCGGGCAACACTCCCAACCGTCCGGGATTTCCTGGGAACCTGGGGACCAAACTGAGGACGCCACGGGTCCAAAGTGGTTTGGGACGGTTCTGACTGACCCAAAGTGTCTCTGCCTTCTGCATGAGTAACAGATACTGGGCTGGAAAATGAAAAGACGTCAACATGGAAACGTCCTAATGGAACCGAAAAGTTGGGGGGATTTGGGTCACTTCAGATAATCAGTCAGAGATTCTGAGCTTCGACTTTTCATGTAAAAGTTTGGAACGACTTGACTGCATGTTCATGAGATGCTGATGACTTTCAATCTCAAACTAAACAAAATCAGTTAAAATCAGGAGTTTGTGTTAATGTTGAGGTAACCAGGCGTAACGATCACAACTGGGACCAGTTCAGCTACGACTTCTGGACTTTTTTAACAGATCTTATTAATTAAAAACACCAGGTAACAAACGATACATCTCAGATGGAAATGGAATGAAAAAGCAGATTTTGCAAGAGATTATAATATCACATCAAATTGTTAGCAGTTTTCAGGGAGGATTGAACAAGTTTACACATTTTCCTTTCCCATTCTAAACAACATCAAACTGGTTTAGTCTGGATATTGGGACATCTCTGCTGATTATGCAGATTCTTTCCCAATCATATTCAAAATAAATGTTTGAAGATAAACAGAGCTGGTGGTTTTAGTTCACTGTTGATCCTGATCTCAGAGGATTTTGAAGGGCTTTGGACCTGGAGTCAACCAGATTAAGAGAGACATGGAAGAGACAGCTTTCTCCATCTTATGCACCACCACTGACATGGACCAGTGTGGTGGTCGCCTGGCCGGTCACAGGAGAACCTAAACACAACGCAGCAGCAAGTAAACATGGTGTTGACGAGAATTGGTCTGCAGAAAACACCAAACTAGATCTGGGTCTCTTTATCACTGAGGTAACCTGAAGAGGTTTGTTGCTGTGCAGCAGGATTCCTTACAGCCGGTCCTTCAGATCTACCATCGTTTAGACCTTTAGATGCCTCCAGTCTCCAACACATCTGGATCAAATGACTCGTTAAGCATCTGTCAGCTCTGTAGAGGTCTGGTAATTCACTATTTGATTCAGATGTGTAGAATTAAGGGTGTATCTAAAAGTTACGGGGCTGGATTTGGGAATACAAGCCCATACCTTATGGTACAGTATAGCTTCAGAGGTAGACACCCTGTTTAATATGGATCTGGATTTATAGTACAACCACCCAGACTGACCCAAACAAAATGGTGTCTCTTTCCCACCACCATCATGTGCTGGTAATGCTGCGTAAGGATGATTTTAAGGTTGATCCCTCCTTACAGAACCAAAATGACGGTACAGTCCTTGTCAGGTGAGGTTGTGGTTTCTTGGTTTGGTCTGTTTTTCATGTCTCAATTTCTGTTGGGTCGTTGCAAAGAGAGTGAGATCAGCAGAGTTTAGTGTATAATGATGTCATGGGGTTTATCAGGATTAGTTCCCTGAGGTTGCACCTTCTCGTTTTTCTTTTGTTCACGGATTTGTTTTGTTTATGGTTCAGAAAGGGAATAAGGATGGTCTCTTCCATCGGCTTTACAAATCATTTTCTCATACAGCGACTGAATTAGACTGAACTTCTGCATATTTTTATGTTCCAGTTTATGCTAAATAATACTGTATAACCATGTACGCATTTCAAACCAAACTAATTAGTTACAGTCAGACTAAAACAACGAACAGGACTGCGGTACAGGTGTTGCCTTTCCTCTTGACCTTCAACTTGTTATTCATGTCTGGAATAAATGTTTGAAGCAGGACTCTCGATCTCGTCTGAGCATGTGTGTACATGTGTCTTTTTAATATTTTTGGATAGTGAAAAACATGAAGACACATTTCACAGTGAATTACAAAACTGCATTACATCAGGTTAGGGCTGCAAGGTGGTGCATTTTGGAGCACCATTGCCTGGTTTGGAGTCTTTTGTCGTGGAGTTTGCATGCTCTCCTTGTGCATGGCTTGGCTTTCTCTGGGTACTCTGACTTCCTCCCACAGTCCAAAAACATGACATGGGATTAATCGGTCTCTGTAAATGCTCCTTTTTGTGTGCATGGTTGCCCTGCGATGGCAACCTGCTCAGAGAGTACCCTGCCTGTTACCCAATGGCTGCTGGATAAAGACACCAACAGTTTTGTGAGCCAATTTTGGTTGGTTGAAGCATCATTCTTAGATTTCAGTTCCAACATTGCATCAATAGCTTAACATCAAAAATGCTAAATCACCATCTACTGTACTGGAATAAGTGAGTAGGGTTGGTTTCATATAGGAGGTGATGCGAGGTGTGCTTGCCCTGGTCTAAGGCCAACAGAAGGAGGAAATGGTGCTGACCAGGGAACACAAAGGCTCAAATATGTTAAAGAGAGAATATATTGTTGACAAAAGTATCGTCACATGGTGCTGTGATATTCTAGAAGAAGGACAATAACCTTAGAAAGTGGTTTCCTTTCTTAACTTGTTATTAACCAACATAATTTCTGATAAACCAACGTCTATACATCAGGTGTAGACAAAAATTATTGACTGATATTGGATAAAAGGTTACAGCAGAATGGAAGGTTACCGTGATCTGTAGAATCAATAAGCCATGTGTTTCCTAAAGGCACTTTGTCTGATCTGTTTTATTCACAGACCAAAACGCAGTGACCTCACATGCTAACTGCTAGCTGAGCAAACGTGTTCATATGTGTGTTTGTGTGTGAGAGGTCATGTCGGGAATGACGAGCGGCGTGTGTGTAGAGAGTGACCTCTCCTCGATGCTGCAGAGAAGCTCCGCCCCCTCTCACCATCACCCAAATCACCATGGTTACGGCAGTCAGGGACAGGTGAGTTGGTGTTTTCTGAATTTCTGAGATGCGATCACCTGCGCTGGTGAATTGTTGATCTCTGAGATGTAAAGTCACATGGCGTAATGAAAAGTGATGAAGGTCTTTGCTGCAGGTGTCGGGTCTAGCGCCGATGCTCGACTACACCACTGAGATGGACCGGTACCGCTCATCCATCGCCACCTTCTACAAGACTAACGTCAACATGAACATGAACGTGACAAACTTCCCACAATCAGCCAAACTGGCGGCTCGTCTGGCGGCCGCCGCTCCTATCTTCCCCCCCGCCGCTGCCAGGCTGGGTGCCATGGCGACAGCCCCATGGGGTTGCCATGACAACATGAACATGAACATGAACCACCCGGCGGCCATGTTCTGGGGCAGGCCCAAACCTGTAGCTACAGCGCCAACGCATCACCACCACCATCCCTCGGCGACGCCAGGTCACATGACCTCTTCGCACCCCCACAGCAGCAGCATGCACCAGAGCAGCGGGGGGCCCGGAGGGGGAGGAACCGGTGGTGGAAGTGAAGGGGGAGGGGCTGAAAAACACGGACACACTGCGTCACTTCCTGTTAGCCAGGGAACAGCACACCATCACCCCATAGCGCCTAGCAACGGGAACTTTCTGCCCGGTTACAGCGGCGGCGCAGACTGTGGCGTTATGAACAAGCAGGGACACGCCCACCCGGACATGATGGGCCTATCAGAGGGCGGCAACTGCAATGGGGGAGGAGTAATGAGTGGTGGCTTCCTGGGGGGGCTGGGATTACCCCCTGGGGTCATCGTCATGGCAATGGGATCCGCAGGCGGCGGGATTTCAGACGCCAGCAGCGCTTTTCAGATGACGAGCGGCCAGCGGGCGCTAACGGACTGCCAGCAGCACACTAACTCCTCCCCTTGCCCCTCCTCTTCCTCCCCTTCATCATCAGGGGTGACAGCAGGGGGTGTGTCTCTCTCCTCATCATCTTCATCATCGTCAGGGACAGTGGCGAAGAGGAAGCGGAAGCGCTGTGGCGTATGCGGGCCGTGCAGACGACTGATCAACTGCGGCGTCTGCTCGTCCTGCCGCAACAGGAAGACGGGTCACCAGATCTGCAAGTTCAGGAAGTGTGAGGAGCTGAAGAAGAAGCCAGGAGGAGGAGGCGGGGTGCTGGAGGTGAGTAACACACACACAGGGTAAAACACAAATCAAGCCATACAAAAGTATTTATATCACCACATATTTTGTCTTTATTTGGGCTCAGTGGTGCTCAAAGTCCGTAGTCAAGTGCAGAAATTCTGCATGTTTTGGTTGTTTCCCTGGATCAACACACCTGAATCAAGTGTTGGGTCATCAACCGGCTTCTGCAGAACATTATGACGTGTTGAGCAGTTGAACCTTTTGAATCAGCTGCCTTGGAGCAGAGAGATCTAAAACTAGCAGGACACCAATCCTCAAGGTCCGGAGCTGGACACCCGCAACTTATTCTCACTGAGTTACTCAAAGTAGGTCCTTATTATGACGTGGAGAGAAAACGATGAAGGAATGAGGCCAAGGAACCTCGCTGCAGGGGAAAGTTCTGGAGAAGTTAAAAGGAGGGCTGGGTTCTACAACAACATCCCAAACTTTCCCCCAGACCGCTGACCAATCCATCATCTGAACATGGAGAGACTGGAGATCTACCAAGACTGGATAAACTGACAGGAGAGAATTAATTAGGGAAGCAGCCAGGAGCTCCATGGTAACTCTGGAGGAGCTGCAGAGATCTATAGCTCAAGAGGGAGAATCTGTTGACAAGACGGACATTAGTTGAGCAATCTATAAAACTGACATCTTAATAAAACTGGTAAGAAGAAAATCCACATTGAAAGAAAGCCAAGTAAGTCCTGTGACACAGGATACAGATAACATGTGGTCAAATCCAATGTGACTCTTAAGCTTTCAAGCAATACGCTGTTATAAGCAATACAGTCAGAGACTCAGTTCTACTCAGCTATAGGGGTTTTCCAATCGCAAAAGTTACATAGTACCAGCTTCTTTTTTAGAAATTGGTGACTGATTGGTTAGAGTCACAAGACTGACTAAAGGCTCCCACATATCTGGTTGTACTTCATTCAGTGGAGATCTGCTTCCTAGAGGCAAACTCAAAACAGACGTCTGTCCGACACGTATGGGCAAAGGCAAAGTTTGGTGATCAAGTAAAATTTGATCGCCAAAGTACACAAGAAAGTACACAGCTTCTTGTGTACTTTGTGTTGCACAAGAAGCTGTTGGTGGGCAAGTAGCTCATCAAACAAGCCAGAATCCATTCGGACTGGAGGAAATGAAGGAACTTGTTACAAGAAATGCATGCAAACGATATGCTCGACCATGAAATCTCAACCATGCAGGACAAGGTTTGTTTTGTCCACATGTCTCACAGAATATGTGCAGTACGCCCAAATATCTGGGAGCCTTCATCCACATTTCTTTTTCTGTTGCCTGTTCTGGTTCTGAATGTTCAACTTAGCTTCAACATCCTCCTATGTGGCTGCCTTTGTGTTGCATAGAGATCACACTCACTGATCTTTATGCAACAAATAAAGATGTTTGTCGGATGACCCAACTGTGTCACAGTCCCACCCAGTAGCGACGTCCCATAGCTGTAAAGGAAAACCACCTGAACCTGCAGAGGAGAGTCAAGTCGAGCCGAACTTCAGGTTCTCATGGTAAAGGGTCTTAAGTGTGTTGGAAACCAACACTACTCATCACCTTAACCACACCGACCCCACAGTGAAACATGGTGGTGGCAACATCATCCTACGGAGATTCTGCTCTTCAGTGTGGACATGGAGTTGACAGGAAGTTAAATCCTTAAGATTTCTGAAAGAAAACTAGTTGGAGGCTCCAGTTGGAGACCGACCTCAACTGAATGTATCCTCAAGGTTTACCTTCAGTAAAAGATGGTTCTAAAAATGTTCTCTCATTTTGCTTCAACTCCAAAACGATGCAACTCTTTGGATCATTTTATTCGTTCCACTAAAACACTAAAGTTTGTTGTTATAATGTAGCAAAATGAGGAAAAGTTCAAGAGGCATCAATTCTTTTTCAAGACCCTGCACATGTTCACGTACATACAGCGACGGAGCCAAATTTCTATCTGGTTTTACTTCTCTCTACATGTTTCTGTGTGTGTGCTTGGTTCTGTGTGTGTGTGTGTGTGTGTGTGTGTGTGTGTGTGTCCTGGCTCACTTAACCCAGATGACTGCCAGGGAGGCTGGAAGGCATCGCTCACCCCGCTGAGTGAGTGTGTGTGAGTGCTGTGCAGATGGTGGGTGGTGAAAAGCGAGAGCTTGGAGCCTGCCGAGGTCTGGCAGGCTGCCAACACACACACACACACACACCGGCACACACACCGACGCACACACCAGCTCTACACTGATTCACAGAGATAAAGAGAGCCTGCAGAGAGCGGGAAACGGAGAATATTTATGTTATCTGCCTTCTCCTCGGGGTGTGTGTGCCAGCGCTCGTCTTTGCCGTAAGAAGTAGCGGCGATCAATAATTCATTGACACCGGTTTTCGACCTCACTGATGACTCCATATATCTCTCTTACACACACACACACGCACACACACACTTCCTGTGGGAATGTCTACCAACTAACTCTAATTATTCCCTCCCTTGCACACTAAAACAAGGAGTGTGTGCGTTACGAAGACAGTGAATTAGCAGCCATAATCTTCCTCAATTACACACTAATTGGACCTGCGGAGCCTCACGGCAACTGACAGCACCGTGCACGTGTGCACGGCTAACAGAGTGTGTGAACCTGTGTGTCCTGTATGTGTGTGTTGGCAGGTGGTTTCACTCTCTTGCCTCATCCTTTCTTTGCTCTCTTTGAAGTCGACCCGACAGACTTTCCCTCGGTCCTAAACTTTACTGTGTACTGAACATTAAAGCTTTGTCAGTACTTCGCCGTTACCTTCAGCAGAGATTTTGTCCTGCAGAGTCCGAAACAAAAAGGCCAAAAAAACAACTCTTCAAACTTAAAGCTCTAGTTTAGAGAAGAAAGTTTTTCTCCAAGAGATGCAAACATTAACCTTTCAGTCTGATCCATTGGGTTTGAAGCTAAGGAAGTTTCTGGTCAACTGGGTCAAGACTTGAGCAAGACTCTGAACCGTTGAGGAAGCTCACTTCATTTGTAATCAAACCTGAATAAATGACTGAAGCTACAATGTGCCAGGAAAATGGCTTGATTCCTGTTGGCTCTTTCACCAACTCTTCTTCTCTGTTTGCTCCTCAGCGGCCGCCCTCCGTCCCAGCCGGTGAGGCGTTTCGCTGGTTCTTCTAGCCTTTCCTTCACCAGTGGAGTCACCAACGCAGACACACCTGGACTGAATGAAATTCAGCCAGAGGACTTTGGCGTCTCGGACTGAACCAGAACAGGACTTTGTCGTGTGTGGATAGCCCAGAAATCCTGCATCGACTGGATGGAGGACGAGGAGGAAGAGGAGGAGGAATCACAGGAAATAGGAGGGCTTCATCAGAAAGGTTTAGTGTTTTGTGAAAGGGGATTTAAAGGTACCACAGGAAGCAGTTGTCAAATTGACTCCCCTCATGAATGGTCTTGTGCTCACCAGCTATTGATGCCCATCGTCCCTTCAAATCAACTGCAAGTCATCTTGACGCCTCAATTGTCCCGGATTCACTTTATATTTGGGTTTTTCAAATCTGGTCATGCAATAGCACAAGGCATTGAGACTCTAGATTTCTATTCTATTTCTATTGCTTCAATGCCTGAAACACTAGAAATATTTCTTCTTATCTAATTTGCAAAAGTGGATTTGCTCCATCTTTGCGATCCTAGTGAGAAAAGTTTATATGGGTCTATTAAACACTGCAGACAATGATTTATCAGCATTAAACCAGAGTTAATCCCTGAAATGGGACAATAGAACTGTCTCTAGGTTCATGAATTACTGGTCCAGTCTAGTTTTCAGGGCAAATATCAATTTTTCATCATGGGACCAATCTTTGGTCCAGTCTTACTGGGAACCAGGATTTCCTGAGTGGGACCATAATTTATGGTTTGGTAACCCTTTAGGCTCGTCAGTGGTATGTTTTTGTCCCAGTGTTTAAATTATGTCGCGAACATTTGCCCCTGCTAAATTCAGAGGCTGTCGATGCTTAATGTGTCAGGCAGAGGTTTGCTCAGTATTTCTAAGTATTGGAGAAGATTTTATTAAAGGTCTTGGATCCGAACCAAGACCAAGAACACTCAGGGGATCAGGAAGGACTCTGGCAAAACCATTCAGGACATTTCTAGAGATGAGCAGAGGAGTCGGTAAGGACGTAGATGCTCCTGGAAGTACAAGGAGAGACTTTAAACTGTTGCTTTATTTTGGTTTGACAAAGGAAGGATGGAAAATCTTCAACCTGTCAGAGAAAACCAAACTTTCTTTCTTCTCCTCCAAACTACAACTCTAGAGTCCGATGCTTTGATTGGTTAAACTGGGCAGTGACTGAAAAGTCCAGATAAAAAAATGAGTTTTAAACTTTACAGCGACACAAGAGCATTAACCATTTCCTCCCAGACCTTTTCCATCCCTTGAATAAAACGCCTTCCTCCTCTTCATCCTCATCCACCCAGCCTAACCACTAATCCCATTGTAGCAAAACCCAGGAAGATTCAGGACTCAGCCGCAGAGACTCCTTCAGTTTGACCAAAACTGGCTGACAAGCTAACCTCAAAGAGGATTCACAAACTGACCTCAGCAGGAAGTGATCCAAGACTGTTAATATGGACTACAAGTTCCCCACAGTAGGACTACAATAACCACATCACTGTTACCATCTCTTCTGTCTACCTCCTCCTTAAGGACTTTAAACGGCACCTTGGTTGACTTTTGCTGGCCGGTGTTTCTGCTGGTGCAACGTGAGCTGCTTCTTAACTCTCTTGGTGGTCCAGAAGTTATTTGGTTCATTTGAATCTGGCAAATTAAAGAGTTGTGATAATTTATTGGGTTTGTGTAGATGTAGATGGAAGGTGCAGTCAAAGGTCCAGTCGGTTTTATAAGGCTGAAAGGAACCATTTTACTGCTTTCTGGGTCCTCTAATTGAAGGTTTCGACATTTTTCCGCTTCAGCTTGTTGGGCCCGACAGGGACCTCAGAGAGAGTTCAGAACCAGATCCTGTGTTCCCGTATCAGCTGAACATTGAACCATGTGGTGGACCAACAGAAGCGCGAATGCAGCGTGGGAATTCGCAGCGACCCTTTGGATCCCCGAGCAGAACTCTGGGACCTCCGGGAACCGAGCGGAAAGAGATCGGATCATTCCACACTGCAACTGTGTCATTTCCTGTTTGTCGGTTGACAACGCGCTCAGTGATTCCTTGTACACACCGAGACATTCTCATTAAAATTTTATCTTGAAAGCTCATTTTTGAGAAGAGATTTTGGTGGCAGAAGGAACCGATTTCTCCAGGTGATTTCAGAGGATATGCAGCTGAGGTTCTTGTCAAACGTTTGGACCTGAGTTCATTATATTACAGGGTCACTTTTTATAGGACGGAAACAACAGCATGCAGCTTAATAAAGGGCTGTCAGTTAACTGTCCATAAATCCTTCTAATTGTAATGAGTTTTGAGACACGTAGCATAAGGAGGTCCGGTTCTTTCACTGGTATATTTCAGCAGTGGTTCTGGAGTCAGCCGCTCAGAACCACTGATCCAATGCAGAGAACTCAACCAGTTTAAATAATGCCAGAGAACCCCAGTTTAACACCAGAGAGCTAGCTCTTCCTCTGCTGCTAACTGCCTCCAAATCAAACCACATTTCTTATCCAAATGCTCTATATTTTGTTTTTAACTCATTTTATTCTCTATATTTTGATGACTTGTTTTAAGACCAACAATTATTGCTTTCAGAAATTTAGAAATGCAATTTTTCAGTTGTTATCCATGCCAATTATAGTTAGCAATTAGCTAAGTTAGCATAGCTTATCTGCATTTAATCATTCTAACATTAAAAGAACAGTCCTGCTATTGATTTAAAGTCATAAATGCAAATAAACCAACTCTAATAACATTTCACATGCATGGCAGCCAAATTAGAAGATGAACATTTTATCCTCTTGATTTTTCTGACTTGGACTTCTAATTGCAGATCAATCAGACATTTATCCTGAGTTTCATTTGCACTCAAATGTTGAGTTATTGAAGATCCAAATTAGAAAAATCGACAGGTGCATCTCCAGAATATCGATTAGGAAACTCTGAAGCTGCATTCTCACCATCTTGACGCGGCGTGTCAATTTAACTTTTAATTTCTTCAGAAGGAATTAAAGTAGAAAATTGTGGAGAAAAATCACTGGGTGGATCGCAGGGTGTAGCTTTTACAATTGGATTAAACTGTTAGGGCGTCTTCATACCAGCCCTGTTTAGTTCACTTTAACTGAATTATAGTTGCTTACCTACAAAGTCTGTTTCATTTGGTCTGAATGATAATCAAACTCTGATCCGCCTCCAAACCTCCGTCTGGGTTCGGTTGAAGTGAACTCTGGAGAGGCTCAAATGTAGATGTGAACGCCAAGCGGACTGGAGACGACTCCAAAGGCAGGAAGCAGACCTCAGTGCAGGGCATTCTGGGTAAATAGAACCAAAACATTTCTCCTGTTAGCCAAGCGCTAAAGACAAAAGCAAAATCCTACAACCGCTAACATCTGCTGCTACTTTGTTTTAGTTTACATTTCATGAAGAAGGAAGTTATTCTTTGTTTCTTCTTCAGACGTTTTTGTGTGTTTTTTGTCAGTGGTTCTTGGTGCAGCGCCCCCACAGGCGAGGAGAGGAACAGCTTGCTCAAAGGTTTGGCTGGTTTGACTCAGCGCTGCTGAAAATCTATCAAATGTTGCAACTTTGTCCTCAAATCGAACCGACTTTACTGGTGAAAACATCTTTACTGCTCATCCCTCTGATGTGTTTCCCCAACCCAACATTAAGATCCAAGATGGCAGCCAGAAAGATAAAATGTAACCCATCTCAGATGGGATCAGGTCCTACACTGGTTGACTGATTAAAACAGGGAGTTTTTCTCTGGAACCGGGTCGGTTTGGGTGTGAAAACATTTCCATAAATTAGTTCTGACTGCAGAAGCAACAGGAAGGAAGCAGAACATTTTTCTGAAGAGATCCAGCGAAGGCCTCAGGTGTCTAAACTGACCTGCAGATGTTTCCAGTGGAGCTGAAAGCATCGTGAACAGCAGCTCTTTGTGTTGGAGTCCGAACTGCGTTTTTCTCTCCCACATTCGTTCTCATGCTGCACCTGAAGATGTGGAGGAAATGTTTACAGATATTTGTTTATCTTTGTGGGAGTCATGAGGAAATCGGCTCTTTGTGGGATCATCTGAACCCAAACATCCTCTGGAGGAGGAGGAAGGAGCCTCCTCCTCCTCCTCCTCCTCCTCCTCCTCCTGTAATCTGTCTGTGTGACCTCTTCATGTGCTGAATTATAATAAAGCATTTCAAAGATGAGGGGCGAGTGTGTGACACACACACACACACACACACACACACACACACACAGGCAGAGTGGAGGGATGTCTGATGATTGCATCATGCGTTGCAGTGAGTAATGATGTGTGTGAGCAGGAGGAGGCAGCAGGCATGAAAATGAACAATATGTTTTCCTGTGTTTGTGTGAAATTTTCCTGCCTCAAGATGGAAGCTCAGAGTGTGTGTGTGTGTGTGTGTGTGTGTTTGTGTGTGTGTGTGAGCGTGGGCTTGTCATCTCTGTAATGGTGTTGCTATCTGACAGAGAAAGAAAGAAAGACAGAGGCTGGTTGTCCCTGACGACGGTGCGCCGTGTTGCCAGGCAACTGCGCTAACAATGGGGCCCACCAGCAGTGTTCTAGAATGTGGGCGTGGCCTGATGAGCCGAGGGGCGGGGCTTCCCGCAGGCCTGACGTCAGCGACGGCAGATCTCCTCTAGATCCAACAGTTTCTGCTTCCAGAAACACAAAGTACCGTCAGGATCCAACCTGAACTTGTATAACTGTGGATAGAAATGAAAATTAGATGATTTCTAAAATTTAAATGTAATCTTTCTCATGTCTTTTTCAACCTCAGCGTCTCCAGCAGCTTTAAAAACCAACAGATCAACATTTATGGATGTTTTTCTTCCCAGAATATCCAAATTAATTCAATTTAAATAACTTCTTTCATCCCCAAGGAGCAATTTTAATAAATAATAGATCAACCTCAATCAGAGTGGAAGGAAACCAATCAGTTCTCAATTGGATTTAGGTCTTTACTTTGAGTAGGCCATTCTAACACATGAACGGTGGTGTCAGAGGTGTCTAAACTTGTCGCTACACAAGCCAAAAAAAAGAAAAACAACAAAAAACCAGAAATTATAAACATTTAGTTTGTTTTGTTGGCTCATAAACAAACTTACTGTGCAACTTATTATTATTCAGGAAAGTTTAAAGACAAGAATATAATTTAAAATCTGGGTTTTTGTTTTTTTTCATACTTCTGTCTGGTCTCATTATTCTTGACCAGAAGTGTACAATTAATCTTGTTGTACTGCTTACTGTGCAAAGACAACTAATCTGATCTAATCTAATCTAATCTAATCTAATCTGATCTGATCTGATCTAATCTAATCTAATCTAATCAGTTCAAACTGATGTAATCTAAATAACAACGTAGTTAGAAACTTGCAGGAAAGTAAATTATTATAAAACAAAGGTTTTCCACATTTGTGTTGTTAAAAGAAAAATCTCTGATGAATATATTTTGGAGGACGACTGTTTCTATTTTCTTGGCCTGTAAATGTTTTTGTCCATTTTAGCAACTAAAATTTAATAAGTTGATATAAAAAACCATTCTGGTAAAAAGTGTTGCTGAGTAAAAGTCATATTTACTGTAAAAGATAAAACGGAGCGATGGGGACAGGATGTGGTTTCATCCTTTCATTATTCAGTTGTTCACGTCCAGATTTACCGTCTGATTTCTTCTGGGCAGAATCATAACTCATGTCTCACGTCAACGAGCTAACAGTCGGATGAATTGCCTGTTCAGGCTGATTTTAAAACTATCAGGTTTAATTTGGTTCCACACATGGAAGTGGAACAAATTGATGGTGAAAAACAATCAGAACCGGTTCGATCAGAACGAGGTGAAGAAATCGGATCAGATCATTTTCCTGCTCTGTAGATCAGAGAAACTCTGAGGCCTTCTGGGAACATGGAGGATAAATTAAACACAAATGGACTTTTTAACTTTACTAACCAGGTGACTGAAGACAGTTGCTTCCACTGGGTTTTATTTAGGAGCATCGGAGTAAAGAAGCTAAATACAAACACATCAGGTTTCAGATTTTTATCTGAACGGTACGGATGGCAGCGGTTTGGTTTTCTGTTTGGACTCTCACTGGGCAGACGGGTTCAAACCCAAACATCCAACATCCAACATCTAACATCCAACATCTAACATCCAACATCTAACATCCAACATCCAACATCTAACATCCAACATCTAACATCCAACCTGCAGCAGCAGGATGTCTAGTCCTTGTTGCTGTGACGTTTCTCTGCCTCTGGTCAGACAGATTGATCTGACCGACGCCAGCAGCTCCATCCTCACCAAACCGTCTCTGTTGTCCTAAGGCTGGACAACTGAAGGGAACCAGAACCGGGTCGCTGATCGGGTCGCTTTTACAACAGAAACTCACAACTATATCTGAAAATCTTCCGATAACGTTGGTAAATAACATTGGATATATTCCTGTTTTCTTTTTCCTGTCTTTTTAACATCCTTTCTTTTTGGGAATGCTGTTTGTGTGCCGTTAGATGGCTAAATATCACATTAAAATAAAACTTAAGAATTTGTAAGATATATTAGCCAAAAATGATTGATCTCCAGTCAGTTCTTTGGGATATGAATATTGCGCATGCTGATATTGTGATGATGATATATTTGCGATGCATCATACAAACCTAATGGAAACAAACAAAATAGCTCAGAGGAAAAGAAAAATCCTGATCCTTCCTGCATGTTCCCCTCGTTCTGTCAAAGCTAATTAAAGTAGATTTAAGTTTTGTGATTGTCATGGAATAAAATCACATTAGCAATCGATGCTAACCCAAAATGTGGCGGATGGAAGGCATTTGCAAGGCCGACTGTTCGTCCTCAGATCAGGACATGAAGTTAATCATTTTTACAATTCAGAATTTAAGATCAACAGGAATTACAACAATAACATTTATTTAACAACATAAGCAAATAAAATTAACTTTTTCAACTTGAGCTGCTGCTTTCAGTCAAGGAATCTGTTTTTTACACCTTAAAGCTTTATAACAGCTAACGCTAACAGGTGTTGTAGGCGACTAATTAAAGTTTTCAAATGTAAACGATGCTGGCAGCTGAAACAAAGATGTTTTTAACTTCATTCGGTTTTAAATCTGTTTTCAGAAGCAGAGGAGGAACATCTGCATGTCTGCTGATTAATTCATCTCAAACCAGCTTATTTCTTTCATGCATTGTGGGATTTGTAGTTTTTTCTCAGCAGAGTAAAACCCGGTTCCGCAGGAAGAATAAAGGGATAATAAAGCCAAAAATAAAGGGATGTACAAATTTATTTTGATACATAATGTTAAATTCTGGTCAAAACTCTAATTTATAATACTTTAGGCCATTAGAGTCTGAAATTAAGTTAATATTTTTGGACCAGAGGGGAATGAGAGAGTAAACTATAATCTAGGATTTAAATCCAGGATTTTCTTGCTAGGAGGCAAAATAATAATAAAATATGAAGAAAACTCATCAGTAATAATCCCATCGGTGCTAAAACGTTGTTAAAACTGTATTGAAATGCTTTATCGATTCAGTGATGCACGAATTCAAAGTGAAGAAAATATGAAGGTCTTTCAGTCCACTGCCTGATTTTCTTTTTTAACATGTTTTAGGTTCTGTTTCACTGTTTGGATAAACCCAGTAAGTTCTGGTGGAGCTGCCAGTTCTCCATTAAGAGTCACAGATGCATCAACAAACCATTAAAACCACAAATAGGAAAATTTGCTCCTGGTTATTTTTGGTGAACAGGAAGAAAAGCTTTTCCCGCTGAGCCTCGTTCCTCAGGCTGGTAACTGGCTGCGGTTCGGGCCTCGGCGCTGATCCGCCGCAGACTGTGTGTGTTTAACAGCCAGTTAATCGCAGCCTGATAGGCTTAATTAGTGCAGCGGGGCCTCCGATCCGCGGCTCCCCCGAGGCTCATTATCCGCTCAGCTTCCTGCTCCTGAGGGCCGCAGAGGGCCGGGAGGAGGCGGCGGGGCGTCATGCGCCACCTGCTGGCGAGAAGCACCAACTGCAGCTGATTTACTGGATCTATCAACGATAGGACGATTAATCGATGTTATGTTTGTTCTTGAAGATTTCTTTTTTAATTTTTTTTCTACCAATGATCCCATCATTCAGAGCCGCCATTTTGCTTGTTTTTACTGCTATTTTAACTTTAAATTCATCTTAATTTTATGACAGAATATTATGATCAGGTTAAGATTTTTTTATTTTGAATTTCAAGAATAAAGTCACAACAATAGGATCTGAATCAGAGGTGTCCAAAGTGTGGCTTGGGGGCCATTTGTGGCCACTGGAACAACTCTGTGGACACAGAATGCTACAAATTTGGTCCTCCAGTGATTACTGTCATTTTTAAAATGAGAAAATACAATTTAATTCTTCTTTAATGGAAAGACACAAATCATTTTTCTTTTATTAGCCATGTTTTAATTTTAATTTCATAGTTAGTAACTATAATCATCCAGAAACTTCTAACTAAAAATCTACAAGACTGGAGTAAATGTATTTATCAAACTTGGTTAAGTTTTTTATAGAAATTTCAACATTTTTTGCTGGAAGATTTTCTAAAACAAACAAAAAAATACTCAAAAAGGCTGGAGACTGTCTGCATGGTAAGAGAAAAAGTTTGTTTCATTAAAACATTAATTTATTGGTGAGCATTTATACAAAAATTATAGATTTTATTTTTAAGTTCCATCGCTCAGCACTATCTGGGAAGAGTTCAAAGGTCATTTAGCCTCCAAACAACCGCAGAGTCCCATCTGGCCTCAGCTTGCAGGTTAAAGGTCAAAGTTCATGGCATTTTGCATTATAAAAAGCTGAGATCTTTGCAGAAAACACATCAGGACAAACTGTGAGGCATGGTGGTGGCAGTATGATGCTGCAGCAATGAACTGAAACAGGATGATTTTCAGATCAACCTTTTTATTCAGGTCTCCTTACAGAACCAGTGAAGAACGGCCAGGATGTCCACCAGAACCAGAACCAGAACCAGTTCCTGTGGCTCAGAGTCTCTGAACTCATCCATTCAGCGACCAGCAGCTCTCAACCTGAATCAAACCAAACATCTGGTCGTTTCTCCAGATGTTTCCTGAACAGCTTCCACACATTTCTTTAGGATAAAAAAATTAAAAAGCATAAATATATTTGGATCAGAACACGATAACTGGGTCGTAGTCCCGGAATTTAAAGTAAAAAGCAGTCCTGACATTTAAAAACAACCTGGTCACTTTCAGTCCAACAACAGACAAAAAACAGAAACAATAAAAAATAAAAACAAACTTTCTGTATTTATTTCTGTAAATTTTCCCCAGAATCAGGGAGGAATTTCTCCAGAGAGCCGATCAGACGGCCGACCCAACGGCTGATTGTCTGACGGAGGTTCAAAGGTCCTGTGGGAGGATTTAGGGGCGGAGCCAGAGAGGAGGTGGGCGGAGTCAGAGAGTCGGCTGGAAGATCGTCTGTGGGCGGAGTCAAAGGAGTCTGAGAGTCGGGTGGAGTCATGTGGGTGGTGGGCGGAGTCATGTGGGTGTGTGCTGGGTGGCGTAGCCTGCGAACTCTGCTGTTGGTTCTGGCCCAGTGAGCCCGGCGGGACGCTGGAGCTCGGATTGTTCCGGTTCTTTGATGCCGAGTTGGACTCTGAGAGGTGAATCGGTTCAGAATGGGACTTGGACTGAGAACTGTGCTCTGATTGGATGAAGCAGAGGGCGTGTTGTGATGGAGGTGGAGCTAAGGCCTTGTGGTTGGAGGCGGAGTCAGAGACGCCGACCTCCTGACCTCCTGCAGCGGCGGTGAGGTCAGGACGGACGCCCCCTGCTGGCGGCCGGTCCGGTCGGAAAGCAGCAGCACTGAGAGAGTTCAGACCTGAGAAGAAGTCCCAGCCAGATGGACCGAGACCACCGGCACCGACCCGACGGGTCGGGCTGACCGGGTTCCTGGGGTGAGCCGGGTGGAGATCCGAGGAATGTGAGGAGGTCACAGGGGTCAAAGGTAAATTCAGCTTCAAGCTTTCGCTGCTGGGGAACGACTCCATGGAGGGAAAAGAACCAAACCTCAGGCTGGGGAGCCGATCAGAACCGGACCGGACCGGGAGCCTGGGGGAGGAGGAGGCGAGCGCGGCACCGCTGGCAGACGGTGACACGCCGAGCTGGTTCTGGATGGTTGCTATGGGAGGAATGGCGAGTGGGACGAGACCCGGTGAGTTCCTGCCAGTCGTATTCGGGTGGGAGGAACAATGTGGCCCAACGTCTGGCGGGCCGGCGGCGCCGCGCGGCGGACTCCCAGCATCCTTGTGTTTGAGAGGCGGCGGCGTGTTCCTGCTGTACGACCCGACTGGACTGGCCCGCCGGAGGAGAGGCGGGACTTCCCGACCCTCCATCCTCTCCAGTGGAGGCGGGACGGAGTCCGAGTTCTGCTGACAGCTGGTGACAGATGTTGGACCGGAACCTGTCCTCTCCTCCAGCCGGATGACTTCCTGCGGCGTCCGCTCTCTGTTCTTCGACAGGAAGCCGCCGTCCTGGGACAGGTTCTGTCTTGGTGGAGCGATCCGGTTCAGGTCGTCCAGGATGGCCTCCAGCAGGTACCGGTCAGACGGGTCTTCTCTGTGGCCCAGTTTCTTGGCGTCGGCCTCCGGTTGCTGGTCGTCAGATGTGTCCAGCAGAGACACGGTGTCCTCCATGTTCTCGACGTCCACGTAGCTGCCGTCGCCTCGGCGCGCAGCTCCGGACCGAACCGGCGCCTCCGACTCCGACCCGTCGGACCCCCGGTCCAGGATGTCGGCGGGAAGCTCCCCCACCTCCACGGCCCCGCCCACTCCGGCGGAGGGAGCCAACGGGAGGTCGGAGAAGTCGATGGTCTGCTGGCTGCTGAGGGGGCTGCTGCTGCCGCTGTTGGTCTTCTTCTGGCCGTCGTCATGGCTACTGTCGCTGTCCAGGGTGATGATGACCGGAGAGCTGAGGCAGAAAACACCGTCAGACGGGGGGTAAAAACTTTATTCATTATCGGTCCAAAGTTTAAACTCCTCTGAGACAGAGAACTTATCGTATCGCTCGTCTTTTATCGTGATAAATTTCTTGTCATGATAATAATTCAGATTTATTTTTGTCACAAAAAATTAAAAATAATGTTCAAACCTCACAAACTATTTACTTTGTTCAATGAAAACATCAATAAATTAAATAAATCTGAAAATCCTGTGTTCAGTTTAGTGACACTTTGACTAAAGGAACGTTTGTCATGAGGATGTTTGTTTCTGTGGGACTGTAATTGCTGTGACACACAGTCACAGTACCTTCCTAAAACAAGGAGAATAAATCACTTTTATCATTTTGTTAACAAGTTTAGACTTTTCCTTTTGTAAGTTTTTATAATTTTTTAATCAGACTGATTTTTATTGATGTGTTAAAATGTATTGATTAGGTCAAAGGTCGTCTGGTTAATCAGTTGGAACAGAAGGTTCCTGCTTTTATCTGAAAGCTGGTTTTCTATATCAGCACACACACACACACCCCCCACACACACACACACACACATTAAGGAACTGACCTCACAGGGCTCCGCCCCCCTATAACCGTTTTCTTGGTGATTCTCTCGCCGTCAGCTGACTCTGTTCTCTGAGGTTCACTGAGACAAAGCGGGTCGACCCGTTTGGGTCCAATGTTTTCTATTCTGTTTTTATTCTCAGCAACAAAACAAGAACTTTCCTCAAAAGCCTCCATTAATCAGAAATTCATGACTCTGGAGACTGAAACGTCCCAGGATGTTTGAGGCTGTGATGCAAAGAGCAAAACAAGATGGCTGCCAACGATCGGCTCGTTAACCGTCTGTAGGAACAACTTACAGGCTAGGAAGGTTTTTCTTTATCTTAAATGAAAAGATATTATAAATTGTTTGTGGAGTTGTGGCTTCATTTCTGTTCTGAGTGTGTTGTTCGTTTGTTAGATTCTGTGTATTCCTGCTAACGATTCACTTTCTGATTGGCTGCCCGTCTCCTCCAACAGGCTGCCATATCAGGCCAAGAAAATCAAAAAAATATACTTTAAGGCAATTCAGTGCTCAAATGTTCATTTATTTAAGATTTTATAAGACTTTTTTAGAGACTGGAGTTTATATGATGCTTTTCTAACATCCTGTTCCATCTAGCTGTGCGTCAGTTCCATCTGTTGACCTTAATGTCGAGGAAACCACCTGTGAAATAATAATTTCATTTTCTGGCAGCATGTAAAGCATTTAAAGTTTAGTTTTAGAAACTTCCTTTGAGCATTTATATTTGAAAATTGTTTATTTTTAGAAAACGTTTATTATGACATGAAAAGTGTGAGAGGTCAGGAGAAATGGTTGGACTGAGTTCTGTTGAAACCAACACGGTTCCTCTGATCAGAAGCTCTTTTAACACGGGTCAGAACTTCACCTGCTTCCTGTCATGTGACCTCACCTGGTGACCTGCGCCCTGCGGTGGCGTCTCCGGCGGCGCTTGTGAGCGGACGGCTGCGCGGCGCCGGAGTCGATGGTTCCCTCGTAGATGATCTCCACGCTGGGACTGCGGTCGTCTCTGGACCTCCTGCTGGTCAGAACAAAGATTCAGAAACGATTTTACTGCTGGGACCGAAAACCAGCTGAAAATGGACAGAAAAGACGGAAAAACACCGGAAAGGAAGGAAGGAAGAAAGGGATGGACGGATCCAACAACACCATAAACTCCTCCTCCTCCTCCAACAGGAAGTGTTTCTGACCTGCTTCCTGTCTTCAGGCCGTTGTCCCGCCTCTCCGCCTCCCTGCGGAGCCTCTTCCTGCGCTCCCTGTCGCGCTGCCGGCCGCGGCTCGGCCTCCATGTCAGGTCCTTGCTGCTGTTCAGGTGGCGGCTCTTGTACTTCCTCTTCCCGCCGGGTTTCTCCACGTGATGCGGGCGCTTGGGGGAGCAAGAGGGGGAGGGCGGCGTTCCCGGGGAGGAGCAGAACGGGGAGAAGGAGCGGGAGGGCGAGGAGGCGGAGGAGGTGAGGGGGGACACCTGGCTGAAGCGGAGCTCCCAGCCGGAGTCCGGCGGGCTCGGCGGCGGCGAGGAGGCGGAGTCAGCGCTGGAGTCGAATGGCGACGGCGAGCAGCGGGACATCATGGGGGGGAAGATGGAGCGGTTGGGGTTGCAGAAGGTGCCGCTCTTCCCATGAGGCTCTCTGCTCTGGTCCCGCCCACGCTGCTTCTTCTTCTTTCTCCGGCGTTCGCCTTGCTGCTTCCTGTCCCTCCGGCGGCGCTCCGGCGTCGCTGGGCTGAGGGAGCAGACCGACTTCCTGCTCCGTCCAGAACTCTCTGACCAGGAACCGGACCGCCGCTGGGAGTTCGCCTCCTTCTGCTGCTCCGCCCTGAAGGCTCCTGACGTGGAGGGAGGGATTATGGGTAGGTAGGTAGCGGGAGGGGGCGGAGTCTTATCGACCGTTGCTGAGCCAACTTCCACTTCCTGCTCCTCCTTCTTCTTCTTCTCTCCCTCGTCTTCCTCGCTGTCGGAGGACAGCTGCACCAGCTCTGGAGTTCTCTCAGCGATCGGCTTCTTGTATCCGACGATCAGACACTCCTCCTCCTCGCCGCGCGGCTCTGCTCCCTCCTGATTGGCCGGCTGCTGAGGTGCCGGGCTGAGCGGCGGCGGCGGCGTGGTGAGTGAATGTGGCGGCTCTGCCGAGGTGTACGACGGTCCTGGCGTCTCATCGTCCCAGCCGGACAGGCTGAGACTGCTTCCTGTTTGTATTACATCATCGTGACTTCCTGTCGCTGCCTCTGCTCTTCCTCCTCCCTCCTCTTCCTCATCCTCAGAGATGGCGATGACGGAGCTGCCGTCGGAGGGGCTGCTGAGCGGCTCCAGCTCCATGGCGGCGGCGGGCGGCTCGTACACCGCCAGCTGGTCGTAGTTCTCCATGCTAAGCGAGGAGCGGGCGAAGCTCACCAGCTCGTGCACAAAGTGCTCTGTGCGGGCCAATAGGAACGGCCGCAGGTCTTCTTCTATGGCGGCGGCGTCCTCCAGGCCGCTGCGCAGGACGCGGGCGGTGACGGTGCGCAGCACCACGTCGCTGAGCGGGGCGTGCGGGCCGAGCAGCACCGCCAGCTCCCGCCGCAGCCAGCTGGTCAGCCGGTTCAGGTGGCCGGTCCCCCGACGGAACGTCTCTGGAGCGACGCTACGAGGTCGCCCCTGGTTACCGCTGACGCCCCGCACCCAGATCCCGCTCTGGTAGAGTGCCTTGCGGAACGCAGTGACCTCCCTCTCCCTCATCTGGACGGTGCTGCCCTCCCGCTGCAGCCGCTGCCGGACCGCCAGGCGGCACATGAGGCGGCGTGATGCGCGGGCGCTGGGGGCCGCCGCGCCCCGCAGGCCGGCCAGCTCCTCGCTCAGCGCCTGCCGCCGCTCCTCGTCTCTCCTCATCATCTCCTCGGCGACCTCCTCCACCCGCATGTTGTCCATGATGAGCTCCGACATGTCCAGGTGGTACGGCGAGACGGGCAGCGGCGGAGAGTGCATGAAAAACTCCCACTCCCCGACGCGGTCGGTCGACCTGCGACCGCTCGCCGCCCGCTCACGCCTGCGCCGCCGCCGCACGGCGTCCCTGTCGGCCGCCACCAGGTGCCGCCTCAGCATCAGCCGAAGGTGGTGCTGCGCGCCGTCCGCCGTCATGGCAGCCACGGTGGTGAGGAAGGTGCTAGCGGTGAGCTGGTTGGCGGCGCGTGGCGGCGGCTGCAGCGTGTACTCCTTGAAGTCGTCCTCGGCGCGCACTGAGTGCAAGATGGAGGCGAAGGGCTGCTTGCAGAGCGGACACTCCGCCTTGTTGTGCGACCACTCCTGGATACAGGGGAAGCAGAAGCGGTGCAGGCAGTGGTCCAGGTACGCCAGGTTATTGAAGCGGTCCAGGCAGATGGGACACTTGGAGTCGGGGGACGCCTCGGCTGCCACGGCGGGCCTCGCGGCGCCGGACGAGGTGGAGGGAGGAGACGAGGCGGGGGCGGCGGGGGCCGAGGCCTTGCTGGCGTTCTTCCTCCTGCTGCTCCGCCGGCTCTCTCTGGTTCTGTCTGCGTCTCCCTCCAGAGCGCCTCCTGCTGGAGCGGCTGCCGGCGCCGTGTCCCGCCGGCGCAGCTTCATCCGAGTCGGTGCCATCACCTGAAGACGGAGACACAGAGGCTCAGCATCAGAAACGCAGAACATTTCATCCACACTGGGAAAACTCCCTCACTAGCATTTTAAAGTATTTATCTGTTTTTAATAGGGATTCATGACAGAGACACGTTTAAAGTTATTGTTTACATCCGGAAGATTTGCAAATGATGATTCATTTTGCCATCTATAGCGGCATAACGTCACGCCGCAACAGATCTATAGTGGATCAACATCAGTATCGGCCGGTGTTAGTCATTTCTTAACATATCAGTATCAATATGATAATAATTTACAATAATCACTTACAGGTTGGTTATGTGAGCGTGATGCAGCGCAGGACTGTGGGGAGGTTAAGTGACATAAAGAAGGTAGCTGTGTGGTAAAGGTAGTGAAATATTAGTGTGTAAAATATTAGTAAATATTATTATTGGATATCAATATCGGCCCAAACTTTCACAACGGTGCATTCCTAGATTTTAACTTATACTTTACATTTTATAAAGGTTTGCGCCTATGTAAGGTTTCGTGTGTATGTTTTGGTTGTATATTTGTTTACTGTGTGTAATGTTCTCTCTGTGCACTGACCTGATCAGAACCAGAACCAGAACAGAACCACCGCGTCTTCTCTCCTCGGAGGAACACAATCACACATCCTAACTCACATTTGTAAAATCTACATTCCCCTTTAGGGTCAGAATCTCTCAGATTCAAGATTGTTATGAATATTAAACACAAACTGAACGAACCAACTCCTGTTAGCCTAAAGCTAATGAGCTACAATCAAAATAACCTGTAAATACTTAAAGATAAAGCCTTAAACAATACGTCACTATTTTTAGACTAATTAAAGTCCATCTCTACTGGTACATATAACTCGAATCGGAGTCATTACGTATTTAAAAACGTTATTTTATTCCCTGCCTTCCTGACACTCTGTTACCATGCTAACTCTGTTAGCTCCACAGACCTCAGCTGAAAAACCCGCAGCTCGCTCCTCCTCATCCGGGCCTTTCTTCCTTCTTCTCCGCGCCGGCAGCGGCATCCACCGTCAGCAGAGAGGAACCGGCGTCCCCAGCTCAAAGGTCCAGATCCAGATCCGTTCAGAACCTGTGCAAAGTTCGGAACCAAAACATCAGGCTCTGGGTCGGCTGTTGTCCTAACTCAAGCTACAACCCAAGGAGCGGGGCATGATGGGAAACCAACAGACGTCTGCTCCTTCCCTCGAGTCGAAGATCGTCAAAGTGTGAGGAGAGCTCACTAATACAAGAAATTTATTAAACTTGTGTAATATTCTGTAATTCAACCATTGGCTGTTTGTGTTACTACTTTTTTTATTGTTAAATAACTCTACATGGGATTTTATGTTTATTTGTTCTTTCCTAATAAAGTTTTGGAGACAACGTGATGTCAACGAAACTCTTTCTTGGCCTAATGGCGCCATTGATTTTTATATGTTTCAGAATAAGTTTAAAAAATATTTCAGTTTTCTTACACCCAGTCTCCACCAAAATACTTTGCATCTTATTTTGTAGTATTTGAATTATTTATCCTAAATAGTCAGTCAATTTTATTTTATTCTTCAAGTAAAACTGGCTCGAAGTGAGACATCTTCTTCCGACCCCTTTCTTTGGTTACCATAGTAACGGATGTGCTCTTCTGTAACTGTCCCCAAAAGGCAGTTTTCGCAGAGCAGCGGCGCATTTAAAAGCCAGTTTAACGGTCAATGTTTTAATGCAAAATAATAATAATGTCATAGGGAAAATATTTAAGAAGCGAAAGCTTTAACAAATCTTTAACTTACAGTTTACCCTCTTTGACACAAGATGGCGTCCTGGCGGCTGAAACGGTGTTTGAACTCAGCCGAAGAAGAAGCGGGAGCGTCTGAGTAAACAGACCCAGCGGAACATGGCGCCTCTCAGCCGGAGGACCGTGGACAGGATTTATTCTGCGGTGAAACAGCTTAACCTGCTTTCAGATGATGTTTGCTTTAGAGTTGAAGGGTTTCCTGTTTATATCTGGGACACAGTGAACTATTTCACATTTCAAATGATCACTGAGAGAGAAGAAAATATCAGGAAATCCATGTGGAAAAGGAGAGGAAATTCCTAAAACATCTCAGAATATGGATGTGCTAATTAATTATTGTTTACTGTTTCTATGTACAGTTATGAGTTGTAGCATCGTTTGAGTTGAGGACGAAGCGGAAGTTATCTTACGATTTGGAAATGGCTAAAGGGCGATTCCACCGTTTTTCTCTAACTTGAGTATCTTTAATCTGCTCTAATTTACAGTCTGCGATACTTATACTCTGTAGAAGAACCTTCCTGTTTTAGAGCAAATGTCCACTATTTTAATCGTAAACACGAACAACATGAATAAAAACAATAGATTGTTTGTAGTAAATAATTACATGTGATTAAATAAATCCTGGATCAGAACCTAAACTTGTAAGATGAGTGAAAACTGCTGACATCATAACTGATCTGGGGTAAAATCTTGTTACAGTCTGGATTAAACATGCTTCAAGTCTCTGGACTCTCCTGACCCGTCTCTGTCCTGCAGGTCCTGCTGGGTCTGGTGGTTCTGTCCTGGTCTTATGTGATCTACGCCAGCAGGATCGCAGCTTATTGGCTGCTGGAGAAAAGGACCGCCCTGCTGCAGGAGGACTGACGGCGCCGCTGCAGGCTGGTGCTGGGAGACGTTCTGGTTCTGGACCAGAAACTACCAGCTGCTGGACTGGACCAACAGGTGGGTTCTGTTTACGCCTGTCATGGTAATGACTGGATGAAAAATTGTCCCAGAAGTTAATGAGATGAACAATAATGTTGTTGTTTTGAGACCATTTTCAAGTAACATAATGGTAATAAAGCAATAATAATAAAACAAGAACAAAATCTCAGAGATCAATAAACTTTAAATTCTAGTGAACATTTAAAACTGGACCTGGAAAAAATTTAAATATCCAAAATAAACAAACAAAACAACAAATAAAATGAATCATGAAGTCTCTGTAAACAAATTAGTTTTTCACAACGATAAATCAGGCAAATGGAAATTATTGAGTTAGTTTTAATTTATCATGCAAATTATTGATTTATTGCCAGTTGTGACAGGCTGAGTAATATTTCTAGGTTGAGTTGAGCAACAGGAAGAAGATCCAATATTGTTATTTTCCATTATTTATAAATCTGGAACAAAGTATAAAATAATGGAAACAACTCAGCAGAAATGTGATAAAACTGTTTTATTAAAAAAAAACTTTTAAAATCACACTTAAAATTTGTACAAAGTTACAGGACGACTTGTAAATGTTTAAATTTTACACTGTTGTATTTATTTACTCTGGTAAGTTAACCTCTTTACATTTATACTAATGTTTTTAACAGGATTATTCTGGAAACCAGGGCTGCCAGTTTATTTTGGCAGCGCCCAGTGGACCCGGAGGAGATGTTCTGAGAACCGCAGCCTGAGAACAGCTGAGAGTCCAGCAGGTTTCTGGATCAGAACCGACAACGAATCCAGGTCTGAACAGAACTGCTGAGAAACCCAGAGATGATTCGGTTTACCTGAGGAAAACAGAAACTTTAAAATAATTCAGTTTAAACTGAAACTTTAAAATAATTCAGTTTATCTGAGGAAAACAGAAACGTTTTAAATTCCTGGTTCAGTTTGGATCCAGAGGTTCACCGACTCGATGGTCTGCAGCCGCTCAGATCTGTGAATCTTTGTTTGTCTATAAGTTTGTTATCATCCAGAAGGACAACAAAGTTAAACAGAATAAAAACTGTTTTCAGTAAAAATGTCTTCATAAAAACAGAAATCGATTATTTGGAGGAAACATTTCAGTTAAACTGCGATGTTTGAGGATATTTAATTATTATCTCCAAGGTTTTTTATTTTTAACAGAAGACTGACAGACTGAGGAGTCGAGTGGCTGAAAACCGTTAAAGATGTTTGTGACCCAAAGTTTGCAAGAATAAATGAAAACAAACTTTAGTCAGGATGTTGGACTCAGTGATGATTTAGGGCAGAGACAGAAATATGTCAGCAAAAATGTTAGATTTGTTCTTTGGGTTCATCTTCATATGAAACATAATTAATGATTTTAATGATATAAGTAAAACATAATAAGTTAATGTAAACAGTTCCATGTCTGTTCATTAAAATCTTTCTATTGATTTTGTGTTTGAATTATTTCGTTAAGCATAAAATAAAAACAGCAACAACACAGATTTAAATTCACACTGAACAGAACTCAGTGGAAAAAACTTGATGATAATGTTGCACTTCATCCTGGATTTAATATTTATCAGGAAACGGTGGAAGGATGATCAATTAAAGGATGGAAACCCTGCCCTCTCTGTAGGGGGCGCCGTCCAGCAGTCTCCTCTGCTCTGAGGGTCAGAAAAGCTGCTGAAACAGAACATAAAGTTCACGTGAAAAAACAACAAAAAACACAACAAATCAAAGAAAAACTGATCTGAAGATTCATCAGGAAGAGATTGACTGAGGAAACAGGAAGTCCTGAGGACAGAGACTCCGCCCACTGAGAGAAGAGACTTTAAATCCTGCTGCTGCTGGATCAACCTGCAGACCTCTCTGGTTCTGGTTCTGGTTCTGGTTCTGCTCTTCATCACACTCACAGAGTCGTTGATACTTCTGTCCAACTGACCTGAGCTGATGTTGAGCTCAGCATTCAGCAGCTGGAACGAAGGAGCAGCTTCATCAGCATCTGAAACCTGGAGACACGAGAGATGAGAACCAGAGTCTGGCAGCAACGCGGCAATCTGCAACCAAATCAACCAGCAACCAAATCAACCTGCAACTGAATCAACCAGCAACTGTTTGAGGCAAACACAGCAACAATAATCTTCCCAGTGTGATTGTTGCGTTGCCATAGATACAGTCTGATGTCATGAGTTTAATTCTGATATTTGAGGTTTTTTTGTTCATAAATAACAACAAATTACCAGTGATTGATTTTCAGCATTTATGGGGCCCTCAGGATCTGGGGGCCCCACCAGCTGCTTAGTTTGCTTGTTGAGTCAGTTGAGTAATGCTGTTGGAGGCAGATCATGTTAGCTAAATTATGGCTAGTTAATGCATGCTAATATAGCATGGTAAGCTAGTTTACCGACCGTTCATTAGAATGTCATCAAGTGTTGACTACAGAACTGTTTGAATTATTTAAAATCTTTTTTCCAAATGGAAACTCGTATAAAGTTAAACGACCTTCAGAAAACCAGACAATCATCTGAAAATCATTTCTGAAGACACAATAATAAAATCCCTCATTTCTAAAGTGTAAACTGTATATTAAAATGATTTAGAATTAAGAAACAATCATCATATTCAAATAAAACCAACATGACAGGTTAGAAATCAACAATCAACAAACTCAAACTTCTGTAGGAAAAATGAAGAGACAGAAAAATAAATCTGAAGTGATTTCCTGGGACTTTGTATTTTCAATAATGTGAAATAATTTGTTGAAACAGAAATCACTTCAACAGGAAGAGAAAAGCCAGAGAGGAAACATCAGAGGAGAGATGATGACCTGAGGAAACGTTTTCAGCTGCAGGAATCAGGACAGGATTTCAGAAACTCTCAGTCAGAATCCGACTTTTCACTCATCACCGTCTGATTTCCAGTAAAATAGATTTCAGAGATCAGAAACATTAGTTTCTTAGATTTCTGGAAGGTTTGAGCAAAAGTTTAATCTGAGCATAAAGAGTCCTGCTCTGTCTTATTGCTTGTGTTGCATCAATAAACAACATAATTATTTCATTTTAAAGTTTACATGAACATTTATGTATTGACACTAATTAAAGAGCCCGTTTACTGAACCCTCCAGCTGAGCATCACTGAAACTCTGAGCAACATTAAATAAATCTGCAGGAGTCGTGAAGATGGAGCAGCGAAAAAAACAAACCGACAAATTTAAAGATGATGCAGAAAATAAACAAACAACAGGAAGGCGCAGAAACAACTGAGAACGTTTCTGATGATCCTTCCTCTAGTTTCACTGGGAAACAAGGAGCCAGTTTGTCTTTTCTCACCTTCCTTCCTGTGTTGGAGCTGCAGAGACGATCACCTGAACCTGAGGCCGAACCGTTTCAGGACAGCAGAAGAAGAAGAGCAGCTGGAGGATGAGGAGGAGGATGAAGGCTGCTGTCCTCCGTCAGGCGGACACCGATCCGTCTGCTGCAGAGAGGAGGAGCTGGAGCTGAAGCCTGATTGGAGGAGGAGACGAGCGCATGGCCCGGCTGGACGTGTGCCCTGGTCAGAGGGTCAAAGGTCAGGCAAACAGCTCTGAGCTGCTGCTTCTCCTCACTGGAACAAACCAGTTGAGGTGATTCTGACATCAGATCAGGATTCTGAGTCTGGAAATCATTTAAGATTTAAAAATTACATCAAAATATAAAGTTAAGTGGAAACTTTGGTATTTTTAAGACAAACATTGCAATAATTCATATAACTGACAAAAACAAAACCAGGCAAAAGAAACAAATCAGTTTCTTTCAATAACAAACTTGAACAGAAACTGCAGGTGTGTCTGAGAGTCTGGTGGATTTTTGGTTAAAACATTTAGTTTTTCTTTCAGTGGGAAGAAAATCCTGAAATTTTACTCAAGAGAAGAAATATTTCATAATAAACTCAACAAAAGGTAAAAAGTACAGAGTAGAACACCTATAAAAGTTTAAAATAAAAAGTTACTAAACATTTACTCAGTAACTGAGTAAATGTAACTAGTTACTATCAGGATTACATGTTTCCATATTTTAAATATATTCTGTCATATATTGCTCATATATCTTTATATATATTTCATTTATTTTTCTATATAAAATACATTTAAATGATAAGTGATGATCAGTTGAGGCATTTAAATAAACTGACCCTCATCAGGAACTTGTTTTTGTTTTTCCTGTCATTTTTACTTTTTGATCGTAATTTTTTATTATGAATCCTCCTTTATCCTTTATGAATGAGACTCCAGATGTTGTTTCCATGGAGACGAATAACAGGAAGTGAATATTTAGTTAGCTTTGAGGTCGTTTATGTTCATCATTTCTTCTCTGACTCTGAAGACATCGTGTGTCTGGAAACATTATGGATTAAAACCACAGTTTTCCAGCAGGGGGCGCTGTTACGTTGTTTTTAAAATATCCTGTTTTTCTGCAGCATCTCTGCAGGAAATCATCTGTTAGCCCCTCTGAGAGTCACCAGAGGGCTCCAGGATAATCCAGGTCTGTTTCCCTGCTGAAGATGATAAAATCATGATGCCAGCCGGAGATTCTTCTGGTAATTATATGGAAATAGATTCTGTTCACCATAAAACTCCCAGAATCCAGAACCAATGGAGGAACTTCCTGTCTGCAGCTCGATGTCATTTTATTCAGAAAGCTAAAATCCTACAAGGTTTCAGATCATTAAATAAAATTCTGTCTGTTCAACATGGAAAATAAAACAAGTTAAAGAAAAACCTGAACCACGGATCTAAAGCCACACAGAGAGAAAACCTGGAAACGTTTCTCAAATATCAACCTTTTTCTGAATCCTGTCAGCTGATTGGTTCAGGTGTTTTTATTATCGATTAAAACACCTGAAGACGTTTCAGAAACCAAAACATCTGCAGACGACCTGAGGACAGGGTGGGTTAGAGCCTCTGTAGACAGCTGCTTCACACACACACACACACACACACACACACACACACACACCCCTACACACGCCCACACACACACACACACACACACACACACACACACACACACACACACACACACACACACCCCTACACACGCCCACACACACACACACACACACACACACACACACACACACACACACCCCTACACACGCCCACACACACACACACACACACACACACACACACACACACACACACACACACACACACACACGGCCTCTTTGATGCGGCTCCTCAGATGTGTAAATGTTGGCCTGAATGGGCGAGCGAGCAGCAGGCGGAGCTGGAGAGAGAGTTGAGCACCCATTCAATCAGAAACACTTCAAACACACACACGTTGTGTTATCTGTAATTAAAAGCTGGCTGTGTTTGGGGTTCTGCATGTTAATCAGCCTCTTTGTGTGGTTTATGGGAATGGGTCGCATCGGTTCTGATCATCTGAATCATCCTCTGGATTCATCCGTTCATCATTCACCAAGCAGCTCGTTTTAATCCTGAGAAACTCATTTCATTAACGAACAGAGACGCAACTGACAATAAAGACACAAATAAATGAATAAATTCTATTTTAAATAAGAAAATGAACATTTTATTGCCTAAAATGCAAAAACACAATTCCTCCAGTGAATGTTTGATCGTCTGTAGTAAATGATGATAAAATATCAACATGAGAAAAATTCTTCACTTTCTGCTGAACATCAACAGAGTGTGGGATTAATCTGGGGATTATTTCATGGATTATCTGATTATTAACTGGATATCAGAGATTTTATTTACAGAATTGGAATCAGGTGAAGCTAAAACTAAGATCTACAGAAACAGAAGGTTTTTAATCTCATCTCAGTGGTTTCTAAAGTCGGTTCTGGAGGTCCGACATCCTGACTGGTTCAGTTCACCTGGATCCACTGAGGCTCATCAGAGGCTTTAGAGGAACATGGAACAGGAAGTTAATACGACCAGACAGGAAGTAAAACATTCAGGACAAACCTTGGACACCATCGGGTTAAATACAAAATATAGATTATAGATATATAATACATATATAATATAGATATATAATACATGTATAATATAGATATATAATACATATATAATATAGATATATAATTATGATTTAATTCCTGCTCTGAGTTCTTTCATCAGAAAGGATTAATTTAGTGTCTGTAAACTTAAGATGATTATTTAATCTGATTAACCGTTTCATCTCTTTACCAAATTGTTCCTCCATCAGTCCAGCAGAAGTTCGGACCAAACTGGATCATCAGCAGAATAATCTAATAAGATTCAACGAGCTGCAATGGTCTAGTCAAAGTCCAGACCTCAGAGGTCTTAACGACCTGAAGCTGTTCTGCAGTTTTTCTATTATCTGTACCTGGATTAATAAATAATAATGAAGAATCTATTCTGTTTTTGTTCAGTTAGGATTTTATTTAAACTATTTTATACATTTATTTTCTCCTCCATCGCCTCCTAGAGGAGATTAATGAGGAACTGCATGAAGCACGGCGGCGGACGGATGGTGATGTGGGAACAGAGAGAATTTAGTTTTATGGTTTTAAGAGACAAACAGACAGAAATTTAATTTATTAAATTTATTAACTGGGGATGTGTTGTGGTGGTGCAGGGGTTAAGCACAATCCACATAAGGAGGCCTTAGTCCTCAATGCGGCTGTCACAGGTTCGATTCCCGGCCTGGCGACCTTTGCCGCATGTCTTCCTTTTCTCTCATTGCCCTCTTTCCTGTCAATTAACTATCAAATAAAGGCCAGTAGAGCCAATAAAACCTTTTAAAAAAAATGTATTAACTGATTTAATGTTTTAGTGTCAGTTCAGTTTGAAGTTCTGAGAACCAAATGAAGGTTCTGGTTCTGTTCTTTGGTTCTGGTTCTGTTTGTTGGTCCTGGTTCTGTTTGTTGGTTCTGGTTCTGTCCATTGGTTCTGGATCCAACATGGCCACCTCCTTTAAGTTCTGCTTAATATTCTGAATTATTATTTTTTTCAGTTTAATTTAATTCATTTATTTAATTTACTCGGTTTGAGATAAAAACACAGAAAAATTCTTTATTTCTTTACAGAATAACTTTATTTTATTTGCAACACATAAAACATAAAAACACATTTCTGCTTTTATTATTTTATTCTTATTGCTCTGAGATTTATTAACTATAAGCAAGAAATTATAATAATTAGATTATAATTGTTCATTATTGTTTTAAAAGCTTTAAAACAATAATAATCTGAGATACTGAAATACATAAACATTCATTATTTTTCTCATTTTTAATGATAACATGAAACTTATGATTGAAGCAATAAATAATATATTATTGACTTTTATGACATTTATGTACTATAAAATAAATTCAACTAATAATAATAATAAAATATCTAAGTAAATAATTTTCTAATGATTGAAAATATTGATTCTTATTAAACTAAAGAGAAAATTCAGACCAGGCTAAAAATAAAAAATACAAGAATAAAATCAAAATATTATGAGAATAAAGTCGTTTGAGAAAATAAGCCAGAATATATTAATAATAATAATAATAATAATAACAATAATAATAATAATAATAATAATAATAATAATAAAGTTATATTATTATGGAAACTTTGACCTGCAGTAAAATGAGGAATGAAGTTATTTTGTGGTTTATTATTTCCTGGTAATTTTATGACTTTATTCTCTGGATTTTATTTTTTATCCTGGTCATAATGTTTTGCCCTAATAAACAGACAAATTAACTTAATAAATTCACATGAGATTCTAGACTTTTCCTCTCGTCTCTGTTTCACGGCCTGTGAACAGAACCTGCCGGTTTTAAACTCGGACCGTCTGCAGTGAAGTTCTGGATCAGGCCGGATCCATCAGCAGGTCGTCGCTGACGAACCCCGGCACCGGGAACGGATCCGTCTCTGGTTCCGTGTTCGGTTTGGCCGCCCTGCCGTCCGGCCCAGTCGTCTTCTTCCCCTCCAGCCAGTACGTCACCATGTCTCCCTTCCCCTGCAGGACACAGGCTGTTACTGGGCGGCCTCCAGTGCTCCCAGTAAGTGGATTCTGGTGGAGGGCTCACCTTGACCTGGAGCGTTCCTCTGCACTCCAACACGTAGCCGCCGATCTCCTCCAGCAGGTAGAAGGCGCTGGAGCTGCACTGGATCTTCAGGGCTGGACGGACACAGAGGCAGCTTCTTAAAGGGCCACACCACCTAATTCAGGGCTGCACCTGCCTGAGATTCACCGTGTTTTCAAACTGCTGTGGTTCTTTCTCTCTGCACTGCATCAAACCAACCAAACCCTGTGAGCGAGCTGTTCCCCTCCTAGCCTGTGGTGGCGCTGCACCAACAACCACTGAAGACACTGAGCGCAACTTCCTTCTTCACCAACAGGAAACAAAAATGGAGGCATCATATTTTAGCGGTTGGAGTATTTCTCTTTAGTCTTTGTCTAAAGACCACGAGTTATTTCTCCCGCTAGGCTAACACGTTTGTTTTGATTGTACAGTGATCCCTCGTTTATCGCGGGGGTTACGTTCCGAAAATGACCCGCGATAAGTGAAATCCGCGAAATAGAAAACTTTTTTTTTTTTTTTTTTTTTTTTACAATTAGCAACTATTACATGTATACAAATACAGTGACTCACGTGTAGGCCGTTTCACTGCTCTTCAGACTGGGGCGCTGCATCCTGACTGCGCTCTGCAGTGTTCTCTTCTTCTGAAGCCCGCGGTGCAGGTGTGTTTGTTCGGGAGAAGAACATAGTGATAGGCAGCTGTTGTCGCTCTTTTTTCTTCTTTGCAAAAAGATCCTTGTAGACCGACATGCCACCATCGATTATGTTGGAGAACTGTAATGAACGGCTCATCAAAGGGTCCCATTCCTCAGCTACTCGCTTAAGTTCAGTGGCCATTCGCACCATGGTTGCTAAGCGACCAAGCGTTAGTCCTTCCTCCTCATCTCTCGTGTCCTCTTCTCCCTCTTCTCTTTCATCGTCGCTTTGTGGCTTTGTCATTTCTGCCAGCTCTGCATCGGTCAGCGGCTGTGCGTCTCCATCAATCAGGGCGTTTATGTCATCCGGACTCATGTCATTAAAGCCGTCTCCTCCAATCTGTTTAGCCAGATTCACAGCTGTTTCTACGGCAGATTGGTGGACCTCGTCAAGCGAGCCTCCGGTTGCGTTTTGCACTGCCTCTAGCCATAGTTTTTTCCAGCAGGCCTTCAGAGTTTCCGTTTTCATTTCCTGAATGGCCCTCTGAATGTTTTGGAGACACAATGCGATGGTGTATCCACGCCAGTAGTCCTTCAGTGAGAAATCTTGATCCGAGTCCATAGCGTCAACAAGATGTTGCAGGGTGTTGCGCGTATAGAGAGCCTTGAAAGCACGGATGACTCCTTGGTCCATGGGCTGAATCAGGGATGTAGTGTTTGGCGGCAGAAATTCGATTTGCACACCATCATATGCCAAATCATTACCGTGACCTCCGGCGTTGTCAAGGAGCAGAAGCACTTTAAAGTCCAGTCCCTTTCCTCTCAAATAACACTTGACCTCCGGGATGAAACAGTTTTTGAACCAATCCAGATTGAGCGCTTTTGTCATCCAAGCCTTTGCATTGTACATCCAGTAAACAGGCAAATCATCCTTATTTTTGTTTTTCAGCGCCCTGGGATTTTTAGACCTGTAAATCAGCCCCGGTTTAATCATGAAACCTGCGGCATTTCCGCACATAGCCAGGGTCAAACGGTCTTTGTGAACTTTAAATCCTGGGGCTTTGGCTTCTTCCTGCATGATGAAGGTGCGGGAGGGCATTCGTTTCCAAAATAAGGCAGTCTCATCCATGTTAAAAACTTGTTCGGGCTTATATCCCCCCTCCTCAATGATCGCCTTGAATTTATTGTTCACGAAGGCTTCTGCCTCAGCGGTATCCGCAGACGCCATCTCACCGTGCAGACAAACATTTTTAAGTCCAAAGCGTTTCTTAAACTTTTCAAACCAGCCCTTGCTTGCATTAAATGCGCTTGGCACTTTGTCAGCAGCACTTGCTGAGGGCCCGGCATCCTCTCCCTCTTCCCCGTCACTGACAGCAAAGTTTTCATACAGCATTCTCGCTTTTGTGCAGATAACGTTTGTATCCAGGGTTATGTTTTTTTTCCTGCAGTCATTAATCCACAGAGCTAATGCCGTCTCCATCCGTACCATGGTCTTGTTGCGGACAGTTACAACCCTTTTTGCATTCGTATTAAAATTGACTGCTGCTGTCGTCCTTATGTTTTTTTCATCCTTCTTTATGTAACGAACGGAAGATTCATTGATTCCGTAATGGCGAGCAACGGCTGCATAGCTTTTACCTTCCCTTAGCATGTCCAGAAGTTTAACTTTATCTGAGATAGGTAGCATCTTCCGCCGTTTGGTCCCATCCGCAGGTGCTTTTGTCGGTCCAGGCCGTTTCGTCGACATTATGGGTTTAGGAGATGTTCGAAATTACAAGATAATTTTAAATTTGCCAAGCTGTTTTACGTACGTACACAACTGCACGAGACGACAAAATGATAGCACAATTCGTAGCATGTTTTGATACAAGAAGCGGGAGTGAGTTTTTAGCGAATCAGAATGCAGAGCACAATGCAAAAAAAAAAAAAAAAAAAATGCATTATGAAAATCCGCGAAATAGCGAATCCGCGATAAGTGAACCGCGAAGTGGCGAGGGATCACTGTATTTACCCAGAATGCCATGCTCTGTAGTCAACTTCCTGTTTTTGGAGCGGTTTCTGGTCTGCTTAGCGTTCGCATATGCATTCAAATCACACCAGAGTTCACATCAACCAAACCCTGACTGAGGTTTGTAGCGGACCAGATTTCACACCTCCCCAAACGAACCGGACTTTCTGGACGAGCGGACCGGAGTTGGATTAAAGCGAACTAAACTGGGACTGCAACTGGGACTGGTGTGAATGCCGCCTATAAAACCTGATCAGCTCGTGCAGTTTGGTGGTTGTTACCCAGGCTGGTGGACTCCATCCTGGACGACGTGTTGACCGTGTCTCCGAACAGACAGTACCGAGGCATCTTGGTCCCAACGACTCCGGCCACCACCGGACCTGAACACAGGGAGACGCTCAGAGAATAAATCATGATCAGTTTCAGCTTCCCAGCCGTCTGCATGCGTACCGGAGTGAATCCCAGCCCGGATCTGCAGCTGCATGCCGGGTTTGTGGGGAATCCTGAAGGTGCGACAGACGGCGACCAGATCCAGAGCCATGCTGGCGATCTCTGAGGCGTGCAGGATCCCGTTCTCCTGGGGGACGCCAGACACCACCATGTCTGCACAGGGGGCGCCAAAACACAGAGTTAGCTCACAGGGTTAGATCACAGGTCACAGGCTAGCTCTCAGAGTTAGCTCTCAGAGTTAGCTCACAGGCTAGCTCTGAAAGGTGCATGGAGGATCGTCAGGGTGTGTTTCTGCTCTCACAGGCATCTCCGATGGTTTCCACCTTGTAGACGTCGTGGTTGTCGATGATGTCATCGAAGGTTGTGTAGAGCTTGTTGAGGAAGTCGACCACCTGATAGGGAGTGCTGCTGCTGGACAGCTGGGTGAACCCGACGATGTCACTGCAACCGACCGGAAACAGCATCAGGCTGAGATCACACGTCTCTAAGATCAACCCAGATTTTAGCTGAAATCACATTTCTTTCATACTGCTAGTTAAATGCGACCGCAGTCTGACCTCTGTGTGAACCGGACACAGAAAGCGCAGAAGAAGAACGTACACACAGCAGTAAAGATGGCCGCTGCCGTCTGTGGATGGGTTTTAAATTTATTCAGAGCCGACAGCATGAGATCATGAGACAAAGGAAGCCAAGAAAAAGAAAGTCCAGCTAACAGCACCGGACTTTAGTGGAGCATTGACTGCAGATTCTGACCCGGTTCTGACCTGCAGGCCCGGACTTTGAAACTTTTCAGAGTGTTGTGCCTCTGGTAAGGCACAGACCCACCAGGCGATGAGACCGTTGTGTTTTCAAACACGTTTGCTGAATAAGTTCTGCAACGCGACACTTTGAAATGTGCATGAAAAAGTTTAATAGAAGCTCAACTGCTGATCTGAAGGAGAAAAGATACCTGAAGAAGACGGTGGCGCTGACGTAGCTCTGAGCCTGTAATGGCTTCCCCTGACGTAGATCATCAGCTACCTGCTTAGGAAGCATACCTGCAGGAGACACAGACACATTCAGACAGCAGGAGGACAGATGGAGAACAGATAGAGGACAGATGGAGAACAGATGGAGGACAGATGGAGGACAGCAGGAGGACAGCAGGAGGACAGATGGAGGACAGCAGGAGGACAGATGGAGAACAGATAGAGGACAGATGGAGAACAGATAGAGGACAGATGGAGAACAGATGGAGGACAGATGGAGGACAGCAGGAGGACAGCAGGAGGACAGATGGAGGACAGCAGGAGGACAGATGGAGAACAGATAGAGGACAGATGGAGAACAGATGGAGGACAGATGGAGGACAGATGGAGGACAGATGGAGGACAGATGGAGAACAGATGGAGAACAGATGGAGGACAGCAGGAGGACAGATGGAGGACAGATGGAGGATGTCCATGCACGGTGGCCTGGACATCCGATCTGTAAAACAAGGAAACCTGAACGGCTTCCCTCACTGCCTGGAAAAGTTCAGACTGATAAACTTCAGGTTCAGGAGTTCAGCTCCTAACTGGAGGATGGATCATTGATGATTGATCCACAGGAAGCCGATCACTTCCAGGTGAACTCTGCTGTGTTTTTGAGGATCTTACTGTACAGCAGCCGGTCGGTTTTCTGTTTCTCCAGCATCAGATCCTGAGTCCTCTCAGCCACCAGGACCTCCAGGTGTTTGCTGTACTTCTCCATCTGAAACAGAAACTTTCTTCAGATCAGCAGACAGGAAACACAATCCTTTACTCACCAATCAGATCCTCCAGTTTTAGTCTTTCCACAATCACAAAAATCAGCTCAGAATCAGCAGGTCTTTTCCAGCTAATAGAACATTTGAGTTCATTTCAAATGTTCTGCAAAAATAGTCACAAACCTTAAACATTGGGTTTAATTTTCCTAAAAATCACACAAAATCTTACCAACTATTCTTTCTAGTGTAAAAATCTTAGTTCACTTGAAATGAAACAAAACTAACTTAGAAATAACTTTCCAGTAAGACATAGAAGCTTGTTTTAAATAAAAAATTATGAATTTTGATGATTTCACTTGAGAAAAATGATGTTTTTATAAGTTAAATAACTAGAACTTTTCCATCAATATTCAGAAATTATTTACTTAAACAAGTTTTTACTGAATCTTATCCTTCTGAAAAACTACTTTAAGTTACTCTTATCTTATTTCAAGTGTAGTATAATATTATAGTATATAGTATAATATTTGCAAGAGAAACTAGATAAAAGTACTGGAAGAGATTTTGTATTCCCTCCCACCTGCAGGTGGCAGTATTCCTTCCTTCCACTGCTGTCTCAGCCTCACTTGATGTCCAGTTACAGTCGATATCACGAGTAACAAAAAGTCATTTTTATCGTCAAACATAATAGAAAATATCGCAAAGTTCCTTGCAAATATTTTAAAATTCGCACCAAAAAATGAGTCATTTTGATTACAAAACAAACAAACAAACAAAAAACATGCAATCTCAGAAACCTGGAGGGACTGACTGACTGACTGACGTTCAGCCTCTGCTTCATGTCTCAGAAGAATCGTTTGATTCCAGTGAATTTGAACACATCGCTGTGGTTTCTGTTCTTTACCAGGTTCATCATCATGTCCACTGGGCTGACTTTGATCGGGTTGATCCGGTGAACAAACTTCTTGACTTGATCAAAAGTGGGTCGGTGGACCGGGTTGTGGGAGCGACAGCGACGGATCAGCTTCAAGAAAACCAGCAGATCAGGAGAGAGACGCTCAGAGAGCTGATATTAACCTGTAGTTGATAAAATGAAGGTTTCTGTGAGTTCACACCTCAGCGTAGTCAGCAGGGCAGGGACAGGTGTTGTCAGCTTTACTGGAGATCAGCTCAGGTAGCGGCGGACACCAGGCGCTCTCCAGGGCAGACTCTTCAGGCTGCAGAGTTAAAGTTACTTTAATTATTTACTTTCTTTTAAACCGATCAGAGATAATCAGAGAGCAGAAAGAGCCGCAGCTTACTGGGACCGGGTCGCTGCGAGTCGCTATTTCCAGAAGAATGATGGAGTAACTGGGAGGACAAAACCTCAGGTGAGCTAAAAGGTTTCTGTTAGCAAAACTAGGATTTAAAATCAAACATTTTCAGGCTGGGAGGATTTATTTCAAAATAAAATCTCAGATTTCTACCAGATCTGATTTTAATCTATTTTTTCACTAAAAGAGAAATTAAATAAAATAGTTTAAAAAAGTGGAGTTTCAGTCATTCTGAGTTGTATTATGGAGTTTTATGGTCAGGCTACGAGAAAATATCCATAATATTAATAGAATAAAGAATTCATTTTACTAGAAATCTGTCTTAAAATTATTATAAACAATTTTAATGAAAAAAAGCTCAGATAATAAATTTTTGTTATTCTGCATGTTGGAGTTTTTATACTTTTATTCTCCAAATATTATGACTTTATATTCAAAAACCAAAAATTCAATAAATCAATAAAATCATTTTACCACCCAGCCTGAATTTCAGCTGTTATTTCTTGTTGTGACAGCTGGTCTAACTGGTCATAATGGGAACCATTATAAACCTGAACACGTCTCCAGCGAGTGTGGGCTCCATGCTGGAGGTCTGGAACTCGGGCGGCATGTAGACGTCCAGGAGCCGCCGCTGGTAGGAGGACAGCGGCTCGGCCGCGTCGTCCCTCCGGTAGCTCCTCAACCCGAAGTCTGGAACCGGAGGCAGAATAAACCCTGAGAAACTCTGAAACCCCCAGATACCCCCAGATACCCTCTGAAACCCCCAGATACCCTCTGAAACCCCCAGAAACCCTCTGAAACCCCCAGATACCCCCAGAAACCCCCAGATACCCTCTGAAACCCCCAGATACCCTCTGAAACCCCCAGATACCCCCAGAAACCCCCAGATACCCCCAGAAACCCCCAGATACCCCCAGAAACCCCCAGATACCCTCTGAAACCCCCAGATACCCCCAGAAACCCCCAGAAATCCCCAGATACCCCCAGAAACCCCCAGATACCCTCTGAAACCCTCTTCACAGGGAAGAACTGATGGACAGAAGGTTCACACTACTTACCGCTGTGACTGTTAGTCAGTTAACTATAGAATTAGATAGGATGCTAGTCAGCAATCTAATCAGTTAGCTAGTCAATTAGCTGGTCAGTTAATGAGTTGGCTAGTAAGTTAAATAGTAAGCTAACTAGCCAGTTAGCTGGTCAGTCAACAAGTTAGCTAGTGAATGAATTGCATCTGTATACCTGAAAAAATGGGTGAATTTATTTCTGGCTGAATTATTTCTGAATTATTTAAGTGCTACGGTAAAAACTGGGTTGATGGTAAAATGAGTTGTTGTCCTTTTAAAACGGGTCAACGTGTCGGTGTGAACACAGCCAGCTGGCTTGTTTTGTTTTTGACTTTACCAAACAGAAAGTTTAGTTTTGTTTCTACTTGATTCACATCAACACAATATTTACTGTAGCTTACATCCAAATATAAAGGTTTAATCAGAGCTAAATAAAATGATGATTTCAGCTTGTTTTGGAAGCGTAGATGTTTAGATATTAGTTTACATAACGAGCCTGCTGGACGCTCAGACAGCAGCTGCTGTGTTGACCTGTTATCTTGCACACCCAGCGGTCGTCCAACACACAGTTCAGGGACTTGAGTCGGCCATGACAGATCTTGTGCTGGTGGAGGTACGACATTCCTCTGGCGATGTCTGTGGCGAAGGAAAACCTGGCGGCCAAAGGAGGGAGAGTCATCGTCACGCCATCAACACGCTGCAGCTGCTGCTGCTCAGGTGGAGCTCACCTGAAGCCCCAGTTCAGGGGGATCTCCTCGTTCAGCAGGACGTCATGGAGACTTCCCTTTGGGCAGTACTCTGTTACTATGGCAACGTTGGGCACGTCGACGCATCCGCCGATGAACTTACACAGGTTAGGATGATCGAGTTCCCTGAACACAGAGACAGAGTCACAGATGTTTTCAGCTCAGGGTAAGTTATTCACTTCCTGTCCGTTTCTTACCGAACTTGTTTGACTTCCTGCCGGATGGTTTTGGACAGAGAGAAGGTTTTAATTTGGATCTTTTTGATGGCCACCGTTCTGCCGTCGCTGCAGAGGAAATTTAAAATTTAAATCATGAATGTTCTTAAAGGGCCAGAATGTATCAATTTAACCGTTAAACGGTTTTTATGATAATAAATGGCCGTGTTTACATTCAATAAGTACTGAACATATTTTCATCTGTCCCTCCAGAATTTAATGATTGTTTTATGTGATTTATTTTCGAGATAAAAATCACTGATTCTCTAGAAATAAATTAGCAAGCAATTTTCAATAATTGCACAAATTTTTGATGTGATTTGTTTTGTTACTCATCACCTGAGGTGGGCAGACTAATCAAAATTATACTAAAGTAAGAGTACTGCCACTTCAACATATTTTTAATCAAATAAAAGTGAAAGGTCCAAGAAATTACTAAAGTAAGAGAAAAAAGATATTTGGTAAAAAGTCGACCCGAGTCCTGAGTAACTGACCAAATTATTAATAATTTCATATTTAAAAATTACATCAACAGACGGATCAAAACATAAAGTAAAGTGGAAATTTAGTTATTTTAAGGACGAAACTGATGATAATTCATGTAAGTAACAAAATCACAAACTATAAGTTAATATCAAGTAAAACTGAGTAGAAGTAAGAAATACTGCCACCTGCAGGTGGGGGTTAGTATCTGTTTAACACAAAGATTTTACGGAAAAAACTCACAAAAAACTCACAATTATACATTAGAGAAATATTTTGTATGTTTGAAAAAATACTGGAGGGACTGATTGATGCAGTTCAGTAGAATACAGATAAAATGGTTTTATCTTTAAGGTTTTATTTATGTTTCCCTCTGGAGTCTAGAGGGCCTCATAAGCAGCTACGGCGGGCCGCTTTTGGCCCCCGGACCCTCAGTTTGATGTGTGCGTACTAAATGCCGGTGCAGGTGAACGGCGCCCTCCGGCTGGCTGGCGGCGCGGTGCAGGAGCTGATGGCCGTCACACAGCTGACGTTGCTGTCGGCGTGTCCGGCCGGGACGCTCATGATGCTCCCCATGGTCAGGTGGGCCTCCGGATCTACGATCAAACATCCGTTCAGAACCAGTCATGACCCGGGTCACGGTCAGATCCAGTCATGACCCGGGTCACGTTCAGATCCAGTCATGACCCGGGTCACGTTCAGATCCAGTCATGACCCGGGTCACCTCGCTGCCCATCATGCTCAGACCTCTGCTACCTTGTTTTATTGTGGAGAAGTCGATGATCCAGCTCTCGTCCCACAGCAGCTTCTCTTTCTGATACCTCAGCCACTGCAGAAACAGATTCCTGAGTGATTTCTGTGGATCCTGAGTGATTTCTGTGGATCCTGAGTGATCTCTGTGGATCCTGAGTGATTTCTGTCTTCCTGGTGAATGAATCATTTTGTTTTCGTTTCTCACCACAGCCGTCAGGATGAAGGAGAGGCAGAGCAGGCCGAGCGGCAGGCCGATGGCCACCTGGGTGCCGGGACTCATGGGACATTCGCCGCAGTCGGCCGGGCAGGTGGAGCAGTCCTCTCCGTCCTCACAGGTTTTATCTCCACAAACTGGAGGAAAACAAACTCCAGTTAACTTCAGTTTCAGATCTGTTGGACCATCAGAGCTTTGTTGTTGTTGTTGTTGTTGTTGTTGTTGACAGACGGACCTACAGCCGGCAGGACGGTGCTCTTCGCCTCCAGCGCCGCCTGCATGGTTCCCACCCTGATGTGAGCGATCAGCGAGGTCAGGCCCGGATGGAACAGAACCACCTGCAAGACGACGCGCAGGGATCAAAATAATGAGGTTAAAATAATAATTTATGATCAAACTACCTGGAATCAAGAGGTTCCATCTTTAAATATGTTCCTGCTACAGCTTAAAAATCTAATTTAAGATTTTTACCATATTATATTTAATTTCTGATTCTAATCTGTTTTTTTTTTCTTGCTTTCTTTTCTAAAATATAAATTACAAATGACAGAAAATATTTTCAAAAAGTGGCTTTATTTCAGACATCTGATGTTATCTGATGGAGTCATTAGGGCCAGAATCTTAGTTTAATTACAGGAATATTATTATAATATTAGCAGAAAAAATGTCTTAAAATTACAACAGAAAAGTTTTTTAATGAGAAAAACTTGGATAATAAATATTTTGTTATTTTTTGTCTTGGACTTCTCATGAAATTATTATTTAATTATCCTAACATCATGACTTTATTCTCATAAAAAGAAATATATATTTTTTTATATATTTTGATGCAGTCGACTTGAATTCAACGTAGAAGCTGTGAAAAACAAGATGGCCGCCGTGGACATGCTGACATCACTCTGAAAAATGGAAACCCAAGGAATGTTTTTGTTGTATATTTGCTGTAATTATTCAAAAACCAAACATTTAATAAACTTATTTATCATCCAGCCAAAAAGCTCCTGAAATGTAAACTAGTGTTTCATCAGCATGTGGTGACATAAACAAACATTTTTACTTTTTAAAAGTTTGATGGAAATTTTTTTATAAAACAAATAACTTTAACATAAAGTGTCAGTTTTTCTTTAAATATTTAAATTTTACTGCTAGTTTTGTCAGATAGAACAAATGAAATTTTAAGTTAATTTGTGACACTTCTTCCACTTTGCTCTGTCATTATTAATCGTTTATCTTGTTTTCTGGATTTTGAATGTTTTGACGTGTGATGCTCAGGTCCGGCTCGCCTTGGCGGTCCAGTTGGTCTGGGTCATCTTCCCAGTGGTGGAAATGGTGTGAGTGAAGATTTTACCATCATCAGGAATCCAGGGGCCACAGATGCTCTCAGTCTGAGGACAGAAACCAGCAGCTTAGTTTCACATCAAAGTTTAAAAACTTTCTCTTTATTTGTCCACAGATCAGAAAACAGGAGAATATTTTTATAAATTCTCCTCTAGTTTTAGAAAAAAACAAAGATGGAGGACATTTTTTTATTTAATATGCATGTGAAATATTTTATCATGGTACCAACAGAACCTCCTGGTACCAACAGAACCTCCTGGTACCAACCATGTATCCCATGGGACAGGAGTGGATGTTGGCATGATGGATGCAGCAGTTCTCTCCGTTCGCCTCGGTCCAACTGGTCGGACAGTCTTGCTGTTCACAGAACCGTCGGGCCGAAGCAGCGTCCGTTATGGAACTGAAGACAGAACCACCAAGTTACGAACCGGGTCCAGAACCGATGGGTGGTTCTGGACCCGGTGGAACCGGCTGACCTTTGGGAGAAGACATGGTTCTGGACGGCCCAGTGGTAGAAGGATTCCCGGGCCGTGACGGAGTAAACGACGGTGAAAACCTGACCGGTTTTTACCAGTTCTGGAGGCCGAAGAACCCAGGACATCAGCAGACCTGGAGGTCAGGAAACATGTTTATAAAACTGATCAACATGTTTAGAAAACTGATCAACATGTTTATAAAACTGATCAACATGTTTATAAAATTGATCAACATGTTTAGAAAACTGATCAACATGTTTATAAAACTGATCAACATGTTTATAAAACTGATCAACATGTTTAGAAAACCGATCAACATGTTTATAAAATTGATCAACATGTTTATAAAACTGATCAACATGTTTATAAAACTGATCAACATGTTTATAAAACTGATCAATATGTTTATAAAACCGATCAACATGTTTATAAAATTGATCAACATGTTTATAAAACTGATCAATATGTTTATAAAACCGATCAACATGTTTATAAAACTGATCAATATGTTTATAACATTAACTCAGTTTCTGTGAAAATAATTTTAAATGCTTCATTTGTTCTGTTCAGATAAATATGAATAATAAATGTTCTGATGAAACTGCAGAAGATTCTCCAGATATAAGGGATAAACTTAAAAACTAATCAATAATTGATTTTGTTCAATTATTTCTAAACTCAGTTTTTTGTTTTCCACTGAAAAAAATCATCTATAATGTAAGTTAGCAACAAAAAATTATTATTTTATTTTATTTAACATGGCTGACAGTAAACATGGAGGCGTCTGCAGCTAAACTATTAATTTAATATTTCTACATTTAGTGCAGCTGTGCAGACGGATTGAACTCTGACCTCCGCAGTCGATCATGTTGTACTCGTTGGGTCGGTCCAGAGGCCAGCAGTCGTACTCGCTGTTGTCCAGGTCGTGCCAGCAGAACCCGGGTTGGACTCGGAAAACACAAACCTGGAAGAAACGCGACACAAAAACACATCAGAGTCACAAACACAAAAACTGCTGCAGCACAAAACAAAATAAATATTATTTTAATGGCTTTAAATGAAGATGGATGTTTAACTGGTTTTAATTTTTTAATAAACATTTTCAGCCAATAAACACAATAAACACTGATCTGTTCAGATTCATCTCTAAAAAACAGAAACATCTTGGAAATGAAGAGTTTCCAGCTACATGTAATAATAAGAATAAAATCATATTTCCCTCTAAACCGGCTGCTTACCCACAGGAGGAACCAGAACCAGAACCAGAACCAGAACCTGAGTTGTTTCTTCATGTTGCTGCTGCTGCTGACAGAAACCTGCAGCTTCTGAGCTCCTGAGGCTGAAGAAGAGGAGGAAGAGGAGGAAGAGGAGGAAACTCAACCCGAACAGATGAACCCACACCGCCCTCTGCTGGTGGAAACTGTCACTGCATGGCGGGTTTTACTCCGTTTCTAAAGGAATGAGAGGAAATTAAAATATTCCTCTTGTTCGCTCCAGTTCTTGACATGAAATTCAGAAATTGACACATAAAACTTTAAATGTTAAGAAAAGAAAACTGATTGGTAGCTCCTGAATAAGCTTGAATGGCCTTAAGATGAGAAGAACGAGCATTGGAAACATTTCTGAAGAGATTAAACATCCATAAAATCATCTTCTGAGTTTTCATTCGGGATTTTGGAAAAGTTTGTGATTTAAATTTCTGAAAACGTAACAATAATGTCAGACTGGAGGCGCCAGCAGGGGGTAAATTAGAAAATTATTGGATCTGAGCAGCAAAACTGTTGAATAATCTCAGTTTAAAAGACAAAAACAGCAGAACTTCATCTATTAACAACAATTTTAGAGGAAATATTTGAATTTTTAAATAATTTTCTGATTCTTTCCTAAAAAGGCCAGTTTTAAAGAAGTTTATCCGTTTTTATTTTTATGGAAACTGAGCTTCTACATCAGTACGGAAGAGGATTAGGGCCACTGAAAAAAAAAAAATTATGGCCCAGAAAAAAAAAAAATCTCTGAATTTTCATGTAAAAAAAAAAAAAAAAAAAAAAAATTCAGTGTCCCGAAAAAAAACAAAAACAAATTCAGTCCCGAAAAAAAAAAAAAAAAAATTTCAGTGTCCAAAAAAAAAAATAAAAAAATTTTTCAGTGTCCCGAAAAAAAAAAAAAAAAAAAAATTTTTCAGTGTCCCGAAAAAAAAAAAAAAAAAAAAAATTCTGTGTCCTAGAAAAAAAAAAAAAAAAATTCAGAAACCACAATTCTGACTTTTTGCTAATAAAATGTTACTTTACCCAATACTTTCCTGGTATGGTTTTCAATATGTTGATTAAGCTCATTTTCCATTTGAGCAGGTCTAAAAGCTAGAGTCTAAATGCATTAAAAGACAGTTATCCCTGATAATTACTAAAAATATATAAACTGTTGCATTTGAAGGAAGTCACAAAAACGCTCTAAAAATGTTCTCATGTTTTTTGGAATTTAGAAAATACAATTTTGCTAATTCTAACTAACTTAAAACAAGAAACGTTGGGGTGGTGCGGTGGAAAAGCACAACCCATGTATGGAGGCCTCAGTCCTGAATGTGGACATCACAGGTTCAAGCCCTGGACTGATGACCTGTGCTGTGTAGCTTCATTACTGGCTTTCCTGTCTGATCACTCTCAAAGGAAGAGCAAAAAAACCCTTAAAAAGTAGGAAAAGTTTTGTCTTATAACATCAGACAGTGAGAAAAAAATTGCACATGACTTTTTTTATTATTATTTATTTTTTTATTATATATATTTTTTTACATTAATCAACTGCTCATAAATATCTCGTATCAACTCTACTATGCAAACTCTTGGTAAACAAAACAATGAAGTTCATTTGTATTTCACAAACTACTGGTTTTCATGTGTTCAATTTATGACGTAATTCTTGCTGTACTGCCAGTTTGTTCACATCTCAACCATACATTGTCAATATCTTTAGTTTAACAGAACAGCATTGTGTTTGAAAAAAATATATATTTTTCATTAATCATAATGCATACCCATTTAAAAGGATTGATATTTGGTACATAACTGATTATCATAGAACAATAATTAACTTTACATCAGCGTTGTTTCTTCAAATGACAGTGTGAAAGCAAAACAAACTATGGATTGGGAAATGAAAACATGTCAACAAAACTGTATGTTTTACTTTTATCAGCACAGTAACAGCTTGAAGACTAATGTCAGGTCAAATCAGAACTCTACAATAAAATTATGACAGCAATAAACTTTCATGTTCTAGCAGAATGATGTCAAAAATGTTATGTTTGCTTGCACACAATATGTCTTTAATTAAATGCAGTGCAGGAAGTCCTGTTTAGAGGGCACCTATCAGACAAAAACTATCAAATGGCATGATCGAGATAAACAGCAACACTTTTTAAATTATCTTTATGCGCACTGAAAGTGGCTAAATACTTTGAAGAGCTTTTATTATTTCTAGTAAACATACCAGCAGATTTGCTTTTAATACTTTTTAAAACAAAAACATTACAGTGAACCAGTGAACACTTCTACCTGAATAAGATTAAGAAAGCAGAATTGGATGAGGCTTTTATCCAAAAAGTCTCCTGTAAAGTGACCATCATCCAGAAAGGTTTGAAATAAGTTCAACCAAAACTGTGCACTCTGTTTGCCGAGGGTCGACCACCAGCCTTCTATGCGCTGGTTGGATGTACTTCTTCCGTAAAGGAAACTTTTGTCCCCTGCAAAACTGTCTGTGTGGTTTTGCCGCAGAAATATCTGCATTTGTTCAACACAAATGTTTTCTGTGCCTCTGTCGGCACGTATCCTCTCTGGACATCCGTTGACGCATGAAACTGTTTTCAAATAGTAACTTGCAATCAATTTGGGGTCATTGTTCGTGGTACAAGCCTCCATCCATAAAACATGTCGGCTAAAACCATCTATACAGCCACTGATAGCAATGCCATAAGGTTTTAGTTTATCGTAGCCAGAGTGCATTTGGTCCTCTGCAATTGTACTGACGTCTTCTCAACCGTCGTGCTCGTCTCAGTTCCACACCTTCTGGGTCAAACAATTTGATCAAATGTCTCACAGTGTCTTGTGACACCACAATCCATGTTGAACCGCACGAAGATGTAGCCACTGATAACCTTGCATTTGTCCATTAGTCATTATTTGTTGTTGGATAAAGGCCAGCACTTCTTCAAGGTCGGACTGATTCTTTCTTCTAAACAGCCCAAGTCTTCTGCAAATTCTTCTGTCAATCTGCACACAAACAGATGAGAAAGGACAATTATTTACTCTGCACATCAACGTTAAAGTTACCTTTTAGATTGTACCCTTAGGTCCCTGCTTAAAACGATTTACTGTTTTGGGGAGAATTACAATAACAGCAGCAGTAAATGTTCAATCCTCTATTTTACCGAAAAAGGAAGGACTGGATTGGTTAGCATGTAAGTATAAAAACAGAGATTCATAAATATACAGTCCGTTTAAGGTAAAAGGTATCATGCATCAAAACACACAAGGAAATATTGTTAACAGTTCCATTTTTATTACAAAAATTAAACATCACATTAACTTTGATTTAGTTAAACGAAGCCTACCATTTCCACACCTGTGCGATAAATGTGCTGATAGTTTAGTTCAGGGATTGAGATGTAATTTCAGTCCTGAACTGACACATCACATTGCAAGAAAATGATTTTGTGATTCTCATAATGTAACTTTTTCCAACGCAGTAACACAAACATATGATATACTGTACATAGATAAAATAGCACAGATATGCACATTAGTTGGTGTTGGTGAAGAGATCCTACGATCAGATCTACAGCCAGCCGCAGATCGGTGCAAGTCATACATTTTCCTTTTAAATATTTGCATATATAAACGTTTATGTGACTTTATACTATAGTTTCTGTCCTCCACTGAACTAAAAGTTACACAATTTAACACAGCAGACATCTTATTTAGAAGGTGGCTGACATTCAGCTAACCTTAGTTTCATTGTAAAACATTCAAACAGAACAATAAAATAAAGGCACCAAACATTTACGGGACAATTCCAGCAATCACCAGCTGTTACATCCTTTATTCATCTGTGTGATTTAACATTGTAAATCAGCTTATTGCTATAACCGCGTGAGCTAACAAACATGCTAACTACTAGCCATAACCGTTGGGCTTTAGACACCAAACTATCTCATTTGATTTACTCACCTTTTGTTCTTCCATTAGTGCAATAGAAGCTTCGGGGACTCCTCTGGCACGTAAAAAGTGACTTAAATCAGACGTGTTTCTCCAAAACGTCAGCTGTCCGCCACAACTCGCGTCTGTCTGTGGTTCTGAAGCTGGTTGCTTGCTGGCGCCCATCAGTCAGAATTGTGGTTTCTGAAATTTTTTTTTCTTTTTTTTTCTGGGACACTGAAAATTTATTTATTTTTTTTTTTTCGGGACACTGAAATTTTTTTTTTTTTTTTTTTTTTTGGGACACTGAATTTATTTATTTATTTTTTTTCGGGACACAGAAATGTTTTTTTTTTTTTTTTTTCGGGACACTGAAATTTTTTTTTTTTTTTTTTTTTTGGGACACTGAATTTTTTTTTTTTTTTTTTTTCGGGACACTGAAATTTTTTTTGTTTGTTTTACATGAGAATTCAGAGATTTTTTTTTTTTCTGGGCCATAATTTTTTTTTTTTCAGTGGCCCTAATCCTCTTCCGTAACATCAGCCTATAAAATGAAAATAGATTTTATGTTTTTATGGGATTTTTTATTTATTTATATGATGTTTTTTTTGGTAAAGGTAATTTTAGATCCTTCAATGATTCTTCATTTAGTTTGTGATCCCACTGCTGGTTCAGTGGTTTCTGTTGATTTCATCTCTATTTTTATTTATTTTATATCCTATAAATACTCCAGACCTTTTATTTCTATGTAAACTTTTGTTCCTTTCATAAAGCCGATGGTTTTCTAAACTCTGTTTTCTCGTAGAAAGTTCTCCTGGTTCCTCCGGGTCTCGTTCCTGGATGCACATCGATCCAAACCCAATATTAATCTTTTATTGTCTCTTAACAGAATTAATTTCTCTATTTTTGTCTTTATATTAACATTAACTCTGTTTCTGTCTTCAGTTTCTCCTGGTTTAAAGTGAGCTGTTCCTGTCTACTGTCGCCATGTGCATTATCACAGTCATCAGCAGAACGTTTTAGATAAATAACTTTTAACGAGTGTTTAGTAGTCGCTGAAATGATTAATTGATTTTTGAAATAATTACCAACTAATTTAGTAATCGGTACATGTTTAAATGTAAAAATCATTTGCTGAAACATTAGCAAATGTAACCGAGTCAAAACTGAACAGAAACACATTTTCCACTTAAGATTTATAAAAACTTTCTCCTTGTTCTATAAATATGTTCTATACTCATCACATGTCAGAGTTTAACCTGGTTCATATTCTGAAATAAATCTCATGTTAAGCCCTTTTTGCTGTCTAATTATTAATCAGTTTATCAATAATTAATCCACAGATTGGTGATGAGTCATTTGGCTGCTGATGCATCAAAATGATCAAACTTTAGGCTCTTCAGGCAAAAAGTTTATTTAAAAAATGAAAATATTTGTTTATTTGCATCTTGCGTGTTTCTAAAATTGCATAAAAAGGCTTAAGAGGTGAAACAGAAAGTCTGATCTGGCAGGTTTTTATCCGATTAATCGTCAGAATCGTTGATAACTGAAATAATCGTTTTAGTTCCATCAGCAGTGAAACATTTTGTTTTTGAGTTCTGAATGAACTGGACCCTGTTCTAGTAAAAGAGACCCAAAAGGTGCTGATTAGAACCAGATTGAAGTCGGTCTGGGTTTCATAAATATCACCTATAAAGACGGATGAAAGGTTCTGGTTCGGGTTGGTTCTCCAGAATTACAGAGCGGGCTGCGGTTCTGGATCAGCCCAGTGAGTCCTGCGGCCCGGGGCGGTGGGTTCTGATGGCTCCAGGGTTCCCGGTACCGCCCTCTCTGGGTTCGGGTTTCAGGCCGCGCATGTTCGGTTCGGGTTCGGGAGGCGGCGGCGCGTTTCCGGGAGGAAACAACAAAAACAAACCAGTTCCTTTGTTAGAACCCGGAGCGGCACGCGACTCTCACCGGTACCAACAACCGACCAATCAGAGGCGGCGCGAGGAGAGACTACCTGGGCGCGCGCTCAGCGGCACAGAGCAGTTAGTGACGGAGGAGGAATGGAGCTGGGTTCTGACTGGTTTTAATGGTTAAACTGGGTTTGTTGCAGAGGAGGAGGTTCATCTGACCGGCTAGAGATTCACAGCATGGCAGGAAACTGGATTCTCCCCGGATGAACACTGGGAGCACTGGGAGCACTGGGACTGGAAAACCTCCCAGTTCTGTAACCACAGGAAGGAGGATGCTGGTTCTGGTTCTGGTTCTCCTGTCCGGGTTCTGGATGGTGATCCAGGGACAGAGTCTGGACTACAACAGGTGGGTCATTCTGGTGGCTTTAATTATTATTATTATTATTATTATTATTATTATTATTATTATTATTATTATTATTATCATTATTATTATTATTATTATTATTATTATTATTATTATTATTATTATTACTGAACAGTAACTCCTCGCTGTATCAGCTAAATGTAAAATAATTTAGTTTTTAAAAATGTTTGACAATAAATATTTTTTGTTGCTTAAACATTTAAAAGCATCCTAATAAAAGTTAATTATATCTTGATTAGTCACAATTAATCGTGTTAATCGATTTTTGAAATAATGGTTTACTAATTTAGTAATCTGATTACTGATAACTGAAGTAAACAGATCAACACAGTCAGAGCAGGAATCAAGACAAACTGCAAAAAGAAACATTTTGCATTTAAAATAATAAAAACCTTTTTTATCTGTAAACATGATCAGAACTCCTCCAGTTTTAGCTTCACTGTTCAAGAAAATAAATCTCCTATGAAGCATCTGCTGTTGATTGATTATTGGTAAAAATGATGATTTGTTGGACTGATGGTGAGTCGAGCAGAAAGTTCTGAGCTTTTCATGTTATATTTTACTTTTAAGATGATAAATATATAAAGGTTCTCTAGTGGCATAATTTCAGCTCCACATGATTCAAATTCTGTAAAAATAAAAGTAAAATCTTCTAAAAAGCAGATTTTTAATCTCCAGATCAATCTTTGTATTGATCTAAGGTCTGAGATTTTCACATGTTGATATTTTGTTTCTTTAGCTGCAGATGAATATATTGCTTCTTATTTAAAATGAAAATTAATCGTCAATTTCCGTTTTTTAAATGTATTTCTAAAACGCTGGAGAGTTTAAATGGAAAATCTGAAGAATGTATCATTTTAACTGATTAACCGTCAGTATAATAATTTTCTTTCTCTTTGTAATCCAGCTTTTAATTATAACCCAATAAAACATGTTGATTTTTGCTGTTTTGATGGAAGATGTGGAAAAGTTGGAGCAGAGAAAGTTTCTGTAAGCAGAAAGTTTCTGTAAGCAGAAAGTTTCTGGAAAACCAAACAGAGACGGAAAGTATGCAGAGGCCGCGGCGCCGCCGCCTCATGTCGGGACAGGCTCCAGGAAACTGGAGATGTCAGGATGCTCCTCTGCCGGTCTCGACTAGCCGAGCTGACGCTAACCAAACACTCCGAGCGGAACCGGGCTGGAGGGGGGCGGGCTTTGACTAGACACTCGCCCCGCTGCAGGAAATTAATCAGAGCGTTTTAATGAATCCAGCTGCAGGAAACGCAAACACGCTGCTGCTTACTGGTGTGTGTCTGTGTTTGCAGCTGGACCGACCAGGCGGTGCTGTCCGACGGCCTCTGTCGCTATGGCAACGGCGTGGAGTGCTGCTGGGGCTGGAGGCGGACGGAGCGGGACCGGTGTCAACGTGAGGACAGACAAAACTCCGACAGGAAGTTCAGGATGATTCAGAGCCAACATGAGACCAAAACCAGGCAGCGGAGTTTATCTGAATGATTTATGACAAACACTCAGATTATTCTCCTATAATCTGATTTATGAAATCATTCAGGCATAAAGAGGATCCTAAAAAGATAAACCAGAGTTGTGTTTGCAAATGACCAACAGTTAGCAATAAATTAGATTATTAGTAAATGAAAGAAGTAAGATTTATTTATAAAGCAAATTAAAAGCATAAAATAGAGCAAAGTAAATCCAGGAAGGCAGTAAAACACTGATTAATAGTGAGTTATGAGCTCATAAACAGAAGTTTGTCTTTAGATTGGATCAGACCTCAGTGACCTGGAGGAAAAACGAGATCAGTAACCAGAGAACCAGAGGAAATGGCCTAGTTAAAGCTTAAAGGTAAACAGTAAAACTTTAGACATTTAGTTGTTGCAGTAAAACAGAAGACAGATGATCGATCACATCATGACCAGCAGGAAAAACCAACTAAGATCTGATCAAATGTTTAAGATCCTTTTAATTAAGGAAAATTTATTTCTGTTGTAATTTATTCTGTTGGTTCTGAAATCTCCGGGTTACAGTCGGTTCAGACTGTCGTAAAACCTGCCGATTCATGAATTGTTCCAGAGATTATATCTAAAATATTTTTAAAGTAATACCTCAACACAACTTGAAACTGGCTGTTTGTTAAACGCCCAATCCAGAAACGCCGTTTCTTTTCTTTTGTGCTGATTATCTGAATCTCCAAAGAGGAAAAGGAAACTGTTAAACTCCAGACCTGAAGCTCTGATCTGCTGCAGGAACGATTCTCCCGTTAGCTTCTGCTGTAGCGCTAAGACATTTTCCACTGAACATGTTAATGAATATTACGGCATATTAGTTGTTTGGGTCATTAAAACATTCAGTTATTGGCTTTTTCAGAATGGATCAAACATTTGCAAACTTCAGCTATTCGTTGGTGTCTGTGGATCCCAAACCTCTACGGATTCAAACGGCCGGCTCAAATTCCTCCCAGTTCATATCAGACTCAAAGATCCCAAACCTGCCAAGCAGATATGAAAGTTATAGATCTGCACCAATAAATCGACATGAAAACTGTTTTTATTTCCCTCCACAAAGGTCTGAAAATCAGCCACTTAATTTAGCGACTTTTCAGAAAAAGATTCAGCATCAGGCTTTTTACAGATTATTGACTTTCTAGACTCTAGGACAGTTACAATATCACAGATTATCTACATTAACTATTGCATCCTGCTTGCAGTAACTGGGAAGTGACAGTAAGATTGTCACCTTCTGCATGGAGTCAGCTTGTTCTCTCTCTGGGTACTCCGGCTTCCTCCCACAGTTCAGATCCATCACTGCTGGGTTAAATGGTCTCTAACTGGTCCTCAGGTTGTTATTGGACAGGTGGTCCAGGGTGTAACCTTCCTCCACCTGCAGAGAGAAGCGACTGCAGACGATGGATGGATGATATTCTAGGTGTTGGTCTGAGTTCAGAGCAGCAGCCAGTCTGGCTGAACAGAAGCAGGATGTCTGTCAACACAAACCCAAACAAACCTCATGCCGACTGACAGGTGGTTTACGTGAGACCCGGGACCGCCCTGAGACCCGGGACCGCCCTGAGACCCGGGACCGCCCTGAGACCCGCGACCGCCCTGAGACCCGCGACCGCCCTGAGACCCGCGACCGCCCTGAGACCCGCGACCGCCCTGAGACCCGGGACCACCCTGAGACCCGGGACCGCCCTGAGACCCGCGACCGCCCTGAGACCCGCGACCGCCCTGAGACCCGGGACCGCCCTGAGACCCGGGACCGCCCTGAGACCCGCGACCGCCCTGAGACCCGCGACCGCCCTGAGACCCGCGACCGCCCTGAGACCCGGGACCGCCCTGAGACCCGGGACCGCCCTGAGACCCGGGACCGCCCTGAGACCCGGGAACGAGACTGAAGGATTTCCTGGAATCTGTTTGGGTTTCGCTGCTAATGAGCGAAAACATGAAGAACAGCGAAGATTAGACGCTGGAAAACGATCCGGCGTCAGCCGCTGGACGTGTTCATACATGACCGACCCGACGCATGTTCATTAACACGTCTCTCTGTCTCTGTGTGTGTGTGTGTGTGTGTGGGTGTGTGTGGGTGTGTGTGTGTGTGTGTGTGTGTGTGTGTGTAGCTGACTGTCAGCAGGGCTGCAAACACGGAGACTGTGTCGAACCGGACAAATGCAAATGTCACCCAGGATACACCGGAAAAACCTGTAACCAAGGTAACGAAGCGTCCAGGTGAACGTGGGTTTGAAGTGTTGGGAAGGTTTGGTTTCCTTCAGCAGACAGACAGACAGACAGACAGACAGACAGACAGACAGACGCATTCCTGCAGTGGCTGTTTGACCTGTGAGGGCGTGTTGTACCTGCATCACCCAAAGACACACGCCCACACACATCCCCACACACACACACACACACACACACACACACACACCGACACACGCCCACACACACACACACACACACACACACACACACAGACAGACAGAAACACCATCTGCTGATTAGAGGCTTCAATGTGACTCACATCCTGACTTTAAGCACCAACTGGTTAATGTAACGTTTTGCTGAGGACGAGGCTCAACCTGCAGACACACGTTTCAATCCTCCTGGTCATCGACAGGGCCGGAGGTCAGAGGTTAATCCAACAGACCGACGTGAGGAGTGAAAGGAGAGAAAAGAGGAGCTCTCAGGCTGATATTTGACCCCTGACCTCTGACCTGTGGGTGTGTTTCAGACCTGAACGAGTGCGGAGTGAAGCCGCGGCCCTGTAAGCACCGCTGCATGAACACGGCCGGCAGCTTCAAGTGCTTCTGCCTGGACGGCTTCGCCCTGCAGCCGGACGGCAGCTGCAGGAGTCAGAGACCTTCAGATAACCATTTTATTTATCGATTAATCAATTATTCTGATGATTAATTGGTTAATCAGACAAAAAATTGCACATTCTGATAATTTTTCAGTTACCTTTTTTAGTATAATATTAGAAATACATTAAAAGATGTAAATAAATAATTCATTTTGCAGCCTGAAGTGGATTAGCAGCATTCTGTTAGTGAACGTTGATCATTTGTAGCAAAGGCTGCTGCTAAAAAATTAAAGACTGGAGACTTTTATCATCCAGTTTTCTGTAGAAAAAATGAGAAATCATGCAAATAGAAATTATTGAGCTCATTTTTATTTATATGATTAACTGATTAATTGATTAATTGCTTTTGCAACAGGCCTATTTGACATTTTACTAACCGATTAATCGTGATTAATCGTTTCAGCTCTACGTTTCCTGATTCCTTGACTGAATCGTTTTTATGTCGTGCTCTCAGATGTGCGGACCTGTTTCCATGCCAACTGCCAGTACGGCTGTGAGGTGATGAAGGGCGAGGTGCGGTGCACCTGTCCGTCTCCAGGGTTACGGCTGGGCCCGGACCGCCGCTCCTGCGTGGGTCAGTGTTCGGTTCTGGGCGGGTCGGACCCGGTTTGGTTTCTGTTTCCTCACCGCCGGTTCGCCTCTTCTCAGACGTCGATGAGTGCGCGCTGGGCGCCGCCTGTCCGCGCCGCAGGAAGTGCGTCAACACGTTCGGGAGCTTCTTCTGTAAATGCCAGCTGGGCTTCAAGCTGACGTTCATCGACGGGCGCTACGCCTGCATCGGTGAGGAGCAGCGAGTTTCACACCTTAAACCACAAACAGTCATTAGTTCATCTGACAGAGCAACATGAAGCAGAGATAAAACCGCAGTGTGTTTTTGTCTTTAACTCCCTTTACTAAAAAAACTCCATTACATTCATCCATCTTCAGAAATCACCTAGTTAGAAACGACCAAACCAAAAAACACAGCAGACGACTTTCTCTCCCTCATCCTACAGCTGGGCGATCAACCAGTTTAATCGATTAATCACATTTCTGGTTTTTGATGAATGAATTGTTGGAAAATCAGGATATTTTTCCACCAATTGGCTCCTTGTGTTTCCATAAATCCCAGTGATGTCAGCGCAGCCAGGGCTTCTAATATCATGATTTCAGTTTCAGGAATATTTTTAAGACAAAATAAAACTAATTTATTCTCCTGAAATAAAAATCTCATTTCCTGCTGCTCATGGTTTTATTTACTGATTTGTTCCTTTTTGGTTCAAACATCTGATGTTTATTTTACCTCAAAGGATCAGAATCAGATTCGGACTCTTTTTCTCCTCTGCAGAGTCAGGAACGTTTCAGACCCCAGGAAAACATTGATAATATATATAATATATAATAATATCAGATATAGATAATATAGATAATATCAGATATATATAATATATAATAATATATAATAATATCAGATATAGATAATATAGATAATATATAATAATATCAGATATAGATAATTGTCAAACTGGCATAAGGGTATGAGATCTTTCCAGGCACACGCAGAAAAAGGTGCATAATGGCTTGGAAGAAATAAAGTAATCTTGTAGTTTGATTAAAAGTTAATTAAGTTGAATAAGTCTGAATAATATGAGTATAAGTAATCACTCAATAATTTGTAATGATTTCTTTCTGCAAAGAATCTCTGATTAATGATCTGTAATGATTTAACTATGTAATGATTATGTTTAATGATTAATAATAAGAGAAAGATGTGATTTATTGTCAATGAATATGAAGTTGTAATCATTGGAAATCAATTCAAACAGGTTGAATGTGTGTACTGAGTTGTAATAGAGAAAAAGACGAATATGCAGTACAGCTCTGATAACAGGAAATGTCGAAAGCAGTTCTGAACAGATGGCCAGGGCGCACAGGATGGGTGGTGCGGTGAGTTTTGCTGAAGCAACAGGTTTGGGGAAGTACGGGAACTTCCACTACGGTCAGCAGAAACAGGTTGGGAAATGTGGGGACTTTTTCATGAGAGACAGCAGATGTGAAGAAAGTCACGTAGGCCAAACCTCCCCATACACATACATGGGGGAGAAATGTATAAAAACGGGATGAAAAGAGGAACCAGTTGTTCCCAGTTCAGCGGCGCAGAAGAGGAGACAACCAGCAGGAGCAGATTGAACTACGGACCGCACTTCAGAACCACGGGGAAGCTCGGACTTCGCACCGCTAAGAAAGGACTGGGTCCCGTCGCCCCATCTCTGGTTCTTTATTCGACAGTCGGTCTCGTCTCAACCCAGCACTTTCAAACTCTGCAACAAGACTTGGAGGAAGGACAAAGGTCCCTCAGGGAGGAAGAACTGGGTCTTGCAAAAGGATTCGGACCCGTTCTGCTTTGTTTCCTTTCTAAGGAGGATTTTTCCACACAAGGCAAAGACCTCGACCAAGGATGCTAGAAATTCCTGTTGCCAAAAGATCCACCATCGTCTGGGTATGAGTTGAATCTGCTCTTTGAAATTCCATTACAGAACGTGTGACTTAAGTTAGGGAAAAGAGGACAGGGTAGTATGATTGTACATGTAAATTTTATTACACTGTTTTGGATTATATACGATTGATTATTGATTTGTATGTCGCATATCCCTGCTTAAGCTTGCTTAATAAATTTATACTATAAAATTCTAATGAGATTGGTGGACATTGGAATTAATAGAGTCATTTAATCTTTGTCCAGTTCTTTTAATTAAGGTAAAACTAATGTACATGATTCCAGTAAATAGGAGGCTTCATAATTTCCTTTGGTGAGAGTAAAATAATGACCCTGGGACTTACATCTAAGTCACTAAACATAATCTAGCCGGTTCCAAGTGCAAGTTATGATTTAGAAAGTGGGCTACCGTTAACAGAAGTGGTTATTGGAATTATGCAGCTGAGAGGGCTACTCAGCTGATTGTTTCTTAACTGTAAAGGGTCATAACTTCTGGATCGGAGGTAGTTAGAGCTAGACGAATCACTTTCGCCACCAGTTTAAATAGATTATCTCTTGTAGAGTACTTTTAGGGTAATACCCAGGTCTCAGAGATTTTCCGGACCTGTTAGACAGAGAACTGGTCAGTAGGCAGCCCTGGGAAGTAGTGAGGAGTGGGCGGGGCTGACTATTGCAGGATAACCTTCATGGCGCCCAACGTGGGGCGGCGCACAACTGAGTAGGCGGGCCCCAAAGATACCAAGTCAGTAAAAACAGACGTGAGACTCTGAATAGCTCACTTAGGTTACTAACTCTTAGGGAAGAGAGTTAGTGGTGACTGATAAGGCCATCAGTCACAACCCTTGCAGTAACTGTATAGCATACAGGTGAGGGGAAGCTTCTACTGAGGATAGAATGACCAGATCCAGACAGTGAAGCCAGTAGCCAACACAGCCTGGACCCATCCCTACTCGAAAGCGCAAAGAGAGGCTTTGGGGGATAGGCGACTCGAAGACAAAGACAACTATGAATGAAGAAGAAGAAGGAGGGGAACTGGATCCCCTGCCAGAGACAGCAATGAGACAAGAGGCAGGCAACATCAGCCGGGACGGGGAGAATCATCAATCCCGTCTTTCCCGATCTACAATATTGCAAATTCCGGTGAAGCTAATATTACTCGGTGATGGGTTGGATTCCTGGACTGAGATAAATAAAAAGGCTTTCTTTGAATCTCACTACACCACCGACAAGGACGTGGCTTGGAACCCAATGAGGTACATAGTGCAGACTCGGATATACTACTGCACCCAGCTTCAACACGGTCACCGTCTGGGGGTCGTCCGATGCCCGGTGAAGATTACTAAGAAGACGGAGATCAGAGAATGGCTGGAATGGTTCGCTGAACTCCTTGAAGAATGGGAAGCTGGTGAGCTACGGACTATCTATAGTCCCTCCGAGAAGTATGACAGCATAGTGAAAACCGCTACATTGGCAGCGGGCATCGACGGGATTCTGGTGGACCATCTTGCCAAGGGAGTGCGCAAGTATCAAGAATATAATGAGGTCCTGCAGAGACTTTCGACCTACAAAGAGATCAAGGAAAAAGAGCGAACCCCGGATGAGGCAGGGTCGGAGGTAGCGGAGGCCCCATCCCGAATGCCCAGCAGAGCCGCAACACCAACTGACCAACCGAGGCAAGTTCCGAGGGACATGATAGACCTGACGGGCGACGACGACAACATCCCAGTTCAACCGGGACCCTCTCGGAACGAGGAGATCCATCAGGAGCTGTCAGATGAGGAGAATCGCAAGGGATCGCCAGCCGGCAGTCTCACTGGGGAGCAGTGGGAGCAGGCAGCCAAGGATTGGTCCACTCGACGGGGTCAGGTGCTCGGGTTTCATCCCCGAGTCCACAGTACGGACAGGAAGCACCCACTGCCACCTACGGAGACTCCAGCGGGCAGCAGTTCCGACGAGGACGAAGAGGAATCGGACGAGGAGCTGTGGGACCCAGGCCGCCCCAAGAAAAAGACTCAGAAATCAGATGCCTGGAGGATGGCCCGGGAGTTGGCCGAAATACCACCCGGGACCATCAGTATAAGGCTGCAATCTGGGCACATGATTTATCAGTTTATTGGAGGAATATGGGATCTTGAGGGTGATGGACTAATTGTGTTCACCAACGACAGATGCAAGATCCACAACAAAAAATTCCGACGCAACCTTAAGGACCAAGCAGGAAGATATTACAGAACAGATTCAGAATTGCTGGAGGCTAGTTGTAGCGCAGCAACTCGAGGAGACGTAGTAATAATGAAAGGCTATAATCTCCCTTATGGTGCTGTAATCCTAGTCCCGATCGACGCTTACCAAAAAGGAGAGAGTCTGGAGGAATATCGGAAGAAGATGTGGCACGGACTCGAGCGGGGCCTAGTGATGGCCAGCAACGAAGGCATGAGAAGAGTAATGGTGAGCGTTCAGGGACTGAGATCGACGGATCTGCCAAGGGACACCGCCAGGTCGATCGCAGAGAACGGAGTGGTGAATATAACCAGGACCAACAGTCATTTCTTTGGGTTCAAAGAGGTGGTGGTGGTGGTCGACCCCCATCTGCATCGACTCCGCACTGAGCAAGGGCTGCAATTGGCGGCCGAAATGGAGGAGCAATGCCGCATTAGCCATCCATCACAAGAAATCAGGAAGTATCCCCTAAAAATTCCCCAGAGCGAAGTTTCAAACACCACCCAGACAGGTAAAGCCAAGGTTATGCAGCCACCTAGGATAAAGATAAAGGAGGCACCTGTTGAACCAGAGTCCCAAGCAGCAAGATACGTCAAAGGGTTCACCTTCGAAGGAAATAGCAGTGAACTGAAAAAACCCAATAAGGGTAGGGTCGAGAGTGAACAGTCGACGGTCCAGAAAGAAGAAGGACCGATGAAGCCAGCTAAGATCCACCCGCTGAACTCCCCCAGGAGAGAACCTCTTCGACGGCGACAGTACGAGGACATCAGTGACTCGGAGGACGGAGAAGGGCAACCGGAGATCGAACAGCCCAGCGAAGAGGAGGAGGAGAGTGATCCCGGCAGCGTCTTCTCCGATCCAAAACAACCACCGACGGAGCACAAGACACTCCGAACAGGACAACATCGGGGTAAGAAGAAGGAAATAGAAACTTTCGACATCGAGAGATCTTCTGAGAGACTGGCGAGAGATGTGACCTGGGGCCCGGTACAGGCTAAGGACGGACGGCGTACGTATGTGCCAGAGGCCGGCCAGACCGAGTACCAGATCCCGGCAGAATGGGCCAGCAGACTGGGAGATCGAGTGCAGCTCGAGGTGGAAGCGACAATCGGAGAATGGGCTAATATCCTGATGACACCATCCTGCTCTACCCTGACTGCACACTATTCCCTGACTACCCACTTCAGGAATGCGTACATCGGAATTATGTACGATGTAATGCTGCGACGACTAAAGAAAGCCGCCTACAAGTACTCCAGGGAAACTCAACAGCAGCTGGACGAAGTGTCGGCTGATGAAGAGGAACCTCAGGCGACACCTTCGGAGCCAGGACCACAGATCCCGGTGAGATCACAAGGGGTGTTGGCCCAACAACCCGGCACCAGCACGGGACAGGATGCTTATGCCGAGCTGAAGAACCTGAGGCTGGTGATTAGGAGTAAAAACGCAGACGAAAACAATGAGGAGTATCTGAAGGATGTTTGGCCAACCGTGCTGTCTACCACCAACCATGAAGGAGCCAAAAAGCTGTGGCTGACCAGCGTGACCACGGACCCGATGGTTGGAACGGAGTCAGCACAGAACAACTATGAAAGGTTGGTGTTGGAAGACATGGACGATGAAGAGTCCCAGGTGAAGAGAGCCAGAGGACGGCTGGACAGGGGAAGCCGGTTGGAACCGCTTTGGCACACCCTTAAGCAGGTCGTTTCTCCTGCAAGATATGTGAAAGTACTGCGAGAGGTGACAAAGGGACGAAGAGGAGAGATTGTGTTCGTAAAGTTGCCAGTGAGAAGCACGACGGTCGCTCAAATGGATATGGCCGTGCAAGGGTTCGACCTGGAGCAGCAGTACTACGAGGACAAAAGGAAGAAGGAGGTCAGCCAACCAGCAAAACCACCTGGTAGAGTTAACATCAGACCGCCATCCAACTTCCAGGGCAGACCGTCCCAACCAGGACTACAACCATCCAACTTCCGGAACAGACCGTTCCCACAAGGACCACCGCCTCCCAATTTCCAGAACCGGCCGTTCCAGCAGAAACCACCAGGACCACAAGGGAAACCGTCCAACCCGCCGGCTTCAACAAGCCAGCCAGGAAAAGGTCAGTTCCTAACGGATGAGGAATATAGGAAATTGAGCCCAGAACAGAGGACGGCCCTCCGTGAGTCCCGCAAGGCCGGGACCGGAGGGTCACCAAAGTAATGGCGTCCGGGTCGCGGGTCATTTTAGAAAATGCCTACTGGGAGGGAGACGAAATCTACGCTAAAGTGGAAGGAGTGCCCTACCTAGTGGACACAGGAGCGGAGGTGTCTATGACCCGCAAAGACCTAAAAACAGCAGGACACCTGAAGGTTCAGTTTGCTAATGGAAAAATAGAAGAAATGCCGTACGGAACCTGGAGAGGAGTAGTGTGGGTGAAAGGTCCCTACAATCTCCTCACAGTTAAAGACTTAGACGAACTCAGTGAAAAGAAAGGCACACATCGCCGACTAGAGCGAAGGCTGACAAGCCTGAAAGCAAGGTTAGTGAAGGTCGGTCCGACCCAGACAGGATCAGAGAAGCAAGACTGGTACAAACCGGTTGACATACCAACGGTGACAGAACAAAAGCTTGAAGAGAGCGACTTCTCCCCGGCTGGGAAGGAGAAACTGCGTGAGATCATCATTACAGCTCAGGTGGCACGGTTCAAGAATGATTGTGGAGATTTGGGCCCGAAGTTTGTTCATCACATCGAAGGCGGGGTTCATCCACCTGTCCGGCAGTACCCGTTGAACCCGGGAGCAGTTGAGGAGATGGACAAGATCGTGAAGGAGCTGAGCGCCCTGGAAATCATCAGAGAGGAACTCAACCCAGTCACCAACAGCCCCATCCAGGCGGTGAAGAAACCTGAATCGGCTGGAGAGGGTTGGAGACCAGTCATCAACTTCAAAGCCCTGAATCGGAGAACAATAGCGAACCGAGCCAGTCTAATCAATCCACAGGGAGCGCTGAAAACCCTTCGAGTAAAGAAGTTCAAGTCATGCATCGACCTAGCCAATGGATTTTTCTCTCTACGCCTCGCCAGACAGTCGCAAGGTAAAACTGCGTTCACCCACAAAGGCAAAAGCTATGTGTGGCAAAGGCTGCCCCAGGGATACAAGAACTCCCCAAATGTGTTCCAGTCAGCAGTAATGGAAGTCTTGGGGGACGTAGGTGCAACTGTGTACATTGATGATGTTTTTATCGCGGATGACACAGAAGAAGAACACCTAGAGAGACTACAAAAAGTGGTTGAAAACCTCACCAAGGCAGGTTTGAAGCTAAACCTCAAGAAATGTCAATTTGGACAGTTCCAAGTGAATTATCTGGGTTTCCAAGTCACGTCGGACTTGGGACTCTCGGATGGGTACAGAGAAAAGCTGACGAACATTCAACCACCTCAGTCAGAAAATGACTTACAGAAAATATTGGGATTGTGCAACTATGTCAGAGACCATGTACCCAACTATCAGAAGTATGCCAAACCTCTGTACCACTGTCTGAGAAAAAGTGAGGACGACGAGAAAGACGGAAAAAGACCCTGGGTTTGGACAGCAGCCAATCAACAGAACTTGGAGGAACTGAGGAGGGCCATTCAAGCAGCTGTGAGATTGGAGCCAAGGAGTTTGTCAGAAAAACTAGTGGCAGAAATCAGCTGCGAGAATGACGACGCCATGATCAAAGTGAGTAACGAAAATGGAGGCTTGGTTACCCTGTGGAGCTACACCCTGACTTCTGTTGAAAAGAAATACCCGCAGGAGGAGAAAGAGCTAGCAGTGTTAGCTCGCTATTGGGGAGTGCTGAAAGATTTAGCACAAGGACAACCAGTTAAAGTCATCACGCAAAGCCAAGTTCACAAGTACCTAAGAAAAGGGACTGTGGAAAGTACTAAAGCAACCAATACTCGGTGGGGAAGATGGGAGGACATCTTGCTGGACCCGGAGCTTGAAATTGGGCCAGCACAACCCACCAGTAAGAAACGAACACAAGAGACACCTGAAAAGCCAGGACAACCGGAATGGACAATTTACACCGATGGATCCAGAAAGAGGTCCGACCAGTCGGCATACTGGGGATTTATTCTGAAGCAGGACGGCAAAGAAAAATGCCGTCAGAAAGGAAAAGCCCCCGGTAGTGCTCAAGCCGGAGAAGTGACGGCAGTACTGGAAGGATTGCTGGAGCTGGTGAAAAGGAAAATCAAAAGTGCCAGGTTAGTAACCGACAGTTACTACTGTGCTCAGGCCCTTAGAGAGGACTTGGCCATTTGGGAAGAAAATGGGTTCGAGACAGCAAAGGGCAAGCCAGTGGCACACAAAGACTTGTGGAAAAAGATTGCTGAGCTACAACTGCAGTTGGAGATAGAAGTTGAGCATCAAAAGGCACACACGCATGAGGGAGCTCATTGGCGTGGGAATAATGAAGTGGACTGTTATGTCCAGCAAAGAAAGATCGTCTTTGTCGGTACCGAGAAGTGGGACAGTACTCCCAGAGGACGGGAGGTCCCAGAAGAGTACGTGGTCGAGGTCGTGCGGAGCGTGCATGAGGCCCTTGGACATGCAGGCGTGCGACCTACCCGTAAGGAACTGGAGGAGCAAGATCTTTGGATCCCAGGGAAACAAGTCCAACGCGTGCTAAGGGACTGTGAAGTGTGTGGTCAATACAACGCAGGTCGCCGAGGGCAGCGGATGGATGGGTTGTCCATCAAAAGCACGGTCCCCTGGGGCTCAGTCTGCATGGATGTTGCAGGTCCCATGGGGATAACAGGAAGAAGAGGTGAAAAGTACCTCTTAGTGCTGGTGGATTCTATGTCGGGGTTTGTAACTACAAAAGCAGCCAGGAAAGCAAACGGCAATAGCGTTGTCGGCATGCTGGAACAAGTATGCAGTGCCCTGGGAATCCCGAAAGAGCTGCGCACGGATAATGGGACTCATTTTCGTAATTCACAGGTTGACCAGTGGTGTCAGAAGTATGGAGTGATGCGAGTTTACTCGCCACCCTACACCCCACAAGCTAACGGAGTGGTGGAACGAGCCATAGGGTTGGTGAAAAGCTGGATAGCTAAAAATGCTAACACCAACAGCTGGAGCACCCAAGCGGTGGAAATAGGGCAGGCCCTGAACGACAGAAGCAGAGCCGAAAGACCCGCCCCCGCGATGGAACTCAACCAACGGCCGTTCACCACGAAGGAAGTGGGGCGGGGCTCCAGCGACAAAAAGGAGAAGCTGACGCCCAGAGTGCCATTCCGAGAGGGACAGCGCGTGTGGGTCAAAGCAAGAGAGCAGCCTGTACATGCAGCAGTAAAACCCAAGTTTGACACAACTGACATCGTCAAGCAAGTACTGGACAGGAACACAGTATTGCTGAAAAGGAAAGGGATCCAAGGAGTTGAGCAGCTCAAGCCAGTCCCTGACTAAAGCGAAACAGAAGCCGGTGAAATGGCCAGTGAATCATGTACCATTCCACCCTATCTCGGACTGGCCACCGTGAAAGGGGTGGTTGTAATTAGAAGAACACCTTCAGGGATTTGGGCAGGACGAGCCCTGAAGAAATTGGATTGGGCTAAAAATGGAGTCCTGTCAGAGGAGAGAGAACTGCTGGATTGGAAGAAAGCTAAAAGTGGCTGTCCGGTTTGTTTAACAGACCACCATCTCCCCATTATCTGGGAAGGACCGGGCCGTGAGAAGCCAAGGCACCAGGGGGCTACTGCAGAGGTGCTACAACATCTTCGCGTCTCCCCGGTCACGATATTGAACAATACAGTCTGTGGAAACTGCCGAGTGGGTTACCTGCCCCGGCTTAAGTTGGAAACCAAATGGGGGTGGCTCAAGGAAGAACCAAGAACGTGTTATTGCACGTGGGATGGAGACGAGCTACATCACTGTCCTGTGTGCAAGGAACAGCTAAGGAGCGGAGAGGTAACATTGACAGGCGAAGCTGAAAGGTGGCAGGTGACAAGGTTCTACAGCTCGCTGCGATATTACAGAACCTACGGGCGAGTGCAATCAAACTATGGGAGCCCCATACCGATAATATTACCAGGACCTTCCGCTCCTCCGAACACTCCAGAAGAACTGGACCCATGGGTATGGAGGAGGGAAGAAGGACCGCATGATGTCCTGTGGGATTCTGTTCAAGCCGCCTGGCCGTATGACGCTGCTAGAGCTTCCCTGTCATTTCCACCATTAAATGCCAGCCACTCTCCTGTGGTCTTCCGGGTACATCGGCCTCATGCATACCAACCATCAGCCGAGGAGCTAAGTGCCCTCCCCGATGACGCCCGAGAGCAAGCCCTTAACGGTGGGTGGACAGGCCCCTGGGAACTGACCACCTGGGCACATCTAATTTTGGAGGTCATCAATGACTGCACAATACCTATAGTGGATCTGCCGGATGCACCAAGGGAAGATGGGGTGCGCAGCTCAGACATGTATTACTACACCACTGAGGTGGACGGATGGGGCAGCAATGCAGTGAGACCAAAGGAGAAGTCTTGCCTGTACTGGGTGACAGCGGAATCCCAGTTTCGGGATGGAGTTTTGCAACACCCGGGAGGCGTGGCTCACAGGGCGGCTACGCCCTCTGATCCTAGCACCTCCTGTCAGGTCCAGCTGTCAGTGCGCATGATCACCGTCCCCTATAAAGGGATCTACTCAGTCGGAGCAGCCATCAAAGTGGTACCAGACGAGCAGACTTACACTACCGTGTCCAGTACGGAGCCGGAGCCTCCCAAGAAGAAACCTAAAACTCACGCCTGGCAAAAGCTCGCCTCAGCATTTCCATGGAGAAAGACAAGCCAAGACTGATGGACGCACCGGAAGGAGGAAAACGAGTCGTCAAGTCCGCAGGTCAGCAAAAAACCAAAAAACGAAAGGGAAGACAGTGTTTTGTGACTAAATTGTTCAAAGTGGGGGTTGGAGTCTCATCGGGACTATCAGACAAAGGCCCGTTTTTAAGACTCCCTACCACCTCCATTCTACTCGATATGCCAAGAGAAGATTTCACTGTTTCCAATCCACTCACCGAGGCCTATTTTCTCAAGTTTCTCATATATCTCCGACCCACCAATTTCCAAAACGTAAAACAGGTGGGGGAAAGTGAAGAATACACGACGCCCCCTCCCGCGAAGCCACATTTATTTATCCCTACCGCACCGCCTGCTTGGCAAGGAAGAGGATCCGACAACACGGTTAATGTTGCATCAATCTCACCTAGGTGTCCAAGATCTCTACCATGGACTTTTAATACAGTGTATTTCAGAGTACGGGGGATCGAGCTACGGATTAGGTGGGGTCCCCATTATCTTGAACCACTGCAAGGACTGTATTACGAAATTTCACTCAATGACATGGTCATTTGGACCACTTCACGAAGTATGGCGAGAACCATAATAAAGAGGGAAAGGAATCCAGAAAGTTATATATTTAATAACACCAGGCTTCCATTAAAATTGGAAATTGACAGGGTCTACCCCAATCCACCACACCAAAGGCTTTATACTCCGTCGTCCTGGGGGTACCGCACTAGACTAACTCTGTATGGACAATCATTGTACACCTACATCTCAGTGCCTGCCCCAATAGGGCACAAACACGAATCCTGGTATGACCAGGCGCTGAAAAATGGCACCGCCCAAGGCCCGTTTCCTCGGCCGGACTACTGGAGGGTGTTCCACTGGAAGTGGGTGTGGAGGGGGTTGGAGCCTGATTTACCCTACCCCTCTCCCATATTTACCGCCCTGCAGCAGAGAAGGGCCACCAGACGGGTTGGAAAGAACCCTGCCAAACAAGGCCACCTCAAGGCTTTGAGGAAAATCTGTGCAAAGCCTGATACATCGGATCCCAGAGAAGCACTAATCTGGCCAGGATGGATGCTATCGGCATGAAGCGCCGGCCTACAGACCCGGAGTTGCTGGATGTTACATCGGAATCAGACAGCTCTACTGACACTGACGACGACTCGGAAACCTCTAACGAACCTTTGCTACGGAAAACGACTACGATAACCGGAAAATCCCTATGCCTGAAAGGGCTGCTAACGCTTCTTGCCCTGCTGTTTGCTGCTGCTGTTCTTGCTACTATCTTCTACTTCATCGGAGTCGGACCGTGGTATCTCACGCATACCAGGGTCACCTATGGACATTCCAAATACGCTAACTTCAATTGTTGGAACACAAGTACCACGGCCATCTTTGTGCCATGGGACAACGACACTTCTGTCCAGAACCGCACCGCACTGTTCGCCAAAGACAACGGTAAAAAGTACGTGGAGCGTCAAGCCTTCAAATTGAACGACTCAACACTAGATGACCTTCTGAATCGTACCTGGGAGATCTACAACTACGACTTCCTCGAGACCGGAGTGCTCTGCTGGATACGGGTTCTGCAATATAAAGAACGTCGGACCGTTAGATGCAACTGGATTCATCCGGATCGCGGTATGCCAGAATGGCATTGCAACATGGCTTGTCGATCGCTGCTATTGTTGCCAAGTCAAGGGTACTGGGATACCGAAGTAGTATACCCAGCCCCACACAGGTCCTCAGGCTGTCGAGCCTGGCTCCCCCGAGAGGAGTTTTGGGGAGATTATCACCTGAACTGCAGGGTGGATGACACCATCCCAACAGCACCGCCGGGGAACTGGACCTTTCGAAATGCCTCCAGAGGTACTGTTCCAGTCAACACAACGATGCCGCCTACACCTGATACTTTGACTAACATGACGGCTTTCCTGATCAGACAAGGACCTCGACGGTTCATGTATGAAAATGAGCAAGCGCACTGCTACAAACATCACTTTCTTTGGTTAAATCCTTGCCTCTGGAACAAGTTTGTGAAATGTGCAGGACAGAATTATATAGTATCAGCCATAGAAGAGTACTGGGCTGATTTTTGGCACTCTACACGTCCAGTCCGTACAGAAATTGAACCCTGGCTGAACAACACGTTCCCATGGACGTACATAGCCAAAGATCAAACGTTCTTTATGGGAGACTTCCCAGAGGGGACAGTTCGCTCTCACACTGGATTGACGGATCTATACATTGCCAACTTGCGTACACAGCCCCTTCCGACTCCTGATGACCTTCTCACCGTTCCTAAAACGGACTTTGCTAAGATTGACAAGTGTGTTGCAAAAAGAATTTTTGAGAGCCTAAATGACACCTGTTGGAAGAAAACCCTCTCATCGCCACGGTGCGACCTCTGGCAGGTTGGCGACGCTCTTCACTCTACCTGGAGGTACAGCTGCCCTGATCCTGATAAAGCTCCTACGGCTAAGTGGGCCCTACGAGCCTGGTACGAGGATTACTATCGAAAGTGGGACCATGAGTGGTGGGGACTCCAACAAGATGAGTTTGAAGCCTGGGTAACACCATGCCTTACGGAATCAACAAACTATTGGGTAAAGTACCAGTACACCGCTACGGTCTACTCTAAGGAACGCATGATTTGGCCTGGGATTTTTTGGAGACCGGACAGTTATGTCAGCCCAAGACCTTGGCGCATGACTTGTAAAAACAACACCAGAAATGTCCTTGAATGTGTAATAGGTTTGGCCAGACGACCCTGCGGAGAGCTCCGAGGTTGGGAAAGTTACTGCAGGGACCATTATGCAGACGAGTATGACACTCACTCTTCTGAGGTTACTTGGCGAAAGTTCAATGGAACATGGCGAAGGGCGATAGTGAGCGGACGGACCTGCACCGATGCCATTCTAGGATATCATCTCCAGAAGCGCAAGAGTATACTGGGTCTCCCTGTTCCATTCATCCCAGACTCCATTATAGCGATAGCCGAAGGACATGCTTTCCGTAAAAGTCTGTGTGATGGCAACATAGACTCAGGATTTGACTGGGTAGGACCTAACCTTTTGTATTCCAACCTCACCTGCTCAACCACTACAGAAAATTGGCAGCAATGTGGAGAGGGCTCTAATAAACATGACTGTTTCTGGTATGAGACTTTGGGAGCAACTTTGGTGGCCGTCGCCTCCGAGGTTGTGGAAGAAGTTGCTCATGTGGTGGAAGAAGGCCTCAACCTTGTTGAACAATGGCTGATGACTGCTTTGACTATGCTGTGGCCATACCTCCTGGGCCTCCTGGGCGTCGCTGTAGCGTTAATCATCGGCAAGATCATCCTGGAGGCGTGGCTGAAAGCACTTTGTCGTTGCAAAAAGAGGAACTACCAGCCCCTCCCCCCTAAGGAGGAGCCTGCTTCTACATAAGAGAGAGCTGCCGTGTGCCTGCGAGCCATTCAACCTTCACCACAGCCGCCGACAAGACCGTATCAAAAGTAACCATCATCGGACATCATGGAAACCAACTCTTCATCCAACTCTTCAACCAACTCATCCAATCCCAACTCACTTTTTGCACCGATTCAAGTGAGTACCCTTGAGCATTTAGGGATTACCTTGGCCTGGGTAGTCTTCTGCCACACCGGTCCTTGGCCCAGGGGACATCCTATGAGGATCTTCGTAGCGCTACAAGGATATGCCAAGCTTATCCTCCGTCCCATCGTACTCCACAAATGGGGGTTGGCTTCATCCCTCTTCGCTTGTTACCTGATGGGCCGTACCCGCGTTAATTGGCGCAGGGGTGTTGTGGTCTGCCTATGGCTCATCACCGATACCACAGCCCTGATATTGGAATTGGTCCTTGGGGGCGCACAAGCCACCCGAACCGCCCCATTTAAGATCCTCACAGCTATTCTAGAAGGGCTATTCGCAGTATCTATCCTCGTCTACCTAGCGCGCCAAGCCTTGTCCATCAAGGGTAGGGGAAGGCGAATCTGGATGCAAAAGTGGATAATCCTAGCTCTTTGGGCAACGGTTTGGGGGATTTTGGTGGTCTTCTACTGGCTTCAGAAGACCTCAGACCTGGCCATTGTTGTGTGGATGATGACCTACGCGGCAATATTCCATGATTCAGCTCATGTCCATGATCGAGGTGAACCAGCTCCAGATCATGACATTCCGACTCCTGTGATTAATTCTCCTTGGCTCGCAAAACAAGCCGGCACACGGGCTTAAACCAGCCTACTCTCTCAGCTTTCGCTTTCGCATTTTCGTCATTGTAAGTAAATGTAGTTAATCAATAACCACTGATCATGAAGTTACCTGGGTCACTGTTTCTCCTCAGGCATCAACCTGCTGTGTGGGGTGTGGAATCACTGCAGAATCTTATGGATTCAGTTGGGTTGCATCGTCTTCCCGCTGGTGTCACAAATGCGTGAGCAGCAATTTTAGCAATGTAACGGCAATCCTCTGCGCCACAGGGCTGGAGGATTTGCCCTACATAGCGGATTCCACATCTAGATCCCTGGAACGGGTGCACAAAATCGTGTGGACCTCTGCGTTTGGCCTAGACGACGACGACTTCACAACATCTCCGTTGTATACGGGGCTACGGCTGCCCGTGATTCATAAGTTATGGGAACACCAAATTACTCGGCAATGCCTCCCAACTTTACATCTGTTGGATGGCCGAGTTGTGGCGGTGGGCGACTACCTTCCGCCTACACGTCCCGGGTCTCCAGATTTGTTTATCGACGTCGGATGCCAAGCCAGCAGTGCGACTAACGAGATAGGTACCCAAACTGAGAACCTCAGTTCATCTCCCCAAGCATGCCAGACTGAGGACATCCTTTCCCCTTCATCTCCATCACCAAGTGATATGGATTTCCAGGACCTGCTGGCAGAATTGGACGGCTACTGCAACAACCCATTAACGCTGCCGGACTTCGGCATGGACTTGCCTTCGCCTCTGCCGCCTCCGCTGGAACGTTCCACCCTTTCCGTCTCAGGTGAATCTACCCTTGACAACGATTTGGGCGCAGAACTCTGGCTTTCTCCGCCATCCAATCTGTCGGAGTATGAGGTCGTGGATTCCTGGACACCTTCATCGTCTCCGGTTACCTGCTATGAGCGAGACATCCTCACTACCACTTGTGATGATGGACTTGATCTCTTTTGACTTTGGACTCTGTGTTTTCTGCGAAGCACCATCCGATCTCATGGAGGGGGTGTCAAACTGGCATAAGGGTATGAGATCTTTCCAGGCACACGCAGAAAAAGGTGCATAATGGCTTGGAAGAAATAAAGTAATCTTGTAGTTTGATTAAAAGTTAATTAAGTTGAATAAGTCTGAATAATATGAGTATAAGTAATCACTCAATAATTTGTAATGATTTCTTTCTGCAAAGAATCTCTGATTAATGATCTGTAATGATTTAACTATGTAATGATTATGTTTAATGATTAATAATAAGAGAAAGATGTGATTTATTGTCAATGAATATGAAGTTGTAATCATTGGAAATCAATTCAAACAGGTTGAATGTGTGTACTGAGTTGTAATAGAGAAAAAGACGAATATGCAGTACAGCTCTGATAACAGGAAATGTCGAAAGCAGTTCTGAACAGATGGCCAGGGCGCACAGGATGGGTGGTGCGGTGAGTTTTGCTGAAGCAACAGGTTTGGGGAAGTACGGGAACTTCCACTACGGTCAGCAGAAACAGGTTGGGAAATGTGGGGACTTTTTCATGAGAGACAGCAGATGTGAAGAAAGTCACGTAGGCCAAACCTCCCCATACACATACATGGGGGAGAAATGTATAAAAACGGGATGAAAAGAGGAACCAGTTGTTCCCAGTTCAGCGGCGCAGAAGAGGAGACAACCAGCAGGAGCAGATTGAACTACGGACCGCACTTCAGAACCACGGGGAAGCTCGGACTTCGCACCGCTAAGAAAGGACTGGGTCCCGTCGCCCCATCTCTGGTTCTTTATTCGACAGTCGGTCTCGTCTCAACCCAGCACTTTCAAACTCTGCAACAAGACTTGGAGGAAGGACAAAGGTCCCTCAGGGAGGAAGAACTGGGTCTTGCAAAAGGATTCGGACCCGTTCTGCTTTGTTTCCTTTCTAAGGAGGATTTTTCCACACAAGGCAAAGACCTCGACCAAGGATGCTAGAAATTCCTGTTGCCAAAAGATCCACCATCGTCTGGGTATGAGTTGAATCTGCTCTTTGAAATTCCATTACAGAACGTGTGACTTAAGTTAGGGAAAAGAGGACAGGGTAGTATGATTGTACATGTAAATTTTATTACACTGTTTTGGATTATATACGATTGATTATTGATTTGTATGTCGCATATCCCTGCTTAAGCTTGCTTAATAAATTTATACTATAAAATTCTAATGAGATTGGTGGACATTGGAATTAATAGAGTCATTTAATCTTTGTCCAGTTCTTTTAATTAAGGTAAAACTAATGTACATGATTCCAGTAAATAGGAGGCTTCATAATTTCCTTTGGTGAGAGTAAAATAATAACCCTGGGACTTACATCTAAGTCACTAAACATAATCTAGCCGGTTCCAAGTGCAAGTTATGATTTAGAAAGTGGGCTACCGTTAACAGAAGTGGTTATTGGAATTATGCAGCTGAGAGGGCTACTCAGCTGATTGTTTCTTAACTGTAAAGGGTCATAACTTCTGGATCGGAGGTAGTTAGAGCTAGACGAATCACTTTCGCCACCAGTTTAAATAGATTATCTCTTGTAGAGTACTTTTAGGGTAATACCCAGGTCTCAGAGATTTTCCGGACCTGTTAGACAGAGAACTGGTCAGTAGGCAGCCCTGGGAAGTAGTGAGGAGTGGGCGGGGCTGACTATTGCAGGATAACCTTCATAATATAGATAATATATAATAATGTCAGATATAGATAATATATATAATATATAATAATATCAGATATAGATAATATAGATAATATCAGATATATATAATATATAATAATATATAATAATATCAGATATAGATAATATAGATAATATATAATAATATCAGATATAGATAATAACGTTATAAAGACGTTTCCTCTGTTTCTGTCCAGATAAAGACTCTCGGTCGTTCTGCTCCCTGAATCCTTCCTCTCCAAAGTGTCGCTGTAAAGATGGCAGCTGCAAAGGTAACGACACAAAAACCCGACTCTGGTTCTGATTCATCAGAACCCGACCACTAAACCTTTAACCAGTTAAAGGTTAAAGGTTAACGACCTGTTAACTGTTTAAACCTTTCAAGAAATCAGTGAAGAAGAAATTTATGCAAATAAATCTCTGAAAAAACTCAAAACCTGCAGTTTTATTTGGAAATGATCCATTTTATGAGGCAGGACTGAAACATGAGGAACTTCAGGCTGTTTGCTGAGTTCTGTTCATCAGCTGACGGGTTTGGGTTTAGTGGGACGGCGGTTCTGACCCAATATGTTCTGTGAAGATATAAATGATTATTTTTAGTTTCACCAGAGTCACTCAGGGTGTAAATCTGGGCATTTAACACAATTTATTCCTGTTAGCCAACATGCTGCTGCTACATTAGGATGTGTGGGCGGCTGAACAGAACCAGATGTTTGGACTCGATCATGTTTGGAAACATTTCTTCATAGAACCAGCAGGGGAAACAGAACAGTAAAGATTTAAACTAAACCATCAGATTTAAGGAGTTTTAAATCATCATCATCAGATCATGACTATTTTAACAGGTAACAAAAAAGAACAGACGGCTGCTGCTTTCCTTATATTTGGCTGTAAATGTGACGTTTTGTTACTGTATTGACTATAACGTGGCATGAAGAGAGGCTGACACATGGTGCAGTAGCAGAAACACTGCCACCTGCAGGTGGGAGTTAGCATAGCATGGCTAATTCGTTCAAAAATGCAGGATTTTGTGAATTTAGAGTGAATTTTCACAAAAAACTGAACTGAACAAATAACAACAACAATAATAATAATAATAATAATAATAATAATAATAATAATAACTGTGGCTTACAGGTTTGTGTTGTTTTTTCTCCAGGGATTCTTAAAGTGACTTTAGAGCCACACAGACCCAGAACTACAATTTCCATCACCACCACATCTGTTCCCACTACAACCACTGTTCCCACTACAACCATTGTTCCCACTACAACCACTGTTCCCACTACAACCATTGTTCCCACTACAACCATTGTTCCCACTACAACCACTGTTCCCACTACAACTACCATTCCCACTACAACCACCGTTCCCACTACAACCACTGTTCCCACTACAACTACCATTCCCACTACAACCATTGTTCCCACTACAACCACCGTTCCCACTACAACCATTGTTCCCACTACAACCACACCCACCATCACCTCCACCTCTGCTTCTACCACCGTCTCCTCCACCGCTTACCAAACTACCGCTGCCTTGACGACCACTGTCATAGCAACCACCTCAATGGCTACCTCTACCGTTGCTATGACAACCGGATCCCCAACCACACAGCTTGCAACGACTGTCCCAACAGCTCCGCCTACCGTCCCAGCTACCAGCGCTACGACTGCTGCTGAGCCTACGGTTGCTATAGCAACCACGACGCTGCCCTCCACCACCAGCGCCATGGTGACGACAACGCTGAACAACCGGATCAACAAGGACGTGACGCAGCGGCAGAGAGGAGACGTTCACAGTGAGGCGGCGCTGCTGCTTCCTGTAGCAGTTTGTTTCTAGACTAACAGTTTAATTTCCAAATATATTAATTAATTATTGATTTGGTTGACATAAATATAATTTTTTTCCATATTTATTAAAACTGTCACCATGTTGTGACAGTTTGTAATGAGACAGATAATCTGTGAAAAACAACCAATCAGAGCCAGGAGGAGGGCTTAGTGCTGTCAATCAACCTTGTGTACCTGCTGCAAAATGTACTAATGGTAGAGAAACAACTTACTGTTACAGGAAAACCATTCATCCGCTGTCATCAATGGCTACGCTAACTAGCCTTAGCATTTGTATCAGGTTCTGTTGTGGTTAGCTAGCTGTAGCGTAGCAGAGAGAAAGGAGCAGGGGATGAACACGAGGGTGATTGGCAGCACTAAAACCCTCCTCCTGGCTCTGATTGGTTCATTCTGACTGTGGTGTAAGAGTAGCTTGACTTTATTCACAGATTATCTGTCACGAAATAATTAACATTTTATAAAATTATGTAAAAAAATAAAAACTCTTTTTTAATCAAAGTTACATAATGCAGCTTTAAATGTTTACATTTCATCTGAATGTTTAGTTTCAGTTAAATTAGTTTTAGTAGCTAAATCAGTCAGAGCTACCGTTTGCTAACTGTCGTCTGTCGTTGTGCTTCAGTTCCTCGGCAACCTGGACGAAACCACGTCTGGGAGTTTGACATCGAGCTGGGAACCACGGCCCAGGACGCTCAGGACGACCCCGGTACCGGTTCCTGGGTTTCTGTTGAAAAACAGCAGAACATAAAACTCAGTTTAACTAAATATTTAACTAAATATTAGAACAACTGGAGACACAGAGGAGAACCACAGCTAATGATCATTTTAGGAATCAATTATTCTGACGATTAATCGGATGAAAAATTTGCACCATTCATTAAACTGAAACAATCAGATTATTATTAAACCAGTTGTTGACTATTCTTCAACTAATTTAGAAATCGATTGATCATTAACTGAAGACTGAACAAAGCCGCTGGCTCTGAGCAAACAGCCGTAATTAAGCCAAAAATGTATTGGTGTCATTTTAACATTTTTAGGATTTTTATTTTGTCTTTGGTAAAAGACCATGAGCTTTTTCTTCCGCTAGCGATAGACTGTCACATTTGTTTTATTTACCCAGAATGCCCTGTGCTGTAGTCCACTTCCTGATGTTGGAGCGGTCTCTGGTCCATTTAGCGTTCACACATGCATTCGAGCTCCTTCAACAGAACCCAGACTGAGGTTTACAGAGTTTGATCGTTTTGGTTCGATTAACATCCTGGACTTTCTACACAAACAAGCTGCAGTTGGACTGAACCGAACCAAACTGAATAGATCCAGAAATGGTTCTGCAGCCCAGAGACCAACTCAACCTTCTACAGCACCAAACATGAATCAAATAAAAATACTCAGCTTTTCAGATTTGTACATATTTAATGTTATTATTACATATTTGTACAGTTTCCACACAGTGAGGAAACTGTATTTACCTTAAACGGTTCTCTACAGAAACTAAACAGAAACCAATCTGACGTTGCTCTGACTCTGACGTTGCTCTGACTCTGACGTTGCTCTGACTCTGATGTTGCTCTGACTCTGATGTTGCTCTGACTGTGTCGTTGCTCTGACTCTGTCGTTGCTCTGACTCTGATGTTGCTCTGACTGTGTCGTTGCTCTGACTCTGTCGTTGCTCTGACTGTGTTGTTGCTCTGACTGTGTCGTTGCTCTGACTCTGACGTTGCTCTGACTGTGTCGTTGCTCTGACTCTGTCGTTGCTCTGACTGTGTCGTTGCTCTGACTGTGTCGTTGCTCTGACTCTGATGTTGCTCTGACTGTCGTTGCTCTGACTGTGTCGTTGCTCTGACTGTGTCGTTGCTCTGACTCTGTCGTTGCTCTGACTCTGTCGTTGCTCTGACTGTGTCGTTGCTCTGACTGTGTCGTTGCTCTGACTGTCGTTGCTCTGACTGTGTCGTTGCTCTGACTGTGTCGTTGCTCTGACTCTGTCGTTGCTCTGACTGTCGTTGCTCTGACTGTGTCGTTGCTCTGACTGTGTCGTTGCTCTGACTCTGTCGTTGCTCTGACTCTGACGTTGCTCTGACTGTGTCGTTGCTCTGACTCTGTCGTTGCTCTGACTGTGTCGTTGCTCTGACTGTGTCGTTGCTCTGACTCTGATGTTGCTCTGACTGTGTCGTTGCTCTGACTCTGTCGTTGCTCTGACTGTGTCGTTGCTCTGACTGTGTCGTTGCTCTGACTCTGTCGTTGCTCTGACTGTGTCGTTGCTCTGACTCTGTCGTTGCTCTGACTCTGATGTTGCTCTGACTGTCGTTGCTCTGACTGTGTCGTTGCTCTGACTGTGTCGTTGCTCTGACTCTGATGTTGCTCTGACTGTGTCGTTGCTCTGACTGTGTCGTTGCTCTGACTGTGTCGTTGCTCTGACTCTGACGTTGCTCTGACTCTGACGTTGCTCTGAATCAGTTGCTCTGTTGCAGCGGCCGGTGATCTGCGCTGCAGCTTCAGTCGTGGCGTCTGCGCCTGGATCTCTGAGCGAGACGGCGATCTGTCCTGGGAAGTAGTGGAGGCTCCTACAGGTAACGACACCTGGAGACCAGCGGCTCTGTGAGGCGTCATGAACCCAGAATGATTCTGACTCCCGGCCCAGGTGGACGGTACCTGTCGGTCCCGGAGCTGAAGGAGGGCCAGCGCGGCGTCCGAGGCGCCCGGTTGGCCGTCCAGATTCTCCCTCTGTGGAACCATGGCGACGCCTGCTTCTCCTTCTCCCATTGGCTGACGGGGCGTCAGGTGGGAGTCCTGCAGCTGTTCGTCCGCAAGAAAGGACGGGACCAAAGGTACCGCAGCGGCCGTGACCTCTGACCTCTAACCAGACTGCTGCTGCTGCAGAGAGCTGGGTGAAACCTTGATCCTGATTGGCTGTTTCAGGTATGGCTCCGCCCTCTGGAGCCGGACAGGTGGGCACGGCTGGAGGCAGACGCAGGTTACCTTGGAGACGGAGTCAGTGGACAAAGTAAGTTACATGATGGTGATGATGATGATGATGATGATGATGATGGTAATGATGGTGATGATGGTGATGATGACGATGATGATGATGATGATGATGATGATGATGATGATGTGTGCAGGTGCTGCTGAAGGCCGAGCGAAGGCCCGGACGACGAGGTCAGATGGCGGTTGATGATGTCACACTGAGACGCGGTTCGTGTCGATGACATCATCACTGGGATCTCATTTAAAGGGGCGGTCTGCTGTTTTCTAACTGGTTAAAAACTTTTCCATCTCTGGCTGCAGACCTCGATGCTCAGATCAGATTGTTTTGCTTTGTTTTGGTCGTTTGCGTTACTTTTAAAATGTCGCCTCCATCTGACCTCAGAGTGACCTCAGAGTGAGGTCATTCTGAGGTCACTCTGTCTGACCTCAGAGTGACCTCAGAGTGACCTGAGGTCAGCAGGAAGCTGTGGGGAGGAGCCGCCAGCGGTCGTTGAGGCCGAGGCGTTTTCTTACTGCCTCAGGTGATGAAGCCGTTTACAGGTGGAGGAAAACCTGAACAGACTCCGCCTTCACGCCTCACTGCCTCTGCTGTTTCCATGGTGATTTTAAGTCCCGCCCTGTTTTGGTTCTGGTTCCTGTTGGGATGAAATATGATGAGTTACTGTGACTGAGCTCCCATTGACACATTTTATTTATTTAAACATATTTCCAAACAGCAGACCAGATTTATAACTTAGAAATGAAATAATCTGCTGATAATCCCAACAAATTAATAATTACAGATTATTGATATTTACAGTTTTCAGTCCAGATAGTAAAACATTGTTAAATAATCTGCTTTAAATCATGTTTATTCATAAAATTTTACTGTAATATTCAATGTTTATGTAAATAAAAGTTCTTTGTGAAGCAATAAACTTGTTTCTCTTTTTAATCAGATTTTCTCTCATTGTGAATATAAATCTGAGCAAATCTGGTGGTTTATATTCATATTTTACCTCAAATTTATGTATTTTATATAATAATAGCTCAAATAAATGGTGTTTACTAATTAAATTAGTAAATGTAATACAAATGCAAACATTTATCCCTAATCAACATTTTTATAATTTCTAATAAACAAATTGAAGCAAAAATCATGAAACAAGTTTTGAATTCATCATGATAAAAATATTTTACATCAGCATGTTTACAATCATTTTATAATCCTGTTTTTATATTATTCGTCTGCTTTACCTGGGTGGGCGGGGCTAACGCTGCTAAAACAAGGTGATTGGCTGGTTGTGTAACTAATATTATTTTGATAATTTAGTTATTTATTGAATTGTGATGAGAGATGAGTCAATTTTTAATTTTTATTCATTTACCTGATGAATAACTGATACAATATCTTTATTTAATGTTTATATAGTTAAAAAACAGATATAAATATTAAATTGATTGAGTTTTGAGTTCTTGCTGGTTTTAAGCTTATATTTATGATTTATTAATAAATATTTTGTTAAACAGATGAAACTACCAGGGATTCAGAGGGTAAATGCAGCTGGTGGTTGTGACGCAGCAGGAGGGCGGGACTTCCTGATGATTCATGTCAAACATCTGCTGCACAGAACCAGAACACATCTGGATTCCTGGGTTTATGGACTCAGCCTGTGATTTACAGCCGGTTCCCTCCTGTAATTACTAAACAGGCTCCTCTTCTTCTCTGGTTTCTGCTGACGATCACGTGACGTCATATGAGGAGGATAAACAGTAGACCAACAAGATGAGGAGGGTTTCTGATTTCATATTAATGTTTAAAGTTTTCTGGTAAAGATTCAGTAGCGCCCCCTGCTGCAGGCTCCACGCATTACAGCAGTGTTTCTTTCTACGAAAACATTTTGGTGCTAAAATGTAAGAACACTTTAAGTAAAATTATTAAAGCTGTGTAAGATGATCATATGAATTATTAAAGACTTGAGTAATTCGGACTTGGAAAAAGTCTGAACTCAGGGGGAAGTTCAGCGGACACGTTGTAGCTCCACCTGGTGGCGGATGATGGGAGTTACATCGTGGAGGTAGTCATTCAAAATCTGATTGTTTCTGTAAAACAATTCAATAAGTTATTTTTTATTAACCAGATGTTTGAACTTCTGTTCCATCTGTGACTGTTTTATTTAAATCTAAAGACTCACCTGATTCGACCTGCCTTTACTGGAACAATGATTAATTAGCCTGAATTACAACTTTTCACATTTCAATGAAAGGCACTGCTTTTTCTTTTTTCTTTTTTTCTGATACAAAAACGTATCAGATATTGTGTAAAAAGTATAAATGTTGTTAACTAGTTGAAGAGAAATGTAAAATATTAAATAATGCTCTGTAAATGTTTTAAAAATATGTGTGATTTAATAATAAAATGGTAAATAAAGAGAAGTTTAACCTTGTTTTGTTGGCCTGGTTTTTCTCCTCCTGGCCACCAGGGGGCGGCAGCGCCAGCCGACCCAGCGGAAGACGTGTCTGCTTTCGGCCCCAGGGTCATGACGAGCCGGGTCTGAGAGGAGGTCGCTGCTCTCTCTATCAGCAGCGGTACCGGTTCGGCTTTTTGGACCTTTTCTCGATGATTCTGGTGGTTTTTACGTGACGCGGGAGGTGATTCTATGTTAAATGGCAGGAAGCCGGTGGGCAGCCGGTACCGGGCGGGTTCGGTTCGGTTTGTTTAATTATTGGACCTCGTCGCCACGGGTCGTTGGTCATGAATGTTTGGGGAAGCTGGTTTTGTTCATTAAACGGACCAATAAGCCGAACTATCCGGACTGTGTTTGATTTTGCGAGCGGCGCCTTTCTGCCCCTGCTGTCTGCTGTTCTGCTGGGTTCTCCCACAGGAACCGTCTCCGATGGCTTCCCTGAAAATTACACTCTGCTCGGCCTTCTGCCTGCTTTCTGGGTCACCGGAACCAGCTCCGACTTTTACCTCTGCTGGTCATTTGAACCGAGAGCAGAACATGTAAATGAGTGTAAATAACTGAGTAGATGTGTAAATGTGTCAAAATAAAGCAAAACAACTTCTGTCTGAGAAGCTGCATGCTCATTGGCTGTCAGTGGGTCACGTGTTCACTCAGTTTACATAACGTCACCAAACTTTAAAACACTAAATATTTAGTTTGGAGTTGAATTTTTGGCAATTACAAAGAACTTCATCAATACTTATCTGAAGCTAAATATGTAACTTGGTGACTAAACTTCTGGTCAGAACAAAATATTCATATTTTTTTTTGTTAAATAATCCAAATTATTGCTTTTAATGTTTAATTATGTAACTTTACAAATGGCTCCCATAAAAATCTGTATTCCTTTAGTTGCAATAACCTGCTTAGTAAATGTTTGAATCAGAATCCTGCCTGTTTGAGTTGATTTTGAACCATAATAACTGAAACATTCTCAACATATTTGATGTGTCTGGATGATTAACTCGTTAAAATGTAATGTTTGCTGCTGGTTTTCATTTGGTGACTGTATGATGTTTTTCTGACTTTATTTTTGTGTTTTCTGGTGTAAAACGCTGAACTGCTGTTGCTGAAATGTTCTAAACAAATAATCATAATTATTTTTCTCCAGCTGCTGTTCTTCTTCTGTACTGTAGATCTCTTGCACATGACTCCAGGGTATTTTAGATATTAATATAATTCAACATAAATAATTTAGGAGCTTAAACACATTGTGTTGTAAGACACAACTTCAAATATATCCAGTTTGTAAAGAGCTTGTTGAAATGTTTTATTTAGACATGATGCAGGTAAAATCAATGTGTAATAAAAATTCACATCTTTCTGATTAAGTTTTAATTACTATTCTGTAAAATCCGTCGCCTGTGGATTTTCTTTTTAAGGGAGACTAATTTGCTAATTTCATAAAATAAATTAGAGGAATGCATCTTAAAAACATTTTTATTCTCATAATATCAATAATGTGGTAAATGTTTTTTATGCTAGACATGGTTGACTTGTTTCTGAGATTCATTAAGGTGTAAAACATTCACATCCTGTAGATCAGCGTTCTCAGATCCAGCCTGCTGTCCTGCAACTTTTAAATATTTCTCTACTTCAACACATCTGAGTCAAATCCTGAGGTCGTTAGCAGAACCTGGAGAACCTGACGGCACTTAGGAAGTGATGCAGCTGTTGGATTCAAGTGTGTTGGACCAGGGAGACGTCCAAGAGCTGCAGGACACCGGACCTCCAGCACCAGGACCACCGCTGCTCTATGCAGATGATATTGTGTTATTCTCATAATTCAGTTAATTAAGAAACTATCCTTTGGAGGTTTTCTCCTTTAAATATAAATCTGCCTTTTATATTTACAATCTCTGATATGTTAGAAGGAACAAAGTTTCCCCTTCAGAACAAAGGGAGGCTTCAAAATCCAATCTAATTTTATTTGTATAGCACATTTCAGCAGCAAGACATTTCAAAGAGCTTTACATCATTACAAACACAGAAACACAAAGCAATATAGAATCAACAATCAAAACACATTAATTCAAGTTCTATCAATAAATTTGTAATTGATCACTTTTCAAATACAATCCTAAACAGGTGGGTTTTTAGTGGAGTTTCATCCATAAAGATTTACCTGTTACACTCCTACTGTGTTATATGGAACAACATACCTGCTGCTATTTTTATTCCCCCTCACAATCACACAGTTTAAAACGATGTAAACAGCATTTTAATGGGCTTCTGGCACCAGGTTCTGTTCACCTCTTTCACTGAACGCTGCAGGCTCAGCCACCGTCACTCAATATCTATGAAAGCTTAATAAACTGAATATGAAATTGACACAGTCTGATAGGAACATTATCTCTGCATTTACACGTAATTATTTGTGGTAATTTCGACCTTGACCTCTGTTCCCTGCTCAGACTCTGTGGGTGGAGAATTTTCCAGGTTGTTTTCTGCTGTCAAAGACATAGAAAGTGTTAAAAGAGTCAATTCAGATGTTATTGTGAGTCAGGAGTTTCATCTTTGATTAGAGATAAAGAGTTACCTAATGGTCTGGGTTGATATAACGACACCAGGATGATGGTGGAGATGAAGTATGGACAGAACACCACCAGGTGGCGCAGCACTGTGTATGTGAGCTGTACTGGGCCCGAGGCGGAGGGCGCGGCTCCGGAGGACGGCGGGGTGACTGGAGGTTTGGCTGTAAATAAAACACATTTTAAATTAACGTTCACCAGGAGCTGAGAGGCAACATGGAGAAGGATCTTCATCTAGAATCTGAGAGACAGCAGCTCATTGGTTGGGTTGGACGCTGCAGGCCAGCCTTCACCTGTATGACCCCCATGACCTCATCAATGGTTCAAAACGGCGACTTCATTGAACCACTTTGGGAAACTACTGTCCACATCTCTTTAAATCATGAGATTATTAACGTGTGGCAGTGCAATGTTGGACAATGTTGCACATATTAGTGGCTTAGATGGAAATCCTAACAAGTGAGAAGACCTTGATCAAACTAAAGGAATGAAAGAGTCAGAATTATTCAGTATTGCTACATGCTGGCCTGAACTCGTTCTGCCCCGACTGCAGCAGAGCAGGAAAACCCACAGCAGCTGCTGAGAGGTTCTGATGTTTACAGGTTCAGTCATCCACCAAACAGTTTGGGCCTCAGCAAACACGTTACAACCTCCATGTTGATTATTTTAACAGTTTCAAACCTCAACTTTCAGGGCAATGTCTTAACAAGAAGTGATATTTGCTCTCAGTCACTAAACCGTTGATGACAGTAGTAGGAGTTCATCCCGCCATCAGCGCTTTGCTCCGTCCATCTCTGTCGTTGTGTCTTTGGACAAAACACTTCACCCGCCTGGCTGCTGGTCAGAGGGCCGGTGCAGCCTGGCCTCAGTCAGACTGCATCAGGGCAGCTGTGGCTACTAACCAGTAGCTCATCACCACTAGTGTGTGACTGACTGAATGTAGTGTGAAGTGCTTTGGAGTCCTCTGAACTTGATAAAGCTCAGATTCAGGCCATTTACCATCATAACGCTACATTGGTGTAGATTCCAGTTAGTAACCTTCATCCTGACTTCTTCTCAACCGTCTGATTGAAGAGTTCAGTTCTTAGGATGAGGCTCTGCTCCACTTCCAGTTCTACATCACAACGTGTGTTGTCTACATCAGCAGGTCTGTCTGTGGTATCCAGAGGACCCTGAAGGATCCACCAGTTCAGGTATGGCTTATGAAACACAACAACTTCTAGATTATCAAGAAAAACTTAAAATGTGACATTTTCAAAAAGAAAACTGTCATTATTCACTGAGAACATCACCTCATCTCTTTTCTCTCAGTAGTTTTTCATGTTTCTGTGTTTTGTTTGTATTTTCTCACCTTTGACAGAGATCCTGCTGGACGGAGACTCTCCATGACCTTTGACATTACATTTATAGAGGCCTTCATCAGAGCTGGAAACATGGTGGAGGGTCAGGTTGCCTGAAGACTCGTTGCCAATGAAGACGCCATCTTTATAGAAAGCAGCTGGGAGGTTGTGGGTTGGATTCTTTGCTCTGCAGCTCAGAGTGACATCATCTCCCTCCATCACAGGGAGGACAGGACTCTGCAGGATCACTGATCCACCTCAACACAGAGACAAACTACAGCATTTCATCCATTTCCACACAGCTTCAGCAACACTAACTCCACAGTCTGATCTTACCAGAGACAGAGAGCTGGATGCTGCTGCTGCTGCTGGAGGATCCAGACATGGACTCACACCAGTACAGACCAGTATCCTGTACGAAGAGGAATTCGATGGTGCAGGAGGAGTTGGTCCGTTTCCCCCAGCCCTCTCCACATGTTGACAGCCGTTTGGTTGTGTTTCTCTTCACGGTCCAGCCTTCAGAGCCGTCGTCCGCCTCACATTTCAGAGCCACTCGGGTTCCTTCAAAAAGCTGAGAGGAGCTGAAATCCACAACAAGACGAGCTGCGAAGGAAGGAAGGGAAAGTCTGATCAATGCTTAAAGCCGAACTTCAGGACTCAGAAGTTTATTGCTTCTGAATTATGGACTATTGACCGTTTGCAAGTGGTGCTGCACAGCCGGCAGCACAAACAGACAAGGATGCAAACCAAACTTTTCATTTTATTGTAAACCTTTTAATGAGGAAAGATACAGCGATACAGCCGTCAGTCATAAGGACTGATAGCTTTCTGTGTCTTTCTGGATTTTGAGCAAACACTTTTTACAAGATGAGAATATTAACATTCATATATTTCATAAATAGGAAAGATTAGTAAGAGGCAGTCAATACTGCATTATGGAGAAGGCTCACATTTAATCATTAGTAGCTGTGCAGAAAACGCCCCAAACATCATGTAGCCTAGCATGTCCAAAAACGGACAAGTTAGACTTTTAGGTGCTTTTAAATCTGCTCCAGTGTAAAAGGTCTTGCTGCTTCGTCTTAGTGGTATAAATCATGCTGTGTAAATTCGGTTGACGTTGATCATGATCAAACCAACAAACACATCAGAAAGGAGAAGATGTGGGTTGGTTAAGATAACTAGTTCACATTTTAGTGAACACCGCTGCTTCCACAGACATATTAGCTTAAGTTGAACAAGTACAAGTCATGACTATATTGACAGAAACAACTTGGGAAACAGAAACAGTCACTTCCTGTCTCTCACTTCCGATCCATGATGCCTCGACGTTAAACGGTAAATCCAGAACATTTGCTTTTGGCTCAGAGCCTGAAGACAAGCTGCCATCTCAACTCCAGTTGGTTTCTGTTGACACCAACTGGTTACACATTACATCAAAACAAATGATTTTACAGAATGCTGCTAAATATAATCCATCTGTGAAGCTGACATTTTCTCTGAGTCGACGCTCGTGGCGGCGCCGCTGTAACCTGACCAGGACTCTCATCCTGTTTATGGTCCTGGTTTCAGGTCCGTTTCAGAGCAGAAGAGACACAAAAACCACTTTTAGAAACAAGAAAGCAAATTAAACTTCATCATATTCAGGCAAAAGAAAACCTCCTCTTTTAGTTTACATCACTGCCATGAAGAAATCATCACTAATATGATGTGATTTTAAGCCACATGCAGTCTGTGAGGCCGTTCTCCTGATGCTTTGTGTCACCGTAGCAACCAGGAAGTAAATTTTCTCTAAAGTTTACTGACCTTGATGTGTCGAGCTGCACAGCAGAGACGTCAAAACTACAGAGAAACAACAAGATTAGTTTTATTAGACAATTGAAACATTATTAATAAAGTAATTTTATACATTTTGACACTTTGATCACCAACTTCCTGCCTAATCAGTTCAATAAATCTGTTAATTTAATCTGTTTTATCAATAAAAACTATAATCCAGACATTGAAAGCAGGTTTTACTCACACAGCAGCCGCAGAAAAACCATTTGCATCTTGACTTACAGTAAAATCGAGTTCAGAACGATGAGCGCCTCAGAAACCAGAAACCTCCCACTTCCTCCACTGGTTTCCTCTGACTCCACTGGTGATGCTGAAACAGAACCTCGTTTTTCTATAGAAGCAACAGAAAACCTATGAGACCAAACTTTAAATTAAAATAATCTGAAAACAAAAGTTTAATCTGAACAAGTTTATGCTGCATTCAGTGATCTTAAAAAAAAAAGAAAAAAAAGGTTTTAAATGAAACACCAAAACCAGAACTTTTATTTTAGATTGATTGAGTTTTTTCTCCTGTTAATTAAATAATAAAATATGTATTTTATAAGCAGAAAAAGTTCTTCCTGTTTGTGTCTGAATGTGGGCAACAGGAAGTGAAGGTCACACACACTTTCTGTCAGCGTTCAACACTTCAACCTGCGGTCGGAAAAAACCAACACCTGAAGCTGCTCAGGGTGAAAAGACGCTTCAGCTGCAGGTTTCATTTCTGATCACAATAAGTCAACACAGCATCACTCAGCCAACAGAAAACAACAAAAACTGTTTATCTGCTGCTCAAAAACACTTTAGTCAAAGTTTCCACACATTGATGTTTTCCTCAACAGTCTGACTCTGGGTTGGTTTCAATCACCTTCAGCTTCATGTTTACGTCATCGACATTCTGGGTCGGATGTCTAAGGAAATGAGACTTAAACCGACTTCCTGCTCGTCTCTGTGGGAAAAATAACATTTATGATCCGCTGGTGCAGCAGAATCAGCATTTTTAAAACTCTGCAGCAGGAAAACGATCATCTGCAATCAGCCACCATCTGAGCAAAACATGAGAAACAAGCTGCAAGTTTCTCTTTCCAAACGCAGAAGCACGAGTCCAGTCCACCACAAACACCGTGCTGGACTCCAGAACCTTCAGTCTGGAGCCTGAAGGTTCCCAGGACTCTGACCAGCATTACAATCTGCACTGGATAATCTGGATAATCTGGAGCCAGCAGATTATCTGGTCTGGCATCTGATATAAATACATAAAATGCAATATTTACAAACATTCATTTTAAACATTTTTGTCTCTTATTTATCTCCATTATTGTCCTGCACAGATTCCTGCTGCTGCCAAAGAAAACCACAGTACTGCCAATACTCTTAATTGGGGCCTGCCATGCAAAGCAATGGCAGGAACCTATTACTATTGTCGGAGAAAGTGTTTCTTTCTTCTTCTTTATTTTTCTTCCGTAACCGTTAATGCGGCTCATACCGCTGCGTGCACACCTACAAAAGAGGTATCAAAACCTGCAGAAAATTCACGCCATTCCAGCTATTACTTTTGGTGGGATTCGGGATGAACATGGCGACATAATTCGCAAAAAACTACGAAAAAAACCCCATTATAAGTCAATGGGAAAAATCCTGGAAATACCCTATTTTTGAGGATTTTCTGTGTCGTCACAAATTCACCTAGAAATGCCATTCAAATTTCATTTTGTAGATACGTCTGTGATCTCTTCGAAAGTGAAGACGGCTCGTCGATACCAGTTACGGTTTGTCCACAATTTGCCTCTAAGCGACCCAAAGTTTCTCATTTTTCCTAAAGTTAGAGTGCTTCTCTCGCTGATTAGAGTGAGAGATCAAGACAACTTTTTCAACCCAAATCATTTTTGAAATCGCCATCACGCCCACAAATATCGCACGATTAGTATCAAAATCGGTCCTGACATTGATACGCCTGTCTGCTCCGGTAAAATGTTTTCGAAATTTATCTAGACCGTACGGTTTTCTGTCACGGTGCTTCAGAGCAAAGTCATGCGACAGGATTTTCTGAGGCTGTCTGAGGCTCTCTCCCATGTATTTGAATAGAATTTCAGATCTGGGCACAACATTTCTTTCTCTCATCACTGTAAATGCTCTGAGTGAGGTACAGATATGAATCTCGGGACTATCGCAGAAGACACATTGACCTCTCATACGCTCGAAACGCTTTTCGAATATGTATTACGGTTCCCGACCAGGAAGGATTTGTTTCCAATGCTTTTTGTCAGTAAAACGTGTTTGCTCAAACACACAATTGTGTGTTTGAGAGCTCAGAGCTCAGAGCTCACACCCTGCTGAGACCATTATTTACCATAGCAACGGAACTCAAGAGGCTATTGGCTGCTGGTTTGGACTACAAATACGCATCGCTGTAGTTCTATCTATAGTGGAACCCTCAGTTGAAACAGATCAGGACTGAACTGGCCTTTATAACTACTTGCTGCTATGGGCTGTATATAACTGATTTAACTCAGTAACTGTTACACATGGGATTTATTTTTGAACTTTAAAATTAAGCATATTGAAAATTTCACAATAAAAGCCCTGAATATTTTTACATGACGTAATTGCTCTTTTTGGCTTTATTTGACTTTTTTATCCAAAGCACTGTTACACATGGGATTAGTTCGGAACTTTAAAATGGAGCATAATAATAATTTCAAAATAATAGCCTTGAATATTTTTACATCATGTAATTGCTCTTTTTGGCTTTATTTGACTTTTTCATCCAAAGCACTGTTACACATGGTATTAGTTTGGCCCTTTGAAATGAAGCATACTGAAAATTTCAAAATAAAAGCCTTGAATATTTTTACATCAACTACTTGCGTTTTCAGCATTATATAACTGATTTAACCCAATGACTATTACACATGGGATTAAAATAGACTGTTTTGCATGAGCAGCAGATAGATCCTCTATTGCACATGTATCAAACTCAAGGCCCGCGGGCCACATGTGGCCCGCTACGTCATTTTATGTGGCCCTCTCCCCCCTACCACCGTTTTACAGCCCCATTGATTGACTTAAAATAGTTTTTGAGCACGAATTAACTACAAACTACATATCCCATAATGCCTTCCGATTCTTACCAACCAACATTACGGCTTCTCGCCACTAGAGTGCAGCAGAGTCACCTCAAGCTGATTATTAATTTTCCCAGCGAATAAAACTGAAACATCGACAAGCTAAGAAGCTAAAGAGCGAAGTCCCGTGATGTTTCAATCGAGGACTTTTACCGTCTACTGCCCCCTGATTTGATGCCACAGCTTCGACTCCATGCAGCTCGTGTTTTGTCCACGTTTGGAAGCACCTATCTGTGCGAACAGATGTTTTCAATAATGACTTTAAACAAGACCAAGCACAGATCGCGCATTACTGACGAAAACCTACACGCCGTTTTGCGGATTGCCACAGAATAGAACTAAAACCAGACATCGACGAACTGACCAGGGGAAAACGGTGCCAGACATCCGGCCAGAAAACATTGGTAAGCACAAACAAACTACATTTAAATAGAATGAATGTAAAACCAAAACTCAGTATACTGGAATATGCATATAGTTTATTGATTTTGCTTGTGTTTTGTTTATTTACAGAACACAACACAATGAGGATGTGTGTGAGTTGGTGACAGGGTGAAGAGGGATCAGCGTTGTGTTCAAGGACAGGCAATGTCACCTCATTGTTTTGTTCTTATGTGAAATGCATGTTCGTTGCGTAATAAATAACGAAAAAGTTTTGTGAATGAAGTTGAGAGTTAATATCAAAACTTGTTTTTTATTATTTGTCTGCTTATCTTCAAAGCAGACAAAGAATAATTTTCCCAGCGAATAAAACTGAAACATCGACAAGCTAACGAGCTAAAGAGCGAAGTTTAGCTGAGCAGTTTAAAAATACTGAGCATATTTTTAAACTGCTCAGTTTAAAAATACTGTAATTTTTAAACTGAGCAGTAATTTTACATCCATGCAAACTCAAATGTAATATTTAAAACTTGAATACATAAAATCAGTTATTTAACAATATGAGGTGTTGTTTAAAAATAAAAAAGATAGCAATTTCTTTTTATTGCAGAGACATTAGATTCTTAAATTTATGGTATTCTTTAAATGTTGTAATTTTGGTTCATTGTAAACTTTACCTGTAAAAAGTTTGTAGAAATCTTTAACATAAGGTCAATATATATTTTTAAACTGTAATATGTTGTGTGTGTGCGTTATTGAAAATTTATATTTGTGACAATCATTAGGTAAATGCTAATGAACTGCCTTCCTGCAGTTTATGAGCATTGAACTGTTACTAAACAGTTCAATGCAAGGTTCATTAGCGTTAGCATTTTAGCTTCAATAAGCTATTAGCTATTTATTTTACTTTTTAGCAATGTTTAGTATACTGAATGGAGTAAATCAATTACAGAAAATATCCTAGTGATTTCCCACATACTGATGAAAGCAATGACGCTAACATTAGCGTTTCTGCTGATTTTAGCTGATATACTTACTTTATAATACTGAATGGTGCACGTCCGCCTTACTTAACGTTCTTGCGATTCTCCGCGTGCCACTGATTACGTTGCGGCGTTCTTTAGCATCGATGCCGATTTGTAGCGTGACGACGCAGGGCCCAGACCCACGGGCGCGCCTTGGCAGGCCCCGGCTAAATTTCTTCCGAAATTTTCTAGTGTTATTACTCTTATTCTTAATTGAATTTAAAAAAGTGAATTTGACAGGAAAATCATCCAATATTATGAAAAAATAACAGCCTCTATTGCGTCTAACCAACTTAGACAAACTTGTCTAGTTTTAAAACCAGATAACAGTGGAGTCTTCGGTTTACACCATGGACTCTCTCTGCTGTAAATAATTACTATTTTATTTATTATTTGAGCAGAATCTCAGTTCAGGTTGATTTCCTGTTTCTGCTTTTCATTGTTCAGCAACAAAAACCCAACAAGCAACAAATATGAGGTCTGTCTTCAACGACACAACGAGGAACAAAGTTTAAAACCGTAAAACTGGAGGATGTAGAAACTGAAATCCATTCCTGACCTTTGTTATTTGATGTGGATTATTAAAAAATGAGGATCATTAAATGCTAGCTTTGGACAAAACCTTTGGATCCTTCCTCTTTTCCTTTTGCCCGGGATCGAGCGGCGTTCTCCATGAGCGACCCGCAACCGCGTGCTGTTAAAACGAAACAACAACAAAACGTGTTGACGTCACAGATCACGGAGTTTAATCTCATACAAAGCAATCGACAACAAAGCTGCAGAGGTACAGAGATATACATTTTATACAGACAAGAGAACAGACAACACGAAACACAAAAGACAGACAAAGGCGCCCAAAATGTGGAGGAAAAGATGGAAAAAAACCTCTCTCTCTGGCTTGCTGACCTGTACTTTTTAATGAAAGAGGTGTTTCCCTATTTAATATATGCAGTCAAGGCGTTCCGTTCTTTGACCAATTAGAAACTTAGAAACTCCCGGAAACTCCCCTTCTTTACAGCTCCGATGTCTGGTTTTTATCTAACCACTTCGTGCCCATCTCCGTCCGACCTGGCCGAGAGGCGCCAAGAAGTCTGTTCTGCTCTCTCGGAATTGTAAATTTTATTGCTGTGTCTGTCAAAAGGGGGAGGAAAAAAGGCCCTGCTTTGTCTGCTGAATTCCCAACTGCTCAACAGAAACTATTCCAAATTAAAGTGTTGGCTATACCTTTACACATGTCGTGGATTAGCTATATTAAGCACCAAACAATAATTATTTTCTTTACAGTTCCCCCTTTTGAGGTCTTCAAAAAGACCTCAATAAAAATTGATTAAGCCTTCTAATACAGAGCCAAAAACTATGTATTAAAAAAATAAAACAAAACAAAAAATAGAAAACAAAAGGTTGACGTAGCCTAATTATATACAGTTCCCCCTTTTCAAACAAAACCCAAGGGTAAAAACGACTCATCCTTACAGAAATATAAAATCATAAAACAAAAACACAGGACAAACAAAACCCAAAGTATAAAATGAAAAAACAAAACAGAAACATACATAGAAAAATTAGTAAGAAATGTCTGCAACTTAAAGGACAACATTCACCACAAAATTACAATCTGGCAAAATGAGAAACACACAAAGTTACAATCTGCTGCTCGTCTTTTTCTTTTTTTTTTTTTTTTTTTTAAATGTCCATCGACAGTCTCTTAAAAAATATGAAGTCTTCGTCAGGAAATGTTCAAAAAATGCGCGCAAAAAACAAAACGACAGTCCTTTCCAGAGTTCACAACGAACGAAAAACACGCAATAAAAGTTTATGATGATCCTCTTGCAGCTTGATCTTCTTCGACTGGAAACCTCAAGAAACGACCTGTCACAGGTCATTACACAGACATTTTGTGTTCAACATGAATTTCATTAGCATCAGAAACACAATTACCACATTCTTTAATATCATCTTCATTACAGTCAGCATAATCAAACGATGGTTTCACCTAAAAATAAATTTGTTTTGTTATTTTCCATCCAGGGAAATTATTTTAATCCTTTTTATCAAAGAACGCAGACTTTGAAGGAGACCACATCCGCAGGGCACCAGGAAACCAGCTGCAAAACTATAATGACAAGACAGAGATCAGATTTATCCAAAGGCATCATTCATTTGTGTAATTCAACACAAACATCTTCAATTCACTTTGTGTTCAAGTGAATCCTCCAACGCTCGTGGCTCTGTGGCTGTTATCTTCGAAATAAGTGTGAAGCCGCTTCTCCAAGGAGCCCCACCCCGCCTCGCATGACACAGCTTGTATGACAGAGTCCAGAGTCCTGGAGCTCCGAGCTCCAGGGCAGTCTGTGTGTAAAACCATGAGCAACACATCACGTGAAACCTTATCTCCTACTCTGTCCAGTTCTGTTCATCAAATGGTGGATGTGATCCCTTCAATTTACGTTTCTATTATAATATACTATAGCTCCTAACCGATGGAAAACACCAAAACCCTGTAATCATTTGCTTCAAAAGACATGTTTCCAAAGTAACGTGTTCCCAGAATGTTAAACATATGCAGATCTTTTCTTAAACCAATCTTGTAAAAATAGGATTAAACAAACGAAACAAAACAATAACAAAAACTTAAAAATGTAGTTGTAAAGCTTACATGTACCACCAAAAAATGAATAACAATGTGAGTTAAACAGTCCAGTTTAAATTACCTTCATAGAAGAAACTAGATCTTACTGGTTATTTGTCTAAATCATTTTACATACGTTCCTGAAACAAAATTCAAAAGAGTTAGACCTGGAGAAATTATAATGCAACAAATCCAGACATTTTCAAAATATACCAATTTTCTAGGTCTTGTACTTGTCGTTGAATTTAAAGTTTTATTCAAAATCGTTTTAAATGGATGTAAATCAAAACAAAAATCAAGTTTAGAAAAATCATTATAATCCCGCCTGTGTACTTTTACTGATTAATGATAACTTTAATCAATGACAGATTCTTCAAAACATTTCTTAAAACATTCATGCTCCATTAAATTAATGCTCTGAAAATGGCTGACACAATAATATTTTAATTTCTATAATTATTTTCCCAAGTTAATTAACCAAAATATGCTCCATTATCACTATAAATTTATCTATTGTATCAACATACCTTAGCCCATTGTCAGAAAATCTTTTAATGGAGAACAACTCAAACCTATCTAAAATAAGCACATATATTACCAGAAAATATTTTCCTTTCACTTTTATGTGTAGCACAGATCAGACATGTTCTTCAAAAATTTGTTTAAGTATTATAAAAGATGAACCCATGCATCTTCTCCCCCTTTGATACATTACTGGCTAATGTATCACTATTTCTAGTATGTGAAATAACGATGTTGATGAAACAGGGTTATTATTCAAGCTAAGAAAAATCCCACCGATATGCAACGTTGCCCTCGTCTAAAAAGTAAACCTTTCAAAAACAAACAGAACAATTTATTGTAGCATGCTTTAAACCTTCAAGATTATTATGTTCAAAAAACATTTCACATTACAGTTTCAAAACTCAGTATTCAATTTAACTCTCATGATTATCAAATAATTCGTTGTAGAAACTTCTCAAAAATTTTCAGCAGTGTTTGACAAAACGTGTTTACCAATTAAAAACTCAGTGAAGGTTATGCATAAACCAGGCAGAGAGACGTTGAAAGAGAAAAAAATATAGTCTTAGTCAAGAAAATCTAAAAATGATAAATTTCGAAAAATACTGGTCAGAATATAACCAAATCTACAAATGAAAGAAATTAAACTAAAGACCAAAGTTCCCTATCCCCTGGTGAAGGGTCCAGAGGAAACTGATAACTCAAAAAAAATAATTCGTTATATTTAACAAAATAAACAAAGAACTGACACAAATAGCCAAATAAAAAATCAGACTAATGTAAAGAAATGTAAAGATTAAAATCCTAAATTACTCACTACTTAATATATAAAGTAATATGAAAGGAAAACAGAAAATCATTACCAAGAGTGTCTGTGTGTGACAGGCGACTCAGTGTTTCGATGCTACAAACTTATATTTTACATTTTCCAGGAGGTAGTTTAAACGATGGGAGAGAAAATTATTTGCCTTACAGTTGTTTGTTCTTTTCTGCTGAGCTGCTGTGAGCAGAGGTTGCTTTGTACTTAAAATTAGTGATATGCAAAAAGGTTTCACATGTTAATTAGTTGAATCTAGTGGGGGTAGAAATTACAGCACAGCTGTAGCTTGTTCTCCCGTGCTGAACTTCTGTGAATGGGGGTTGAAACTCCTCCCTGAGCTCCATTATTCTCATATCTTAAATAAACATACTTGTCGCTTCTTCTTGTTTTGTTCTATGTATTTATTTTACTTAATTTTCTTATTTTATTTTATTCGAAGCCCTCTCGTCTGTCTATAGGCAGTATTGAATCATCTCGTATTACAGTTTAATATTGATTCTCTACAATAGTTCCATATAATCTTTTTTATTTATTAACCAATAAGTTATTTCAAACTTAATGTTATCCTTCAACCACAAATCTTGTAAATTTTAGCAAACTTTTCTATATTTAACCAATTTCTATTTAACAAGAGAGTGACTTCTAATTTATCCTGTCTAATTATCCGTAAGTCCTGTAGATTTAACAATATTTTATCTATCTTAAAGTTTTGGTCTGTTTGAAAAAGACTGATTGTGAAAATATCTAGAGTCAGTTGTATATTGCAGTTTGTTGTTATCTGAACAATTACCTCTTACAGTTAGAGCCTGTTTCTCTAAAAATCTTCGTTTTTTTTTTTCTTATCCTCAACTCATGAAAAAAATCCTATTTTACTCATTGTATGTTATTCCATTTTCCTACTACCTTCACAGCCTTAGAAGGAATAATTAACATTATATCCACTATTCAGTTCTCAAGTCTATATAAATTTTTATTTAATTTATTTCATAGCTGTACCTAATCAGTTATGTATTTATCTATTTATGCATTCAGCATATTTATGTATTTAACTATTAATTTGCCAAGACAGCATTTCTAGAATCCTCTGTGACCTAATTTTCTTGGCTTATTCTTTCTTTCGTTATTTATTTATTCATTTATTTAACCGTAGAACCCATATTGTAATTTCAATTTGTTCAGATAATGTATTTTATCAAGATTCTATCCTTTAATCACCTTCCAAACTGTACACTGCAGGTCACAGTTACTGCTGTTATTGTTTAATTTTAAGAAGTTAGTTCAATTTAACACAGAGGATGTTTGTAAAAACTAGAAATTTTGCACCATCAAACAGCACTGAGAAAAATTCAGTATTTATATGACATAAAATACCCAATGGTATTTTATCTCCAATCACACACTCTGTCAAACCAACATGAATTATAACACAAACAAAAACACACAACACATTACAGAAAACACAAAACACACACATCTGGCCAGGTTTTATAGTCAGTCAAAATTTCATCAGTCCCCAAGTGTCAGTCTGTGGTCATTATTCTATCAAATTTTACTGTAATTTATATCAATTTTACTAAAATTTATATGAAATTTACTGAAGCTTCAGAAATTGTCCAATGTTGTCATGTGTCAATTTAATTAATTTTAAACCCCAATCGTCAGGAACCTTTTAATTCCCCGTGCACGTTTAAAAAGAGACATCTCAAAGTTATGTTAAAATCAAACCACAACCAATAATTTTGTTTTCTGGTACCAGTGTTATGTACTGAACTCCTATTTATTTTATTTAGTTATTTATGTTTTAAACTAAACGACCACGTTTTCGCCATCGTTCTACTTTCCCCGTTAAGACGAACCCCGACCATAAAATAGCGTATAGCACGTGTCGCAACTCAGTGTCCATAATAACTTCACAATAAAACGCAGCAAAATCAATGCAAATTCACACACACAGCGCTATCCAAACAACTTAACACTCTGCTGAAACACACAGCCAGCCCGAACTCGTGCACGCGCACACACACGGCCACACAGACACACACGCAGACACACATACGCACACACACATACACACATACACACACCCAGAGCTCTGGAGCAGACAGCCACGTGTCGCGGCAACAAGCACAGATCGCGACACACAGAGAAACATAAACACGTTTTCAGACAAACGTAACAGACAGACGGGGAAAAATAAAATGCCGGCCAAAAAATAAAAAATGCACCATATCAAAGCCTACCGCAGGCCGTTTATAAAGTCTACCTCAGACTATTGTCAAAGCTTCCCGCAAGCCATTTTTTTAAAGTGTCCCACACACTGAATAAACCTACCCCAGGTTATTTCAAAATACACAATTCCTAAATTTCTTTCTTTAAGGAGCACAGCCATGGGTCTCCAGGGAAAAAGACATAAACTTAAGAAAACCCAGCTTTTACAACTGAGGGAGCGCAAAATCCTCAGTCTGAACCCGCTACGGTCCGCTGTACATGCGTATTTCCATACAGTGTACCACACACTGAAAGCCTACCGCAGGCTATCGTTAAATTCCAATTATAACTAACAACAGACTATTTTAAGAGCAAAACTATCCACCCTTGCAGCTCCGAAACTCCGCGTGGCTGCGCACAACAAAAGAGTAATTAAAAAACGTCTTACCGCACCAGCCGGACGGATCGATCGGGGAGAGACCGCCACCCGCCAAGATTCCAGAACCGGACGAAGCCCCCAAATATTAAAAAATGAGGATCATTAAATGCTAGCTTTGGACAAAACCTTTGGATCCTTCCTCTTTTCCTTTTGCCCGGGATCGAGCGGCGTTCTCCATGAGCGACCCGCAACCGCGTGCTGTTAAAACGAAACAACAACAAAACGTGTTGACGTCACAGATCACGGAGTTTAATCTCATACAAAGCAATCGACAACAAAGCTGCAGAGGTACAGAGATATACATTTTATACAGACAAGAGAACAGACAACACGAAACACAAAAGACAGACAAAGGCGCCCAAAATGTGGAGGAAAAGATGGAAAAAAACCTCTCTCTCTGGCTTGCTGACCTGTACTTTTTAATGAAAGAGGTGTTTCCCTATTTAATATATGCAGTCAAGGCGTTCCGTTCTTTGACCAATTAGAAACTTAGAAACTCCCGGAAACTCCCCTTCTTTACAGCTCCGATGTCTGGTTTTTATCTAACCACTTCGTGCCCATCTCCGTCCGACCTGGCCGAGAGGCGCCAAGAAGTCTGTTCTGCTCTCTCGGAATTGTAAATTTTATTGCTGTGTCTGTCAAAAGGGGGAGGAAAAAAGGCCCTGCTTTGTCTGCTGAATTCCCAACTGCTCAACAGAAACTATTCCAAATTAAAGTGTTGGCTATACCTTTACACATGTCGTGGATTAGCTATATTAAGCACCAAACAATAATTATTTTCTTTACAGGATCTTATAATACAAACAGATTTATTGTTAAGTGAAAAATAAAATCCTTTCTGTCTTTAGAAGCTAAGCTAACATGAAGCAGATCTGAAACTTAAAATCCAACATGGCCGCCGCAGTAACAGCTGCTATAATGAAATGTTTTATTTCTACTTCCTCTCAAGTACAAGAGGAAGAACAAGCAAATAATTCGCCTGTTTTTAGCTCGGATCCACCAGGATACCTTCTGCTAAGTCCTAAGTTTTATTGGGATCAGAATTGATCCTAGATTGGTTTTGGTCCCGAGGGGACAGTCAGTCATGGAGCAAATTATCCTATTGGCACTGCACATTTACACTTCAGTAATAACATTTGTTTTTATGTAGAATTTAAATAAAATGCGGGTTGGCGCTTTTTCGGTAAACTAATATTGATGATCAGAGTTTGAACTGGACGTTTGGATCCCGCCTGAGCTTTTTACCCTGTTAGGTTTTTGCTGGTCGCCGGTTTATGAGCGGTTTTTTGTTGTTGTTTCACGGACTGAACAGCTGACGGGTCACCCGGTTGGCCGGACATCATGTCCGCCATGGCTCTAAGATGGACACAGTTTAATCCAGTGGGAACGTTTGTTGCTTCACCTCCTCTGGAAGTCTGAACCCGGGAATCTCCATCCTCCTCCTCCTCCAGTTCATCACCTCGGGCGGCTTGGCCTTCATGGATGATGGAGGCTTCCAGGTCCAGGTGGTGAAGAGGAAACACAGAATGGTGAGTAATCTTCACAAAATTACACCGTTAACAGCTGCTAAAGAGTCCAAAGAAGAAATCTTACACAATTTATGAGGACAGTCACATATCTTGTCTGCCGCGATCCCCGTTAGCATGTCGTGCTAGCTAATGTTAGCATTAGCTAAAGTGCATAAACTAAGCTTGTGTAATATTCTCCTTTCTTTATGTTGAATTCGTTCACCACCACCGAGTTGCATTAGGTATGAAAAATATCAAATGTATCTGGAATAAATATATGTTAAAACTGTAACGTAAAGCCTCTGTGTGTGTTAACTAGCATTGAAGCTAAAGTGAGAAAACACACCGCAGCGCTGCACCAAGTCACTGAACAGATAGTTTGTTTACCAAGCACAAAATCACCGGTTTCTGTTTCCACTTTCTGTTTAGTTTTATTTGTTTTTATTTCATTTATTATACTTTCTCAGTAATTCTAACTGACTGTTGTGTTTTCAGTTAAACGTCAGTTGTTTTTTTTTGGTGTTTCTGGAAACTTTTCCCACTTAGAAACGGGAATGTGGGAATCTAATTTCGGACGGAGAGATCGACGCAACCAGGAAATGGCTTCTTCTCTTCCTGCGTCTCTGTTCCTGCTGTCTGTGGTTTTCTGCCAGTTTATCGCTGCTGCAGGTGAGATTCAGCTGGAAAACCTAGTGATTCACATACAGAGAGAACGTTCTCAATGAATCTATTCGGCTCTGAATCAATAACGACGTTTATTGTAGCTCCCGCCATATTGTGAGTGGCATTAAAAAAATCAAAGCTGTTGAAGACTTAAGTTCTGTTTAGCTGTGTGATCTGCCATAATATTGATCATATTTAATCCATTTCAAGCACGTCGTGTTTTAGAACGATACAATAAAAGTATTTGAAAACAAAGTGTTGAAATAATAAAATCCAGCTTTCAAGCATATTTGGTTTGGTTTCATAGGACAACATGCCACTCACAATATGGTGGCTACTCTAGCACTGGTTTTCAAAGTGCAACATGCTGGTGGTGAAATCTTCCCTTCCCAGCTGGACGAATGTCACCCAAGCCTAAAATGTACTTCCAACTTGATTGTTAGAAAAAATATAGATATTTTATTTCTTGAAAAAAAATAGACGGAGCAATTACTAAAAATCTCCTAAAATTACTAAAATTGTTTATATGAAAACAAAAGTTAATCTGACGTTTCAAGTTCAAAAGGTGTGTTTAAGAACCAAACCACCTGTCGCCATCACGGCGTTTGTTGGAAAATTTTGGTTTTGGAACCTAGAAAGACATTTAAGTAAAAAAAACATTTTACAAAAACCTCCCTTCAGCACACCAGACATTTGTCAAAATTATAGTCCTCCACCAAACACCCGGTGTGTTCTTAATCACTTAAATTAATGGGAGGGTCTAAAAGTTATCAAAGTAATCTAAACAATTCCGAATATAGAAGTTAACTGTGGATTTTGGTTCTAAACTAACTTAAATATATTCTAACTGCCCAAAGGAAAACTAAACAGATAGAAATAACAATTTACAAAATTTAACATAAATGGCCACAACAATAGCTTGACATTTTCTTTTAACTGTATATATTTGTGTTGTAGTTGTTTTGGTTCACAAGCAGAGCAAACGCGGTGGCTTTTAAACTCGACTCATACCGTGATGTCTCCACAGAAACATGAGTCCTCACAGAGGGTTGGTATGAATGCACTGCAGTTTGAGTCACAGGAGGCGCGCGCGGTTCAACCAGGTCCAGCCGTGACTGCGCCCTCTGTGGCCGTCCGTATTCAATGCATCAACTATTAACCTAAACTTCAGAAACAATTCTGCTCTGTCAGTGAAAAGCTCCACAGCAGTTATAATACTTTCACACACAAAAAGTAAGACAAGTTGTATGTATAATTGCAGCTGCCTCACAAATCTGTCTCTATAGTAACATGGCATCAGTTCACTCTCTCAAACACAGAGGGCCTCCCTTTGATGCTACTAAATTACATTTTAATTTCAGTAAAAAGTAAAGAGCCTTATTTTCCATCACCAAAAATGGTTCTTTGGCTTTCTTTTTGATATTACGGGATTCTTCCAAAACTTGCAGAAACTGTAAAACTACTAATGAAGTACTGCTTAATGATGACCAGAGTGGCAGAAAAGGACTTCCATAGGAAACACAAGTCAAGTGAACATGAATGTTCCCTTTCGAAGTACAGAGTTACCAAATGACCTGGACTGTTTTCATCCATCAGACTGTTTCCTGGTGTACAGAACTGCTCTGGGGCCTCATGCATAAAAGACGGCACAGTTTTCACATTAAAACTTGGCATACGGGCAAATTTAGAAAAGTGCAGAGCACAAAAAATCTGGATGTATAAATCGGTGTTTACGCATGTGGCTGAGCACCTTTCCGTTATAAATCCCAATTTACGGGAAACCGAGCAGCTGCTGGTCCACCTGTTGCCTCCATAAATACATATTAATGTAAATAAGTTTAAATACCCGGAAGTCTGCCAACGTGTGTAGACTTTTGAATGAATCTTTTATTCATCCTGAAGAGAAATTAAATATCGTGACTCTTATTATCAAGCTGAGAGCCTCAATGATCCTCAGAAACTCTGCTTGATAGTATTAAAAAATGAGGATCATTATATGCTAGCTTTGGACAAAACGTTTGGCTCTTTTCCTCTTTAATCTTGCCCGGGATCTTCCGAGTCCTTGGCGAGTGACGCTCTCCGTGCAGCGACGTGCAGCGACCGCGTGCTGGTAAAACGAAACAACACAACGTGTTGACGTCACAGATCACAGAGTTTAATCTCATACAAAGCAATGAACAACAAAGCTGCAGAGGAACAGAGATATACATTTTATACAGACTACACAAAACAGACAACACGAAACACATAAGACAGACAAAGGCGCCCAAAATGTGGAGGAAAAGATGAAAAAAAACCTCTCCGTTGGCTTGCTGACTTGTACTTTTAATGAAAGAGGTGTTTCCCTATTTAATATATGCAGTCAAGGCGTTCCGTTCTTTGACCAATTAGAAACTTCCTCAACACCCAGAGATCCTGGGACTCCCCCTATCTCAGCTCCGATGTCTGGCTTTTATCTAAGTCAAAGGGCGGACGACTTCGTCCTGGGCCGCGCCAGGTACGGGGAGAGGCGCCAAGAAGTCTCTTCTGCTCTCTCGGAATTGTAAATTTTATTGCTGTGTCTGTCAAAAGGGGGAGGAAAAAAGGCCCTGCTTTGGCCTGCTTCTTCAGCTGAATTCCCAAATGTTCAACAGAAAACTATTCCAAATTAAAGTGTTGGCTATACCTTTACACATGTCGTGGATTAGCTATATTAAGCACCAAACAATAATTATTTTCTTTACAGTTCCCCCTTTTGAGGTCTTCAAAAAGACCTCAATAAAAATTGATTAAGCCTTCTAATGCAGAACCAAAACTATGTATTAAAAAAATAAAACAAAACAAAAAATAGAAAACAAAAGGTTGACGTAGCCTAATTATATACAGTTCCCCCTTTTCAAACAAAACCCAAGGGTAAAAACGACTTATCCTTACAGAAATATAAAATCATAAAACAAAAACACAGGATAAACAAAACCCAAAATGCACAATGAAAAATGAAAAAATAAAACAGGGACATACATAGTAAAATTAGTAAGAAATGCTCTGCAACTTAAAAGACAACATTCACCACCCAAGTACAACCTGTCAAATGAGAAAGACACAAAATTACAATCTGTTGCTCGTCTTTTTCTGTTTTTTTTTTTTTTTTTTAAATGTCCATCGACAGTCTCTTAAAAAATATGAAGTCTTCGTCAGGAAATGTTCAAAAAATGCGCGCAAAAAACAAAACGACAGTCCTTTCCAGAGTTCACAACGAACGAAAAACACGCAATAAAAGTTTATGATGATCCTCTTGCAGCTTGATCTTCTTCGACTGGAAACCTCAAGAAACGACCTGTCACAGGTCATTACACAGACATTTTGTGTTCAACATGAATTTCATTAGCATCAGAAACACAATTACCACATTCTTTAATATCATCTTCATTACAGTCAGCATAATCAAACGATGGTTTCACCTAAAAATAAATTTGTTTTGTTATTTTCCATCCAGGGAAATTATTTTAATCCTTTTTATCAAAGAACGCAGACTTTGAAGGAGACCACATCCGCAGGGCACCAGGAAACCAGCTGCAAAACTATAATGACAAGACAGAGATCAGATTTATCCAAAGGCATCATTCATTTGTGTAATTCAACACAAACATCTTCAATTCACTTTGTGTTCAAGTGAATCCTCCAACGCTCGTGGCTCTGTGGCTGTTGTCTTCGAAATAAGTGTGAAGCCGCTTCTCCAAGGAGCCCCACCCCCGCCTCGCATGACACAGCTTGTATGACAGAGTCCAGAGTCCTGGAGCACCGAGCTCCAGGGCAGTCTGTGTGTAAAACCATGAGCAACACATCACTTGAAACCTTATCTCCTACTCTGTCCAGTTCTGTTCATCAAATGGTGGATGTGATCCCTTCAATTTACGTTTCAATTATAATATACTATAGCTCCTAACCGATGGAAAACACCAAAACCCTGTAATCATTTGCTTCAAAAGACATGTTTCCAAAGTAACGTGTTCCCAGAATGTTAAACATATGCAGATCTTTTCTTAAACCAATCTTGTAAAAATAGGATTAAACAAACGAAACAAAACAATAACAAAAACTTAAAAATGTAGTTGTAAAGCTTACATTTACCATCAAAATGAATAACAATGTGAATTAAACAGTCCAGTTTAAATTACTTTCATAGAACAAACTAGATCTTATTGGTTATCTGTGTAAATCATTTTACATGCGTTCCTTAAACAAAATTCAAAAGTTAGACTTGGAGAAATTATAATGAAACAAATCCAGACATTTTCAAAATACACCAATTGTACCCAGGCTTATACTTGTCGTCGAATTTAAAGTTTTATTCAAAATCGTTTTAAATGGATGTAAATCAAAACAAAAATCAAGTTTAGAAAAAACCATTATAATCCCACCTGTGTACGTTTCCTGATTAATGATAACTTTAATCAATGACAGATTCTTCAAAACATTTCTTAAAACATTCATGCTCCATTAAATTAATGCTCTGAACATGGCTGACACAATAATATTTTAATTTCTATAATTATTTTCCCAAGTTAATTAACCAAAATATGCTTCATTATCACTATAAATTTATCTATTTTCTCAAAATATGTTAGCCCATTGTCAGAAAATCTTTTAATGGAGAACAACTCAAACCTATCTAAAATAAGCACATATATTACCAGAAAATATTTTCCTTTCACTTTTATGTGTAGCACAGATCAGACATGTTCTTCAAAAATTTGTTTAAGTATTATAAAAGATGAACCCATGCATCTTCTCCCCCTTTGATACATTACTGGCTAATGTATCACTATTTCTAGTATGTGAAATAACGATGTTGATGAAACAGGGTTATTATTTAAGCTAAGAAAAATCCCACCGATATGCAACGTTGCCCTCGTCTAAAAAGTAAACCTTTCAAAAACAAACAGAACAATTCATTGTAGCATGCTTTAAACCTTCAAGATTATTATGTTCAAAAAACATTTCACATTACAGTTTCAAAACTCAGTATTCAATTTAACTCTCATGATTATCAAATAATTCGTTGTAGAAACTTCTCAAAAATTTTCAGCAGTGTTTGACAAAACGTGTTTACCAATTAAAAACTCAGTGAAGGTTATGCATAAACCAGGCAGAGAGACGTTGAAAGAGAAAAAAATATAGTCTTAGTCAAGAAAATCTAAAAATGATAAATTTCGAAAAATACTTGTCAGAATATAACCAAATCTACAAATGAAAGAAATTAAACTAAAGACCAAAGTTCCCTATCCCCTGGTGAAGGGTCCAGAGGAAACTGATAACTCAAAAAAAATAATTCGTTATATTTAACAAAATAAACAAAGAACTGACACAAATAGCCAAATAAAAAATCAGACTAATGTAAAGAAATGTAAAGAGTAAAATCCTAAATTACTCACTACTTAATATATAAAGTAATATGAAAGGAAAACAGAAAATCATTACCAAGAGTGTCTGTGTGTGACAGGCGACTCAGTGTTTCGATGCTACAAACTTATATTTTACATTTTCCAGGAGGTAGTTTAAACGATGGGAGAGAAAATTATTTGCCTTACAGTTGTTTGTTCTTTTCTGCTGAGCTGCTGTGAGCAGAGGTCGCTTTGTACTTAAAATTAGTGATATGCAAAAAAGGTTTCACATGTTAATTAGTTGAATCTAGTGGGGGTAGAAATTACAGCACAGCTGTAGCTTGTTCTCCCGTGCTGAACTTCTGTGAATGGGGGTTGAAACTCCTCCCTGAGCTCCATTATTCTCATATCTTAAATAAACATACTTGTCGCTTCTTCTTGTTTTGTTCTATGTATTTATTTTACTTAATTTTCTTATTTTATTTTATTCGAAGCCCTCTCGTCTGTCTATAGGCAGTATTGAATCATCTCGTATTACAGTTTAATATTGATTCTCTACAATAGTTCCATATAATCTTTTTTATTTATTAACCAATAAGTTATTTCAAACTTAATGTTATCCTTCAACAACAAATCTTGTAAATTTTAGCAAACTTTTCTATATTTAACCAATTTCTATTTAACAAGAGAGTGACTTCTAATTTATCCTGTCTAATTATCCGTAAGTCCTGTAGATTTAACAATATTTTATCTATCTTAAAGTTTTGGTCTGTTTGAAAAAGACTGATTGTGAAAATATCTAGAGTCAGTTGTATATTGCAGTTTGTTGTTATCTGAACAATTACCTCTTACAGTTAGAGCCTGTTTCTCTAAAAATCTTCGTTTTTTTTTTTTTTTTTTTTATCCTCAACTCATGAAAAAAATCCTATTTTACTCATTGTATGTTATTCCATTTTCCTACTACCTTCACAGCCTTAGAAGGAATAATTAACATTATATCCACTATTCAGTTCTCAAGTCTATATAAATTTTTATTTAATTTATTTCATAGCTGTACCTAATCAGTTATGTATTTATCTATTTATCCATTCAGCATATTTATGTATTTAACTATTAATTTGCCAAGACAGCATTTCTAGAATCCTCTGTGACCTAATTTTCTTGGCTTATTCTTTCTTTCGTTATTTATTTATTCATTTATTTAACCGTAGAACCCATATTGTAATTTCAATTTGTTCAGATAATGTATTTTATCAAGATTCTATCCTTTAATCACCTTCCAAACTGTACACTGCAGGTCACAGTTACTGCTGTTATTGTTTAATTTTAAGAAGTTAGTTCAATTTAACACAGAGGATGTTTGTAAAAACTAGAAATTTTGCACCATCAAACAGCACTGAGAAAAATTCAGTAGTTATATGACATAAAATACCAAATGGTATTTTATCTCCAATCACACACTCTGTCAAACCAACATGAATTATAACACAAACAAAAACACACAACACATTACAGAAAACACAAAACACACACATCTGGCCAGGTTTTATAGTCAGTCAAAATTTCATCAGTCCCCAAGTGTCAGTCTGTGGTCATTATTCTATCAAATTTTACTGTAATTTATATCAATTTTACTAAAATTTATATGAAATTTACTGAAGCTTCAGAAATTGTCCAATGTTGTCATGTGTCAATTTAATTAATTTTAAACCCCAATCGTCAGTAACCTTTTAAATCCCCGTGCACGTTTAAAAAGAGAGACATCTCAAAGGTATGTTAAAATCAAACCACAACCAATAATTTTGTTTTCTGGTACCAGTTTTATGTACTGAACTCCTATTTATTTTATTTATTTATTTATGTTTTAAACTAAACGACCACGTTTTCGCCATCGTTGTACTTTCCCCGTTACGACTCTTCAACGAACCCCGACCATAAAATAGCGTACAGCACGTGTCGCAACTCAGTGTCCATAATAACTTCACAATAAAACGCAGCAAAATCAATGCAAATTCACACACACAGCGCTATCCAAACAACTTAACACTCTGCTGAAACACACAGCCAGCCCGAAGTCGTGCACGCGCACACACACGGCCACACACACACACATATACACACGCAGAGCTCTGCACGCACACTTCACACAAAAGAGCCGCTAGCTTCAAAAACACCACAAACATACAAATACAGATAACACTAAACAGAACAATAGACAAATAGAAAGAGAAGAGGAGAAGGAAAACAAAAATACAAAAAAGGCGCCAACTAAAAATAAAAATGCAACCTCAAAGCTCACCACAAGCGTAAAATAAGAATTTACCACAAATTCTATCTGACGGCCTACCTCAGACCTGTCTAGTGTCCCACACACTCAAAGTTTACCACAAACTTATAATATGAATTTACCACAAATTCTATCTGACGGCCTACCTCAGACCTGTCTAGTGTCCCACACACTGAATAAACCTACCCCAGGTTATTTCAAAATACACAATTCCTAAATTTCTTTCTTTAAGGAGCACAGCCATGGGTCTCCAGGGAAAAAGACATAAACTTAAGAAAACCCAGCTTTTACAACTGAGGGAGCGCAAAATCCTCAGTCTGAACCCGCTACGGTCCGCTGTACATGCGTATTTCCATACAGTGTACCACACACTGAAAGCCTACCGCAGGCTATCGTTAAATTCCAATTATAACTAACAACAGACTATTTTAAAAGCAAAACTATCCACCCTTGCAGCTCCGAAACTCCGCGTGGCTGCGCACAACAAAAGAGTAATTAAAAAACGTCTTACCGCACCAGCCGGACGGATCGATCGGGGAGAAACCGCCACCCGCCAAGATTCCAGAACCGGACGAAGCCCCCAAATATTAAAAAATGAGGATCATTATATGCTAGCTTTGGACAAAACGTTTGGCTCTTTTCCTCTTTAATCTTGCCCGGGATCTTCCGAGTCCTTGGCGAGTGACGCTCTCCGTGCAGCGACGTGCAGCGACCGCGTGCTGGTAAAACGAAACAACACAACGTGTTGACGTCACAGATCACAGAGTTTAATCTCATACAAAGCAATGAACAACAAAGCTGCAGAGGAACAGAGATATACATTTTATACAGACTACACAAAACAGACAACACGAAACACATAAGACAGACAAAGGCGCCCAAAATGTGGAGGAAAAGATGAAAAAAAACCTCTCCGTTGGCTTGCTGACTTGTACTTTTAATGAAAGAGGTGTTTCCCTATTTAATATATGCAGTCAAGGCGTTCCGTTCTTTGACCAATTAGAAACTTCCTCAACACCCAGAGATCCTGGGACTCCCCCTATCTCAGCTCCGATGTCTGGCTTTTATCTAAGTCAAAGGGCGGACGACTTCGTCCTGGGCCGCGCCAGGTACGGGGAGAGGCGCCAAGAAGTCTCTTCTGCTCTCTCGGAATTGTAAATTTTATTGCTGTGTCTGTCAAAAGGGGGAGGAAAAAAGGCCCTGCTTTGGCCTGCTTCTTCAGCTGAATTCCCAAATGTTCAACAGAAAACTATTCCAAATTAAAGTGTTGGCTATACCTTTACACATGTCGTGGATTAGCTATATTAAGCACCAAACAATAATTATTTTCTTTACAATAGTTTCAGATTTTTTATTAATTTATTCAGTTCCTTTAATAAACAGGTGAGATATTAATAACTGGGTGGCTGGATTTTCATGAAGCTTTTATGGCTGTTTTGATCAAATGTTTGGATCTAAACATTTTCCTTATTGAGAGGAAGGCAGAAAAATTAATCCTAGAGAGTTTTTATTATAAACACAATTATTTTTTATTCATAGTTTTAGTGACTTCTGGCCTCCAAGTCACTTAAACTCTTTTAAATCCCAGATCTCTCTGTGCTAAAGCTCTATTAATTAATGATTTCATCACTGAGCATAATATTGATGTTATGTTTCTGACAGAAACATGGTTGAATGATAATAATGAATCGATCGTACTAATTGAATCTGCGCCTCCTAACTACAATTTCTTCAGTGAGAATAGAAAACATATAAAAGGAGGAGGCGTGGCTTCAATATTTAAGAATACCATAAATTGTAGTAAAATCTCTTTGGGTCACTTCACCTCTTTTGAGTATCTTGGAACTGAGGTTAAAGGCCACAAATGAACTTTGACTGTAACTCTATACAAAACTCCAACTTTTGTGGAAAATTTCTTTACTGACTTGAATGAACTTCTATCACTTATATGTATTGATTATGATCGTCTAATAATTGTCAGTGATTTCAACATTCATGTTGACAACCCCCAAGACAGAGGGGCACAAAAGCTCTAATATTTTAGAGACTTTTGGTTTAACACAACATGTCAAACAAGCAACACACACTCAAGGACACACACTGGACCTGGTTATCAGTAAGGGTGTGAATATTTCCAATCTCTCTGTAACTGATGTCACCTGTCGCATCACTTCCTGTTATCTTTGAAAGTTCTTTATCTTTTAACCCACCTGGACAAACAGCAACCATCACAAAACGTTCTCTCACTGAAAACACAGCAGAAACTTTTAATCAAATCTACTCTTCTTCCTCACCCTTAAGCTGTAATGATGTAGATAAGTTGGTAAAAGATTTTCAGTCTAAAGTCTCAGATATTATTGATTCCATTAAAATGAAGGTTGTGTCTGGTAAAAAGAAATCTCCATGGAGAAATGCACAAACAGTTAGATCTGCAAGACAACTCTGCCGTAGGGCAGAACGAAAATGGCGTAAAACTCAACTCCACGTTCATTGTGACATCTATAAAGAAAGACTACGTAACTATCATTTAACACTAAAACATGCAAGAGAGGCTTTCTTTGCAGATGTCATAAACAAAAACATTAACAATGCTCCAGCTTTATTTGCAACAGTTGACAGAATCACAAACCCTCCTGTGACGTTACCGCCTGAATTCCAATGTATTGCCGCCTGCAACCAGTTTTCCAGCTTCTTTTCAGAGAAAATTAATAAAATCAGAGGATTAATCTGTACATCCACTATAAAGTCAGTACCAGTGCTGAGCCCAAACAAAACAAATACAGGAAAAATGACCCAATTCCAACTACTTAATTATAAAACCCTACAGGAAATTATGTCAACTAAGCTCCAGTTCCTGCTGTCTGGATGTCCTAGATCTATAACTCTAGAACATTTCTTTAAGAAAGTCCTGCCTGTTATTGCTGCTGATCTGATCCAGATAGTAAACTCATCGCTCTCATCAGGCGTTTTCCCCCAGGCTTTGAAAACAGCAGTAATCAAACCACTGATAAAAAAGAACAATCTGGACAAATCACTACTGCAGAATTACAGGCCGACCTCTGACCTCTGACCTCTGATTCATCAGCAAAGTTATTGAAAACGCTGTTTAAACAATTAACTAGCTTCCTAACGATAACCAACCGCTTTGACTCCTTCCAGTCTGGTTTCCATGGTTACCACATCACAGAGACTGGCCTAGTCAAAGTGTTCAATGACATCCATATAAATACAGACTGTGGCAGAACCACAGTGCTGGTTCTGTTGGACCTCAGTGTTGACCATGACATATTACTGAACCGACTGGAGCGTTGGGTCGGACTCTCCGGTCCAGTGCTAAACTGGTTTGAATCCTACATAAAGAACAGGGATTTCTTTGTTTCAATTGCAAACTTCTCATCAAAGAGGTCAAAGGTCACATGTGGGGTACCCCAAGGTTCAATCCTAGGGCCCCTTTTATTCAATATTTATATGCTCCCACTAGCTCAGGTTATAACAGGAAATAATATTAGCTACCATAACTATGCAGATTACACACAGTTCTACATTACGATGTCACCAGGTGACCTTTGACCCCATCCAATCACTGAACAGAAGCTTAGAACAGATAAATGTGTGGATGTGCCAAAACTTTCTCCAGCTGAACAGAAACAAAACTGAAGTTATTATTTTTGGACCTAAAGAGGAACAATCTAGAGTTATAGATCTAGAGTTACAGATCTAGAGTCATAGATCTAGAGTTATAGATCTAGAGTCAATGCACAGCTTCAGTTATTACAACTGAAAACCAGCGATCAGCCTGAAACCTGGGAGTAGTGATGGACTCTGACCTGAACCTCCAGAGCCACATAAAGACAGTTACAAAGTCGGCCTTCTATCACCTGAAGAACATTTCCAGGATTAAAGGACTAATGTCTCAGCAAGATCTAGAGAAACTCATCCATGCCTTCATCTTCAGTCGCATTGATTATTGCAACAGCGTCTTCACAGGTCTGTCCAACAAATCAATCAAACAGCTGCAGCTGATCCAGATGCTGCTGCTGGCGTTCTGACTAAAACCAGGAAGATAGAGCACATAACACCAGTTTTAAAGTCCCTCCACTGGCTCCCTGTAGCTCAAAGAACAGACTTTAAAATCCTGTTAGTTTATAAATCACTGAACGGCTTAGCACCACAATACATTAAAGATCTGCTGTTGTTGTATCAACCTTCCAGACCTCTCAGGTTCTGGTTCTGGTTCTGCTCTGCATCCCCAGAACCAGAACCAAACGAGGAGAAGCAGCTTTCAGCATCTATGCACCACAAATTTGGAACAAACTTCCAGAAAACTGTAAAACAGCTGAAACACTGACTTCCTTTAAATCTAGACTAAAAACCCACCTGTTTAGGATTGTATTTGAAACGTAATCAATTACAAATTTATTGATGGAACTTGACTTAATGACGTGTTTTGATTATTGATTCTATATTGTTTGTGTTTCTGTGTTTAATATGATGTAAAGCACTTTGAAATGTCTTGCTGCTGAAATGTGCTATACAAATAAAATTTGATTGATATTTATTTTTAGTCATTTAAATTTATGGTAATGTATTAATGTTTTTATTTTTCTGAATGTTTATACTGACCATGACCTTTGACCCTGATCCAGTCTTTTGATGTTTCTGCTGTTGAATGAATCTTCAGATTGATGGAGCTGACCTCCATCACACAGACCTACACTGATCACACTTTGACCTCTGACCTCTCTGCTCTGTGCTTCCCCTCCTAAAGGTCAGACCATCATCACAGCTACAGCTGGACATGAAGTCGTTCTGCCATGTAAAGATCCTGATAAGGGGCGTCTGACAGTGGCAGAGTGGAGGAGACTGGATCTGGGGTCACGATACGTCCTGCTGTACAGAAACAAGCAGATCGATCCAGCAAACCAGCATCCGTCCTTCAAGAACCGGGTGGATCTGCTGACCAATCAGATGTACAACGGAGACGCGTCTTTGATTCTGGAGAACGCATCGATTACCGACAGCGGGATGTTCGAGTGTCAAATCGTTCACGCAAACAGTGAGAAGAAAACCATCCTGACCGTCAACCTGGATGTTCGTCCTCCTCCTGCTCCGCCCACTCCGCCTCCTCCTCCAGGTGAGGAGTGTCTCTGGGTCAGAACCAGCAGCTTCCTGTTCTGGATCTCAGATCAGATGATGATGATCTTCAGTCAGATCAGACTAGAGGTTAAAGGTCATGTATTTCAACAATTTTGATTAATTATGACCTTTAACTATGATTATTAATTCCTTTTAATTATGATTAATTAAATTTTATTAAATCTTTTACCTTTATATATCTAATGATGCCCATAAGTTATTAGGAAGGTCAGGTATGCTGATGACATCGTGACCCCTGACCTCCAGTGACCAGAGCTGATGAATCAATAATATTCTGACGGGTGGATCATTTGGTTCTAATCACTGATCCTCCTGGTTCTGGTTCTGTAGTTTCCTCCTGGTTCTGGTCCAAACCAGCAGCAGCTGGTCTGACCAAAGGAAGGTCCGGCTGTAAGAACCAGAGGAGCTTTGAGGTTTTTAGGAGACATGAAGATTTAAAATAAATTCTGTGAACAGGAAGCTGATGGAGGACAGGAGAGACGTCCTCATGTCTGAGTGGACCAATCAGAAGACGGCAGCAGCATTTAGACCAATCAGAAGACGGCAGCAGCATTTAGACCAATCAGAAGACGAGAGAGGAATCAGTTATCAGCATAAACAGTGATGCAGTAAAGGAGACAAATTGACCCAGAACCGGTTCTGGTTCTATCAGCTCCTCATCCTGACCTTCTATCAATATCAACCAATCAGAATCAGGATGAACTGATCAGATCATGTTCTGGTTTGGCTCCACCAATCAGATCTCTTGTGGTCAAACTCTGAGTCAACCAGGTTTCCTGTCTGTTAATGAAACTCAGATTTAATGGACACATGCCATCTCACTGTACAATAAAAGCTAAATCATTGTTCTGCACTAATCAGTCCGAGTTTGCACAACTGCACTGTGGCACACTGTATTTACAGATACATATCTGCATTTTTTGAATCTTTGCAAGGACTGCTCTAAGTTGCTTTTTATATTAAGAGCATTTTATATTTTACAATTTATAGCATTTTATTTTTTATTTTATCTACAACTGCTACTCAGTGGTAGTTGTTATTGTGTCTTGTCTCTATGCTGTAACTGCGAAGTAATTTCCCTGCTGGGATGAATAAAGTACTTCTATTCTATTCTATAAAAATTATCTGATTATGAAAATATTCTGTTATTATAACTCATCCGTCTTCATTTGTCTCCACAGAACCACTTCCAGTCTGGGCCACAGTTCTACTGGTTCTACTGCTTCTGGCTCAAGTTGTTGCTGCAGGTCTTGTATTTTTTTTTTGGCGCCATTGGAAATCAGGTGAGTCTCTAGAACTGCATTACCCACAATGCCTTTGGTGAGTCTCTGCTCCCTGGTTGGTCCACGTCCTCAACCTGCTGGACCGTCTTCAGTCTGAGAGTCGTCCACCACCAGGAGACACAGACAGAGAGGAAACAGTCATGTGACCCTCAGAGCTGCTGCTGTTTGTCCAATGGAGGATGTTTTTCCTTGTTTTCCTAGAACTAAACAGAAACCAGACGGACAAGAGGAACCAGACGGACAAGAGGAACCAGACGGACAAGAGGAACCAGACGGACAAGAGGAACCAGACGGGCAAGAGGGACAAAAGCGACCAGACCGACCACAGGGACCAGGTGGACCATAGCATTCATAGGGTCCAGAGTGATGAGAGTGACCAGGGGAACCAGACGGATCAGACGGACAAGAGGAACCAGACGGACAAGAGGGACAAAAGCGACCAGACCGACCACAGGGACCATGTGGACCAGACGGACCACAGGGACCAGGTGGACCATAGCATTCGTAGGGTCCAGAGTGATGAGAGTGACCAGGGGAACCAGACGGATAAGAGGGTCCAGAGGGACCACAGCGTCCAAAGAGACCACAGCTTACATAGGGACCATGAGGACCATGGGGTCCATAAGGACCATGGGATCCAAACGGACCAGAGGGAGCAGACGGACCAGAGGGACCAGGAGAACCAGAGGGACCAGAGCGTCCAAAGGGACCACAGCGTTCATAGGGACCATGACGTCCATGAGGACCATGGGGTCCAAAGGGTCCAGACAGATCAGACCAACCAGAGGGTCCAGAGGAACCACAGAGTCCAAAGGGACCATGGGCTCCAAAGGGACCATGGGCTCCAAAGGGACCAGAGGATCCAGAGGGATCATAGGGACCATGGGGTCCAGAGGGACCATGGGGTCCAAAGGGACCACAGCGTACATAGGGACCATGACGTCCATGAGGACCATGGGGTCCAGAGGGTCCAGACAGATCAGACCAACCAGAGGGTCCAAAGGGACCACAGCATTCATAGGGACCATGGGAACCAGAGGGACCAGAGGATCCACAGGGATCATAGGGACCATGGGGTCCAGAGGGACCACAGCGTCCAAAGGGACCATGGGGTCCAGAGGGTCCAGGGGAACCAGAGGGACCAGACAGATCAGACCAACCAGAGGGACCACAGCGTCCAAAGGGACCAGAGGGACCACAGTGTCCAAAGGGACCATGGGGTCCAGAGGGTCCAGGGGAACCAGAGGGACCAGAGAGACCACAGCGTTCATAGGGACCATGGGGTCCATAAGGACCATGGGATTCAAAGGGACCAGAGGATCCAGAGGGATCATAGGGACCATGGGGTCCATAAGGACCATGGGATTCAAAGGGACCAGAGGATCCAGAGGGATCATAGGGACCATGGGGTCCATAGCGTTCATGGGGTCCAGAGGGTCCAGAGGGAGAAGAAGAATCCAGAGTAGTATGAAGCCTGTTTCTCTAACAGCCTGGTGTCCAACTTGGACACAGAACCTGGGACAGACATCTGGAGGACTGATGTGTTTAAGGAGCAGAGAAATGGTGGGAATTTTTATAGCTGCAGTCAGACCAGCAGCAGGTTGAACATTAAAACTCTGATCCAGGACCAGCCTGAACCTCCTGAGCATTATCATCTTCATCATCCTCTCCATCATCACTTTCTCTTCTATTCAAACACAAACTGGAAAAATTTTCACAATTTTTACTTCCAGTCTAAAATTTGGAGCTTTTGACCACAGAAAATCTGGAAATGTTTTGTGCCTTTAGAGTTTATGCAAACTGCGGTTGAACTTTTTATTAGCTGATAATGCAGAGATAATGCAGATTGCTGCAGTCCTGCATTTTAACCAACTGCAGGTCAAAGAATGTTAAATCATTATTCCATGAATTTAGCCGAGGCTGTAAGCTTTTATCAGGGCTGGTGAACCAGTTCAGCATTAAGAGTTCAGCTCAACATCACCGTAAAGAACCACTGAGCACTTTCACGCTTTACACTCCATCCATCCATCCATCCATCCATCCATCCATCCATCCATCCATCCATCTTCTTACACCCTTATGCCATCGGGATCAGGAGGGGTGCTGGTGCCTATTACCAGCTGTGAACAGGTGAGAGGTGGGGTCACCTGGACAGGTCGCCAGTCCATCACAGGGCAACACACAGACAGACAGGACCAACAACCATGCACACCCCTTCTCACACACACACACACCTTGGGAGAATTTATACAGACCAATTAACCTGACATGTTTTTGGGCTGTGGGAGGAAGCCGGAGAACCCTGAGAGAACCCACCATGCACAGGGAGAACATGCAGACTCCATGCAGAGTTTGACCTCCGTCTCCTTCTCTCTTTAGTTTATTACCGAGTCGTTGATAAGTTGTTCCATGAGCCGGGAATTGAACCTGGACCTTCTTGATGCAAGGCAACAGAGCTACCAACAGCGCCACTGTGCACTGCACTTATATTTTTTAAACATATTATTTTTACATATTTTATACTTTAAACCTTATTTTGGTGTAACAGTCCAAGATCATCAGTGGCCCCCTTTTAGCCCTCTTTAAGAACTACCTGGATTTACCCCTGCTCAATCATCGTAAGGAGGCATTTAATATAAGCATTAAAGCTACAGTATGTAATTTTTTATGTTCATATTTGTTAAATATTTCACTACATATTGAAAGTAGAAAATGAGAGAGATAATCTGAGAAAATCAAGTCCCCCCACCTCTTCCTTGTATCCCTAATACCATTTATAAACATATGCTGCTCCTGAAGCCAATCAGAAACAAGACCAGCCAATCAGAAACAAGACCAGCCAATCAGAGCCCTGAAGCAAGGCCAGCCAATCAGAAACAAGGCCAGCCAATCAGAAACAAGACCAGCCAATCAGAGCCCTGAAGCATAGCCAGCCAATCAGAAACAAGACCACCCAATCAGAAACAAGACCACCCAATCAGAGCCCTGAAGCAAGGCCAGCCCTGATTGCCTGATTTCTGATTAAACAAGACCAGCCAATCAGAACCAGGAGGCGTGTTTTTGCTCCTTCATTCTCAGCAGTAACTAGCAGCTCAGTGAGTCGAGCAGCTTTGCCACATGATCCTAAGCAGCATGATTCCCACGTCACTAGACTGATGGAGACGTTCATAACATGACGGGTCACACAGGGAGGAATCACATGTTGGCTGAATTACGTCAGAGATTCTGGATCCATGGAGCAAACGGGGCCATCAGAAAGTCTGATTGTCTGAGCCAGCAGACTATCTTTGCATGGTCCAGGTGTGCTAAGCAGAAGATCACATCGTACACCTGGCAACCAACTGATGGCAGACCTGCCAAAATGTCGGGTCCAACCTGACATCCACAGGTGGATGGTGAAAAGGGGAAGAGGACAAATCAAAAGATATGAGGTCATTTTTCCACGTCTCGCTATACGAGCAGCACATTTAGAAGTTGCACCATCACTCGACACAGATGCTTGCCTCAACGCTGTAAGGAGATTTACAGCCAGGAGAGGACGAGTTAAAGAGCTGCTTTCTGACAGGAGAACAAACTTTCCATCAGCTGAGTTGGAGTTAAAGAAATCTATCAGTGAGTCGAACACAAGCAAGATGATGAAGATGATGAAGACGCTGCAGACGTGAGAAACTGTTCTGAACACCACTGTTACGGAGCAGATGTTGGATGAAGATGGGCTCCATACTTTACTGTGTGAGGCTGAAGCAGTCATCAACAGAAGGCCCAGAACAGCAGCTTCTTCGGGTCTGAATGATTTACAAGTGCTAATACCTCATCATCTGCTTCTACTCAAAGTCCAACCTGATCTGCCACCTGGAGTCTTCAACTAAGATGACCAGTATGGTAATCGCAGATGGAGACAGATCCAGTATATTTCGGATGTCTTCTGGAAACGATGGTGTAAAGAAAACCTCACAACTCCAAGAACGACAGCGATGGAAGAAACGTGCATGTTGGTGATGTGGTGCTAATAGTTGATGACGCCTCACCAAGAAACTCCTGGCCTCTTGGAAAGGTCAATTAAAACTTTCCTGACAGCAAAGGATTCGTCCGTCAGGTTAAAGTGAAAACCAAGACCAACCTGTGACAGAGCCGTGTCCTTCAGGAACCTGAAGATGGATACATCTAAGGTTTTTGTTATGGACATTATAAGATGGGACACACTATTTGAATAGTTTGTCTTTAAAATGAGTTTAGGCATCTTAGCTAAGAGTTTAAGTATTCGTTCCAAAGACATTAACAATTAGCGGCCGGTGATTTAAAAGCCTAAACTAAATTTTGTAAAGATTTTACGCATAATTGAAGTTATTTGCTTTTTACTGGTTTGAGGTTGTTAACGTGTTACTCATGATGTTGGTGGAGCAAAAAGTAAAGAAAGTTTCAGACGGACAAGAAGCCAAACAGTCTTTTTTAAAAATTTTTATTGGCTCTAGTGACCTCCATTTGACAGTGAATTGACAGGAAAGAGGGCAATGAGAGAAGGGGGAAGACATGCGGCAAAGGTCGCCAGGCTGGGAATCGAACCCGCGACAGCCGCGTCGAGGACCAAGGCCTCCATATGTGGGTTGTGCTTAACCCCTGCGCCACCACAGCACGCCCCAGCCAAACAGTCTTTTGACCTTCTGCTTCTTTCTTTAGTTTATTACCGACTCGTTGATAAAATGTTTTTTCTTCTGGTTTATGATGTACATGTTTCATTCTTTAAAGATTTCAGTGCAATCAATCTCTGAGAATTACTTTGTACTGGTTATTAAAACACCCAGTTAGAAATAATGTAACGCAATAAATGCACAAACACTGAATTTAACGTTTACTGCAGTTTATTGCATTATTAGATTTATTTCTAAGCATTTCAACATAAAAGCATTGAAAACATAAAGGTAATCTCTTTAATGTTTTTACCGCAGACAGACAGACAGACAGACAGACAGACAGACAGACAGACAGACAGGATCATCATGTTTGTTAGCAACAAGCTGCAGAGCTGCAGGTTCAACAGGCTGAAGCTGCAGAGAAACAATGGAGCTGCTGAGGTTTTAACATTCAGACATTTCAAATAAAAACAGTTTCTGAAAACATGAGACTGAAAACTGAGAATGAAACATTAAATACATTCATGAGGCTTACAGAGAAAAAACTCAAACATATTCAGATGGACAGGTGAACATTTTTCTGGAGTTGATTTTATTCTCCTGCATTAATTTATTGTAAGAATCATAAATCAGATTGTTCTGAATGAACAACTTTCTAATGTTTCCAGTTTATTAAAGAAAGCTCTCTGAGTAACAGAACTGATGTTTTCTTCCTGTTGTCAGTGGATCCAGTTTCACATCAACAACATTTTCTGTCTCCAGGAGTTTCAGCATCAAAGTTTTTCTTCTTCTTCTGTCATGGTGGCGTACAGAACAGTAGTGAAGCAGCGCCGCCTCAGAGCTGCAGAAGAAGAAAACATCCAATCACTGAAGCTCAATCATTTAGCTGCAGCTAAGCTAGCCTCTTTAGCATCACTGCTATTAAACTTAATCTGACTGATCCTGGTAATAAAACTTAAATTGTGAACTGAATGATTAGATTGCATGTAGACACAAAAGAATCAATAATTAGTAATCATATTATATAAATGACTAACAAGATCTGAACAAACGAGAAACTTGACGACCTGAAGGGATTCCTGAAGTTTTAGTTTTAGTCTGACTTTCTTTAACCGACTAAATTTAACCTCCATAAAGTTTTGCCTTGGAGCAAAACAGGTTCTGAGTTTGAAGGTCAGATTCCTTCAGCCGTCTGCTGAACCTGGACTCACTGTACAATAAAACATTTTAAACCAATACAATGGAAATGAACAACTTTTATTTTAATAAGTACTCTATCGTTTGCCTGCTCTAAAAACAACAATGTAAAAAAAACAACTTTTTTTTGCAGGGAAATTGTTTCCTACAGACAAACATCAGTTGTTCCTGTTAATCCAGGAGCTGCAGAAGAAGAGAAGTTCATTAATGATCATAGTACCAGGATTCTGCAAATTCAATATTTCATAATATATTTCAATCATTCTGTTCATACAGTTCAGGATCCATGAACAGGAGAAATTACCTGTTAGAGAAGATAATATGTTTTATTGCTTTGAGTTTGATGATATTTTCCTTAATCTGACTGATATGATCTTTTTAACCCATACGGATGTTTTGCATTGATCATTTATAGCTTTAGCATTGGAACCTTATCAGCCACTAGAAGTGAACTGTATTAGTTAGTGAACATTAGTGAACAGATGCATCATTAGGACCAAGGAGCAAAAGCTGCAGATCATTTTAAAGCTAACAAAACAATTCACCATGTTGGGAGCAACTCTTGGAGCATGGTTGTGTAGTCAGTATGTTCTTTTGGTTTTTAGGTAAAGTGTACCAACAGCAAACTTAGTCAATGTTATTATAAGTTGGGCTGGTTGTCAGAAGATGTTAGTAAGTCTCCATGAGGGGATTTAAGAACAAAACAGATTCAAATTCATTAACATATAAACACTTCATAGAGACACAAGGTATTTTTATGATGTAAATAAATATTTGTTTAAAAGATGTTTGAATTAAATTGCTCATTTGTTTAATTATATGAGGAAACTAAAGTTATTTACGTTATAAACGTTACTTCAAGCTAAGAGGGTTAATTTCTATCAAACCTAGAAATGATCAGTAAATGTCGTCCTTCAATGGAGGGAGTTTGCTACATGCTAATATGCATTTTGTTAAAATATGTTTAGTTAAAATATGTTTGTTAAAATATGTTTTAACAAACATATTTTAGTTAAAATATGTTTTAACTAAATATGTTTAGTTAAAATACGTTTGTTTCTTTATCAGTCGTTTCTCTAATCATCTCATTGCTGCAACGGTCTATTAAAGGCCTTTTTATCAAACTAGAACAGCGCTCTAAAGGAACAATCCAACAGTAACAGTCTGATTATTTTAACATTTATAATATTTTCTACCATCATAATGTTAAAATGATAATAATATTCAGTCATTTTGACAGAAAACCAAAATGAATTTGTGGTTTTATAACACAGGTTGTTAGAAAAGAGCAAACAGACAAGAAAACAGAATCAGTGATAAAACTGATTGATTTCTGATCGGTCTGATCAGTTCAGTCACTAAGACTGTTTTTTTTTTCCCCAAGATGGCGGCGCACGCAGTTGCAGCGGCTCATTGCTCTCTCGGTCGGTGCTATGTTATGTTTGGCTGCTTGTGAACGTGTTGATTTGTGTTCCGTCATGTCGGACAAACAAAATATACAGTCGGGACGATCTCCTGACGATCGGTTCCCGCTACGAACGAGATGTTACAGCTGATTTTCAACGCTTGTTCAATATTCCGGGGGACATGGCGAGGAGCCCCGGGGCGCCGTGGATTACCATCGCAGCAGGGAGGAAGCGACGGCGGCGTAGAGAGAGAAGGCAGAAGCGGGGCTGCAGAGCCAGCCTGCTAGCTAGGCTACGGAGGCAACCACACAAACCACCGCTCCCCAGCCTGTTTCTCTCCAACGCCAGATCCCTTGCAAACAAGATGGATGAACTGAGACTACAGGCTGCATCTCACAGCGCAGTGAAGGACAGCTGTATTCTTCTGATCACGGAGACCTGGCTGCATCCAGACGTAGCGGACTCTGCCATCGAGCTAGCAGGCTACACAGTACAGTGCCATGACAGAATGAAAGACTCCGGTAAGAGCAGAGGAGGGCTCTGTGTGTACCTGAACAACACCTGGTTACTAACACAGCGACTGTCATCAGCCATTGCTGCCCAGACCTGGAGTTTGTGACTGTTAGATGCAGACCAATATACCTCCCCAGAGAGTTCACCATAGTCATGGTAACCGCTGTTTACATCCCACCGGATGCTAATGCTAAAACAGCTTTTGCATGGCAGCATTAGCATCTATCCAGATGCTGTGCACATCATAGCGAGGCACTTCAGCCATGCAGACTTGAAGACGGCGCTCCCCAAGTTCCACCAGCATGTAAAGTGTGCTATAAGAGAGGCTAACACTCTGGACAAAGTCTACTCCAACATCAAGCTAGGCTACAGGGCTAGACCACTTCCTCACCTGGGTCAGTCGGATCACCTGTCGCTGCATTTAATTCCTGCTTATGCCCCCCTCAGGAGAACTGCTCCAACCATCACCAAAACCATCAAATCCTGGCCCCAGGATGCGACACAGCAGCTGCAGGACTGTTTCGACAAACTGGGATGTTTTTGAACATCAGGACCTGGAGGTTTTTACGGAGAGTGTACTGTGCTATATCAAGAACGGTATTGACAATGTAGCTGTGGATAAACGCATCCGGGTCTTCCCAAACCAGAAGCCCTGGATGACTCAGGAGGTCCAGCGACTGCTAAAGACCAGGAATGCCGCCTTCAGGTCTGGGGACAGGACCGTCTACAGTACAGCCTGAGCTAACTTGAAGAGCGGCATCAGAATGGCTAAGTCCGACTACAGGAGGAGGATAGAGGGCTACCTTGACAGCAACAACAGCAGGCAGGTGTGGCAGGGAATCCAGCATCTCACCAACTACAGGACCAACCTCACAGCTGTGGAAGGCGACGCCACGCTGGCAGAGGAGCTGAACCTCTTCTTTGCCCGCTTTGAGGTGAAGCCAACAGAGGCAGCCACACTACACCAAGCGACCCAGAACACCACACCCCTCGTTGTAGAGGAGCACGAGGTGAGGCGCACACTGCGGGCTGTCAACCCAAGGAAGGCTGCTGGACCTGATGGCGTCCCTGGACGTGTCCTGAAAGACTGCGCCGATCAGCTGGCTGGAGTCTTCACCAGGATCTTCAACCAGTCCCTAGCCCTGTCTACAGTCCCATCCTGCCTGAAATCTTCCACCATAGTCCCCATACCCAAGAAACCTCACATCTCCTGCCTCAACGACTACCGGCCAGTGGCACTAACCCCTGTGATGACGAAGTGTTTTGAAAAACTGGTCCGGGGTCACATCACAGCACTTCTCCCTCCTGGCTTTGACCACCACCAGTTCGCCTACAGAGCCAACAGATCCACAGAGGACGCCGTGATCACGGCCCTCCATGCTGCTCTGTCACATCTGGAGCAGCAGGGGAGCTATGTGCGGATGCTCTTTGTAGACTACAGCTCTGCTTTTAATACCATCCTCCCTCACAGACTGGTGGACAAACTGGGGGACCTGGGCCTCCCTCACTCCACCTGCATGTGGATTCTGAGCTTCCTGACCAACCGACAGCAGAGAGTTAGGGTGGGAAAACATACATCCACTGCCCTCAGCCTTAGTACTGGCTCTCCACAGGGCTGTGTGCTGAGCCCCCTGCTCTATTGTCTGTACACATACGACTGCACCTCTGCCCACCACAGCAACACCATCATCAAGTTTGCTGATGACACCACAGTGGTGGGGCTCATCTCAGGAGGCGACGAGTCCGCCTACAGGGGGGAGGTGGAGCAGCTGTTGCAGTGGTGCAGGGAGAACAATCTGCTCCTCAACAACTCAAAGACAAAAGAACTCATAATAGATTACAGGAGGAATAAAACGGACATTACGCCACTAACCATTGGGGGAAAATGTGTGGAGAGGGTAGCTGATTTCCGTTTCCTGGGGGTCCACATTGAGCAGGGCCTCACATGGAACATGAACACCTTGGAGCTGATAAAAAAGGCCCAGCAAAGACTGAACTTCCTGAGGGTTCTCAGGAGGAACAGCATCAAGGAGAAGCTGCTGGTGTCCTTCTACAAGTGCTCCATAGAGAGCATACTGACCTACTGTATCTGCGTCTGGTATAACAGCAGCACTGCGGCTCAAAGGAAAGCTCTCCAAAGGGTTGTGAATACAGCCCAAAAAATCATTGGCTGCCCTCTCCCCTCACTGGAGGACCTGCACAGCGACCGCTGTCTAAGAAAAGCACAACACATCACAAAGGACACTTCTCACCCCGGACATTCTCTGTTCACACTGCTGCCTTCAGGCAGAAGATACAGAGCAACCAGAACCAGAACCAACCGTCTCAGAGACAGTTTCTACCCGACAGCAATAACAAAACTAAACGCAATCAAAAACAACCATTAATCATCATGAATGATGGATGTGAGAATGTGGCTGTTCTTGTTTATTTGTTTGTTGTTTTTTTTTTCCAGTTATTTGTTAATTCTTACATTGTGTGTTAATTGTGAGACAGTTATTTTTTGTTTTTAAGCGTATGCACTGACTGATGGCACCTTTTAAATTTCGTTGTTCTTGTGACAATGACAATAAAGATCTATCTATCTATCTATCTATCTATCTATCTATCTATCTATCTATCTATCTATCTATCTATCTATCTATCTATCTATCTATCTATCTATCTATCTATCTATCTATGCTGCTTCTTAGCTGCAGTTTTAGATCCTATTAAACAGGAATGCACCGATGTGAAAACTTGGGCCAATAACTGATTATTTCCAACATCACAGAGATTAAATATATATTTCTTTACACTTTGGACTCTCTAACAGCAACCACACTACCTCTGTTCAGCACCAGGGGGCGCTGAAGGTTCTGAACAGGTTAGAACCGCCCTGAAGGAAAAGGCTGTGAAAGCAGAAAACATGGCGGTCTGCAACACATTTCCACCAGTAACCAGTAAACACTGGCCGCCTTCACAGGCCGCCTGCAACCCGCCCACCACATGAACATCAATTATTTTTATCACCAGCCGTTTTTCTCTCCTTATTTGGAGTCTTTTCAGACCCAAACGGTCCAGTCAAAGTCCCAGAAGCTCTGATCTGATAACAGAAGCAGAAGTGGTCGGTGGTTTGCATCGTCACTCTGCAGCATGACGTGTTTCTGTGAAGTCAACTTCATTTCTACTTTATTAGATTTGTTATAAAACTTGTTCAATCAAAACTTCAGACCCAAAAACAAGAAACTGAAAAGTTGAAAAGTTTACAGCAGAAAAATGAAGCAAGAATTAAAGCAGCTCTGAAAAATGAGACACTGACTGAATAAAAGGCAGTAATAATATAAAACACATTATGTTTTATGAATTACTTCCTCATTGTAGTTGTCATCTCCAGCATTGCCTGGTTGTCTTGTTTCTGTTTAACATGAATCTAATTGTTTCCAGATGAATCTGTTAAATCTGTCCATCATGGCAGGAAACTTTAAACTCAACTTTTTCTGTTTGATTTCTGGTTTCCTGTCAGAAGTTCAGCTTCCTGCTGATGTCGGCTGGTTTCTGATCGTTTCTCTGCTTCTGGTTTCTGCTTATTTATTCTGATCCTAATTTTAGAAACTGATAGTTTCTGTTCCTGTGATGAAATGAGATTCAGGCTGATAGAGACGAGAAGCTGATCAGTTTCTCTGCTCAGTTTAAACATGTCGACATAAAACATTTTTATTCATTATTTGGTTATTAGCTGCTGAGAGGAGATAAAACCTGATGCTGTTTATGTAGACAGATATATTAAATGCATGAACATCTGTAAAATAATCCCCATTTGAGTTTTGAATTCATTATTACTTGTTTCTTCAGACTCTAAAAAATAACATGAACAGAATCTAAAATGGAGGCCAGGAAATCCTCATTAGGAAACATTTTCTGATTAATCTGAAAATCTAACAGAAACAAAAACACATGAACATAATCACCATTTCCTGTTCCTGGTTTGCTTTTCTTCTGTTTCCTCTGGAACATCCTGATGTTTCTGGAAGTGATGTCATCCTCTCCTCTTCCTCCTTCATCACCTGAAATAAATCCAAAGTTACCAGGAAGTTTTTCAGGAAGATCTGAAAAGTTTCACTGAATGAAATCAAGAGATTTAACCAAGAGGTTTGTCTCACCTTTAGGTTTGTTATGAAGTCGTTTCACCAGTAAAACCAGAACAACCAGCAACACCAGGAAAACCAAACCACTAACAGATCCACCAATGAGAAGGATGGAGGAAGAACCTGGACCAGGTGTGACTGTAGAGTCAGAGATGTTGGTGAGTTTCTCTAGAAAGAAGAAGCTGCTAAATAACCGTCTGCTGTAAACATCAAGACTCAGAGCTGAAGGAGAAGCTGCTCACCTGAGGAAGAGGAGGAGGAGGAAGGTGGAGAGGTGGTTGGAGGTTTCTCTAGAATAAAGAGGTTGGATTAAATATATCACCAGATTGTGGATTCTCAGACATTATCAATGAGATTCACTGTTAGAGGATGACCTCTGACCTTTGACAGAGATCCTGCTGGATGGAGACTCTCCATGACCTTTGACATTACATTTATAGAGGCCTTCATCAGATTTCTTCACTGAGTTGAGAATCTTGTTGCCAGTAGTTTCATCACCAATGAAGGAGCCATCTTTATAGAAAGCAGCTGGGAGGTTGTGGGTTGGATTCTTTGCTCTGCAGCTCAGAGTGACGTCATCTCCCTCCATCACAGGGAGGACAGGACTCTGCAGGATCACTGATCCACCTCAACACAGAGACAAACTACAGCATTTCATCCATTTCCACACAGCTTCAGCAACACTAACTCCACAGTCTGATCTTACCAGAGACAGAGAGCTGGATGCTGCTGCTGCTGCTGGAGGATCCAGACATGGACTCACACCAGTACAGACCAGTGTCTGATGGATACAAGGTTTTGATGGTGCAGGTAGAACCAGCTGAACTACCAAATCCATCATCTCCACATTGTTTCCTGGTGTCTGTGCTTGTGTTTCTCCTCACAGTCCATCCATCCTCACATATGAGAGTCACAGGTTCATATTGATAGAACTGAGATCTGCTGGGACTCACAGTCAGACGAACTGGGAGGACTGGAAAGATACAATTATTATGATTTCAGTTATTAATAATAATAAATAACATTATATTCAATAATTATACAAATGAACTTTTTCCACTATTTTTAAATTCAGATGTAACCTTTAATCCAAACTACATCTCTGAATATTAAAAATCATTTTAATGTAACATAAATTTCCCAACCTGGATCTGTTGAGCAGCTCAGCAAGAAGATCAGAACTAGAGAGAAATAAAAAGATGTTTATTAGAAATTAAAGCTCTGAAACTGTGTAATTCAGACTATTTTTATTTTGAAAAGCTTTACTTTAGTATTGACCTGCTTTTATTTCTAACATTATAACTGATTGTTTTGTTCAGTTGTTTATTGAAACAGCTGATTCACTAAATTCATCTCCTGGCCCTTTATTAGACACCAGATCCATTTTATACACAGAAACATAAAGTCCACAGTAATTCTATTATCAGATGATCATTTAGTCAAATGTTTCCAGTGTCAGTCAGACAGAGAGAAATGCTGATCCAGCAGAAAGAGACTAAAACTGCTCTACTTACAGATCAGACAGTGAGATGTGCCTTCCATTGTTCTTCTCAGTGATCTGACCTGACGATGTTTCACTGAAGCTGAGAAGCTGAAGCTGAGCCCGCCTTCTTCCTGCTGCTAGTCCGTCTGCTGCTCTATGGAGACACTGAGAGAGGAGGGGCTGCAGGTTACTGACACTTTCATCACTCATGGTTCCTTCACAAACTTCACTTTTCTTCCACTCTAATAGACCAAAGCAGTGTTTCTGCTGCTCAGGCCTCCTGACCAGCATGTTGGACATTTAGTGTCTCTGTCCACAACAGCTGGTTCTAATGACTGCAGAAGCTCCTCTGCAGCAGAATCAGGCAGTAGCCTGATCATCAGCCACTGATTCAGTTCAGCTCTGTGACAGAAGGGGAACATAAAACCTGCAGGACAAAAGGACCTGAGGACCCAAATGACAGAAACACTGAATGAATCTGGACTAAAGGAACATGGAGGAGCTTCAGCTGACAAACTGAGGAAGACTATGGAGAAGGTGATGGAGGTGATGAAGAAGAAAATGCTGAAGGCTGCTGATGCAGTAGAGATTAGGGAAGAGACGCAGACAGGCGCCCCCTAGTGGTAGCAACTGGAAGAAGATCATAATTGAAAATCATTTTATAATAATTATTATGATGATAATAAACCTTCTGGGCTGGTTCCACTCAGGACCACAGAACCCACAGCAAGCTTACTGGTTTCTCATTGGTTTGTTTTTGACTTTTTCTCAAAGAAGTTTCTAAAAAACACAATGAGTATAAAGTGCTCTGAAACTGTGTTACTCTGTTACTGTTGTATTAACCTGCTTTTATTTATAATATAAATAAAATATTATTTTATTTTAATATATATCTGCTTTTTGTCAAGAACCAGACGAAGAGCAGCCCAAAGACTCTTTATGAAGAGGACAATCAATGGACGCAGGTCACCAGGTCACTCTGGAGCCGGGCCTGGAGGTGGGGCACCTTGGCATCTGGCCCGGGCACCAGCCCTTTTTATCCTTGATGCCCTTTTTAAGTTTTGGTTTTTTTAAAAAAAAAATTTATTTTTATTTCTAATCTGTATGTCAGAAGGCCTGTTTGTTCCCCTCAGCAATAATATTTCTCTAAATATAATAATGTAGTAAAATAAACTAGTCTGGCTGCCCTCAGGCTAATAATGACTCCCAGAGCCTCCATGTTGTTCAGACTCCATGGTGAGGAGGAGGAGGATCTGTTCCTCTATCTATCTAATTATGGGCAAGAATATTTTCATTAACTGGTTTGTGAATAAAAACGTAGGTCTGATGTTGACGTTAGAAAAACTGTTTCTATTTATATTTTTATAATCGTCCTGCAATAGTGGGACAAAACCCGCCTCACCACTAAACTCAGAAATGCTGCAGAGAAACTTCTGACTTTAACTTCATCATTCTGCTAAAAGCCCGGTTCACTACAGGCAGTCTGGGTCGGAACCACCGACAGATAGAAAGAATATCTGTCTTTATATCAGACATCCTGATATAAGACACTGAGACTGTCACCGCGAGTCGCAACGCAGCTCAAAGCCCCGGTACCACCTGGTACCACCCGGTACCACCTGGTACCACCCGGTACCACCCGGTACCACCTGGTACCACCTGGTACCACCCGGTACCACCTGGTACCACCTGCTCTCTGTTCTCTGCTTCTCCTTACCGTTTCTACCAGGCGGGTTAAAGCCGCTGGAGGTTCTGGGCTGTAAACAGAAGTTACTGCAGAACCTCAAGTGTTAAAGGAAGATTCGGCCCAATTAGAGTTCATGAAATAAACATCAGAGAAAATATTGTAGCAATAATCAGAACCGCAGCAAAAAGCCAAACATGCCACAATGAAATGAACCAAAATGTCTCCAAAGCATCGGGGGACTGACAGGGGCCACCGGGGGATTCCAGGTAGATTCCAGGTGGATTCCAGGTAGATTCCAGGTGGATTCCAGGTGGATTCCAGGTAGATTCCAGAGATGTGCATGGCAGCAGCTGTTCCTCCAGGGCCGGCCCAAGGTAATATGGGGCCTTAGCCAGAACCCCCCGTCCTACTAAGAACCTCAGCATCACTAACATGTTTAAATGTCGATCAGGTGAATCTGTGAGAGGGAGACCAGGTTTATTGGCCCAGTTTAAAATCAATCACTGATTATTGGTTATTGGCTGTGATGTATTTGTGAACAAACCCAATTCAAACACAAAGATTACACCATACTGTAGCCATGGCAACACAACAATCAAACTATCAAGATGATTCTTTAAACTTTTACAAAGTAAACGTCCTAGTTAAATCCTAAATGTACTATTTATTTTTCTCAGCTGATGCATTAAATAAAATGTAATAACATTGTTATTCTCTATAAATGATGTTACAGGTTTAGATCTATGGTCTGTGGTACAATTAGACCATTTCTAGGGGCCCCTGAATGTCTGGAGGCCCCTGAATGTCTGGAGGCCCCTGAATGTCTGGAGGCCCCTGAGTGTCTGGAGGCCCCTGAGTGTCTGGAGGCCCCTGAGTGTCTGGAGGCCCCTGAGTGTCTAGAGGCCTCTGAGTGTCTGGAGGCCCCTGAATGTCTGGAGGCCCCTGAGTGTCTGGAGGCCCCTGAATGTCTGGAGGCCCCTGAATGTCTGGAGGCCCCTGAATGTCTGCAGACCTCTGAATGTCTGGAGGCCCTGAGAGCCTGGAGGCCCCTGAGTGTCTGGAGGCCCCTGAGTGTCTGGAGGCCCCTGAATGTCTGGAGGCCCCTGAGTGTCTGGAGGCCCCTGAATGGCCCCTACCAGCAGCTACTGAGTTTTCTTTGCCTTGATATCCCAGTCTTATAATTCTAGATCTAGAGGTTTAACATCAAACTATTATATAGTTTTAACCCCTTTGAGTTTCTGATCTATAAATCAGTCTGCAGCCAGGTTGTTCTAGAGGTTAAATTGATATTATTAGGGCTTCATTAGTAAAATGGCAGCAGCTTATTTCATAACTTCATGACCTTTGACCTTCTCTCCTCTGGCCTGTTTAACAGCTACAGTCTCAGATCAGCTCAGCCCTCCAGGACTGTCAGCAGCAGAAACAGAAACTTTTTACCTGTTGGGGAAAATAGAGACTAGATTTGCTTTGCATTTCCTGCATGATGGCGATGATCCAGTAGGATCCAGTTAGATTCTTGGTTAATGTGGGTTGTTGCTGTGTTGTTGTACGGAGTTTTTGTTCAATGGGGCCCTTTTTAAATTTGAGCCCCTGACCCTCCAAAGGTCTCTGCAAGGCCCTGCTGCACAGCCAGGGTTTTGAAGGGATCCATTTTAGTGGATTTGGGATCACATCTCTACTTTTTGCAGATGATGTGGTTCTATTGGCTTCATCAGGTCGTGATCTACAGCCTTACTGGAGCGGTTCGCAGCCGAGTGTGAAGCGACCAGGATGAGGATCAGTACCTCCAGATCCGAGGCCATGAGTTGGAAAAGGGTAGAGAGCCTTCTGCAGGTCAGGGAAGATTGTACTGTCCCAAATGGAGGAGTTCAAGTATTTCGGGATCTTATTCAGAAATGATGGCTAAATCGAACAGGAGATCAATTGATGGATTGGCGCAGCATCTGCTGTCAAGCGGGCGCTGTTCCGGTCCGTCGACACGCTGGAGGGACGATGTTCCTCTGCTGTCCTGGGAACGCCTTGGGATTCCCCTGGAGGAGCTGGAACAAGTGGCTGGGGAGGGAAGTCTGGATGGATGGGTGGATGGATTTTTTTTTAATAACTTATGGATCATGTCAGGGGTGCAACTGCTTACTTCTGAGTTGCATGTGAACATGTCATCGGCACCCGCCCCAACGTCATAAACTTGTACCACTCATTTTTAATTAAAGTATCAATAATAATAAGTGTACATATGTGCTGGGATGGTGTTCCACCCTCCCCAGTCTGTGCACCAGGTGTAGCAAGAAGCATGCCGTTGATTGGTGGGCGGGGCAGATAGCTTTATAGCTGAGCAGGCCGCTGCCAGGTGTGTGTGTCTTTGTTTCCCCTACTACATGTTGGTTGCCCACGTGGCTGGTGTTGAGACGCTTATCAAGGACACACACTCACAAGCTTTTACACACCTGGCATGTTTCACTTTCACACAAAGGCCTTCGTAGAAGTGGAAAGTTAAGCTGATGTAACACATCAGGCGACCAATAGGCGTGACTTAGATATAGGGAATGGATCGTCCGTTTTTGATCAGATGCTGTATAATTTCGGTTATATTCACTTCACAACAAATTAGCCTGTGAGGGTAAGCGTCTCTCTTTTCTAGCGCTAAAATAGAATAAAAAAAGTAAACTCTGGTTATTCTGTGTGGCTGATTTCCTGTTCGTGTGCTCACACGTTTTTGGTCCGTCGAGTTTAAATCACAACACTGGTGTGCTTGATCTGCTCATCTGAATCGTACGTGCCATTTGTACCATCTGTGGCTGGGATTGTGGTTAGGTTTTGGTGCTATACCTGCCGTGCGTTTCTGCAGCGTTGCTCTGCTGGCGTTAGCGGCTGCAGCTGGAGGTTGTTGCGGCGTATGAATATCTGTCTTTATATCAGACATCCTGATATAAGACACTGAGACTGAGTCGCAACGCAGCTCAAAGCCCCGGTACCACCTGGTACCACCCGGTACCACCCGGTACCACTCTCTTCTGGTACCACTCAATGTTGACTGTATCAACATTGTTGATACACTGACATTACTTACCTTCTTTGACCTCAATATGAGAAGCTACAGACTGATAGGAGGAACCAAAGAGCTCTGTAAAGGTAAAGGCAAATTTTCTGAAGTTGGGATATAATTAATTTAATTTCACATAATTATCGTGGTAGAAGCCATTTGTTTGTTAAAATTTTATGAAATATATAGGTGTGTAAAAGCTTGTGAGTGTGTGTCCTTGATAAGCGTCTCAACACCAGCCACGTGGGCAACCAACATGTAGTAGGGGAAACAAAGACACACACACCTGGCAGCGGCCTGCTCAGCTATAAAGCTATCTGCCCCGCCCACCAATCAACGGCATGCTTCTTGCTACACCTGGTGCACAGACTGGGGAGGGTGGAACACCATCCCAGCACATATGTACACTTATTATTATTGATACTTTAACTAAAAATGAGTGGTACAAGTTTATGACGTTAGGGCGGGTGCCGATGACATGTTCACATGCAACTCAGAAGTAAGCAGTTGCACCCCTGACATGATCCATAAGTTATTAAAAAAAATCCATCCACCCATCCATCCAGACTTCCCTCCCCAGCCACTTGTTCCAGCTCCTCCAGGGGAATCCCAAGGCGTTCCCAGGACAGCAGAGGAACATCGTCCCTCCAGCGTGTCGACGGACCGGAACAGCGCCCGCTTGACAGCAGATGCTGCGCCAATCCATCAATTGATCTCCTGTTCGATTTAGCCATCATTTCTGAATAAGATCCCGAAATACTTGAACTCCTCCATTTGGGACAGTACAATCTTCCCTGACCTGCAGAAGGCTCTCTACCCTTTTCCAACTCATGGCCTCGGATCTGGAGGTACTGATCCTCATCCTGGTCGCTTCACACTCGGCTGCGAACCGCTCCAGTAAGGCTGTAGATCACGACCTGATGAAGCCAATAGAACCACATCATCTGCAAAAAGTAGAGATGTGATCCCAAATCCACTAAAAAGGATCCCTTCAAAACCCTGGCTGTGCAGCAGGGCCTTGCAGAGACCTATGGAGGGTCAGGGGCTCAAATTTAAAAAGGGCCACATTGAACAAAAACTCTGTACAACAACACAGCAACAACCCACATTAACCAAGAATCTAACTGGATCCTACTGGATCATCGCCATCATGCAGGAAATGCAAAGCAAATCTAGTCTCTATTTTCCCCAACAGGTAAAAAGTTTCTGTTTCTGCTGCTGACAGTCCTGGAGGGCTGAGCTGATCTGAGACTGTAGCTGTTAAACAGGCCAGAGGAGAGAAGGTCAAAGGTCATGAAGTTATGAAATAAGCTGCTGCCATTTTACTAATGAAGCCCTAATAATATCTATTTAACCTCTAGAACAACCTGGCTGCAGACTGATTTATAGATCAGAAACTCAAAGGGGTTAAAACTATATAATAGTTTGATGTTAAACCTCTAGATCTAGAATTATTAGACTGGGATATCAAGGCAAAGAAAACTCAGTAGCTGCTGGTAGGGGCCATTCAGGGGCCTCCAGACACTCAGGGGCCTCCAGACATTCAGGGGCCTCCAGACACTCAGGGGCCTCCAGACACTCAGGGGCCTCCAGACATTCAGGGGCCCCTAGAAATGGTCTAATTGTACCACAGACCATAGATCTAAACCTGTAGCATCATTTATAGAGAATAACAATGTTATTACATTTTATTAAATGCATCAGCTGAGAAAAATAAATAGTACATTTAGGATTTAACTAGGACGTTTACTTTGTAAAAGTTTAAAGAATCATCTTGATAGTTTGATTGTTGTGTTACCATGGTTACAATATGGTGTAATCTTTGTGTTTGAATTGGGTTTGTTCACAAATACATCACAGCCAATAACCAATAATCAGTGATTGATTTTAAACTGGGCCAATAAACCTGGTCTCCCTCTCACAGATTCACCTGATCGACATTTAAACATGTTAGTGATGCTGAGGTTCTTAGTAGGACGGGGGGTTCTGGCTAAGGCCCCATATTACCTTGGGCCGGCCCTGGAGGAACAGCTGCTGCCATGCACATCTCTGGAATCTACCTGGAATCCACCTGGAATCTACCTGGAATCCACCTGGAATCTACCTGGAATCCCCCGGTGGCCCCTGTCAGTCCCCCGATGCTTTGGAGACATTTTGGTTCATTTCATTGTGGCATGTTTGGCTTTTTGCTGCGGTTCTGATTATTGCTACAATATTTTCTCTGATGTTTATTTCATGAACTCTAATTGGGCCGAATCTTCCTTTAACACTTGAGGTTCTGCAGTAACTTCTGTTTACAGCCCAGAACCTCCAGCGGCTTTAACCCGCCTGGTAGAAACGGTAAGGAGAAGCAGAGAACAGAGAGCAGGTGGTACCAGGTGGTACCAGGTGGTACCAGATGGTACCAGGTGGTACCGGGTGGTACCAGGTGGTACCGGGTGGTACCAGGTGGTACCGGGGCTTTGAGCTGCGTTGCGACTCGCGGTGACAGTCTCAGTGTCTTATATCAGGATGTCTGATATAAAGACAGATATTCTTTCTATCTGTCGGTGGTTCCGACCCAGACTGCCTGTAGTGAACCGGGCTTTTAGCAGAATGATGAAGTTAAAGTCAGAAGTTTCTCTGCAGCATTTCTGAGTTTAGTGGTGAGGCGGGTTTTGTCCCACTATTGCAGGACGATTATAAAAATATAAATAGAAACAGTTTTTCTAACGTCAACATCAGACCTACGTTTTTATTCACAAACCAGTTAATGAAAATATTCTTGCCCATAATTAGATAGATAGAGGAACAGATCCTCCTCCTCCTCACCATGGAGTCTGAACAACATGGAGGCTCTGGGAGTCATTATTAGCCTGAGGGCAGCCAGACTAGTTTATTTTACTACATTATTATATTTAGAGAAATATTATTGCTGAGGGGAACAAACAGGCCTTCTGACATACAGATTAGAAATAAAAATAAATTTTTTTTAAAAAAAAACCAAAACTTAAAAAGGGCATCAAGGATAAAAAGGGCTGGTGCCCGGGCCAGATGCCAAGGTGCCCCACCTCCAGGCCCGGCTCCAGAGTGACCTGGTGACCTGCGTCCATTGATTGTCCTCTTCATAAAGAGTCTTTGGGCTGCTCTTCGTCTGGTTCTTGACAATAAGCAGATATATATTAAAATAAAATAATATTTTATTTATATTATAAATAAAAGCAGGTTAATACAACAGTAACAGAGTAACACAGTTTCAGAGCACTTTATACTCATTGTGTTTTTTAGAAACTTCTTTGAGAAAAAGTCAAAAACAAACCAATGAGAAACCAGTAAGCTTGCTGTGGGTTCTGTGGTCCTGAGTGGAACCAGCCCAGAAGGTTTATTATCATCATAATAATTATTATAAAATGATTTTCAATTATGATCTTCTTCCAGTTGCTACCACTAGGGGGCGCCTGTCTGCGTCTCTTCCCTAATCTCTACTGCATCAGCAGCCTTCAGCATTTTCTTCTTCATCACCTCCATCACCTTCTCCATAGTCTTCCTCAGTTTGCCAGCTGAAGCTCCTCCATGTTCCTTTAGTCCAGATTCATTCAGTGTTTCTGTCATTTGGGTCCTCAGGTCCTTTTGTCCTGCAGGTTTTATGTTCCCCTTCTGTCACAGAGCTGAACTGAATCAGTGGCTGATGATCAGGCTACTGCCTGATTCTGCTGCAGAGGAGCTTCTGCAGTCATTAGAACCAGCTGTTGTGGACAGAGACACTAAATGTCCAACATGCTGGTCAGGAGGCCTGAGCAGCAGAAACACTGCTTTGGTCTATTAGAGTGGAAGAAAAGTGAAGTTTGTGAAGGAACCATGAGTGATGAAAGTGTCAGTAACCTGCAGCCCCTCCTCTCTCAGTGTCTCCATAGAGCAGCAGACGGACTAGCAGCAGGAAGAAGGCGGGCTCAGCTTCAGCTTCTCAGCTTCAGTGAAACATCGTCAGGTCAGATCACTGAGAAGAACAATGGAAGGCACATCTCACTGTCTGATCTGTAAGTAGAGCAGTTTTAGTCTCTTTCTGCTGGATCAGCATTTCTCTCTGTCTGACTGACACTGGAAACATTTGACTAAATGATCATCTGATAATAGAATTACTGTGGACTTTATGTTTCTGTGTATAAAATGGATCTGGTGTCTAATAAAGGGCCAGGAGATGAATTTAGTGAATCAGCTGTTTCAATAAACAACTGAACAAAACAATCAGTTATAATGTTAGAAATAAAAGCAGGTCAATACTAAAGTAAAGCTTTTCAAAATAAAAATAGTCTGAATTACACAGTTTCAGAGCTTTAATTTCTAATAAACATCTTTTTATTTCTCTCTAGTTCTGATCTTCTTGCTGAGCTGCTCAACAGATCCAGGTTGGGAAATTTATGTTACATTAAAATGATTTTTAATATTCAGAGATGCAGTTTGGATTAAAGGTTACATCTGAATTTAAAAATAGTGGAAAAAGTTCATTTGTATAATTATTGAATATAATGTTATTTATTATTATTAATAACTGAAATCATAATAATTGTATCTTTCCAGTCCTCCCAGTTCGTCTGACTGTGAGTCCCAGCAGATCTCAGTTCTATCAATATGAACCTGTGACTCTGATATGTGAGGATGGATGGACTGTGAGGAGAAACACAAGCACAGACACCAGGAAACAATGTGGAGATGATGGATTTGGTAGTTCAGCTGGTTCTACCTGCACCATCAAAACCTTGTATCCATCAGACACTGGTCTGTACTGGTGTGAGTCCATCAATGGATCCTCCAGCAGCAGCAGCAGCATCCAGCTCTCTGTCTCTGGTAAGATCAGACTGTGGAGTTAGTGTTGCTGAAGCTGTGTGGAAATGGATGAAATGCTGTAGTTTGTCTCTGTGTTGAGGTGGATCAGTGATCCTGCAGAGTCCTGTCCTCCCTGTGATGGAGGGAGATGACGTCACTCTGAGCTGCAGAGCAAGGAATCCAACCCACAACCTCCCAGCTGCTTTCTATAAAGATGGCTCCTTCATTGGTGATGAAACTACTGGCAACAAGATTCTCAACTCAGTGAAGAAATCTGATGAAGGCCTCTATAAATGTAATGTCAAAGGTCATGGAGAGTCTCCATCCAGCAGGATCTCTGTCAAAGGTCAGAGGTCATCCTCTAACAGTGAATCTCATTGATAATGTCTGAGAATCCACAATCTGGTGATATATTTAATCCAACCTCTTTATTCTAGAGAAACCTCCAACCACCTCTCCACCCTCCACCACCTCTCCACCTTCCTCCTCCTCCTCTTCCTCAGGTGAGCAGCTTCTCCTTCAGCTCTGAGTCTTGATGTTTACAGCAGACGGTTATTTAGCAGCTTCTTCTTTCTAGAGAAACTCACCAACATCTCTGACTCTACAGTCACACCTGGTCCAGGTTCTTCCTCCATCCTTCTCATTGGTGGATCTGTTAGTGGTTTGGTTTTCCTGGTGTTGCTGGTTGTTCTGGTTTTACTGGTGAAACGACTTCATAACAAACCTAAAGGTGAGACAAACCTCTTGGTTAAATCTCTTGATTTCATTCAGTGAAACTTTTCAGATCTTCCTGAAAAACTTCCTGGTAACTTTGGATTTATTTCAGGTGATGAAGGAGGAAGAGGAGAGGATGACATCACTTCCAGAAACATCAGGATGTTCCAGAGGAGACAGAAGAAAAGCAAACCAGGAACAGGAAATGGTGATTATGTTCATGTGTTTTTGTTTCTGTTAGATTTTCAGATTGATCAGAAAATGTTTCCTAATTAGAATCTGGTTTACATTTAAAGTCTCTTTAATGTCATGTTGAGAATAAAGTTTATGGAAATAGTTAATAATTAAATTAAAGCTCTAATGTTGATCACTGGACATTTGTTCCTGTATATAAATACATTTTGTATTTGTTACAGTAGAACAATGTTTTTCCTCTCCTCCATCTTGTGAAGTCCAGTGCTGCTGTTGGTCAGCCATGTTTGGTTCTGATCCAGTTGGGTTGGTCAGCCATGTTTGGTTCTGGTCCCGGTTCTGTGAATGTCGTCATGTTTTAAACCAGCTGCCAGTTTTACCAAATCATCCATAAACTCGTTTCTCTCCGTCCAGCAGTGAACAATCATCCTCACTGATTCAGTCTGGATCTGATCAGACGCACAGTTCAGTTTGTTCTCTATATGCTGAGGCAGGGCGGCCATATTGGATCTGAACCCAGCGCTGGCAGAGAAACTTCAACAGCAGAAACTCTAAATTTGATTCTTTTACAACTTGGAACTGTCAGTAAAAATAACTTGTTTGTTTGCACCAATTTCTTCCGCCAAGCAGGGCCGGATTTAGGAGGATGGGGGCCCCTGGGCTAGAGTCAAAATATATATATATATATATTATTTTTTAGTTTTTTGTATGTGTTTGTTTTGTTTTAGAGGATGAGCAGAAAATGACCGAACAGTAAGTTTTGACAACTTACAACTTTAATAAGCCAGTTGTCACAAACTACAAACAACTCTGAACTCTTTTCTAGAAAGACTAAACCACATGTTGGGGTTGAAACTAGAATATGATGCTTCCATCACAAAATAAAATCACTGAATAGTTATTGTTGCCTGGACTTCAACACAAACTATAAAACAGATTGAGTGCAAGAAAGTGCAATGCTCAAATATACTTTTACAAAGCAAAGCGAGTAAAACAATATTTATACAAATATCCCCAGCATTTACAAGTCCATATAAGTACAAGTGGAATATATCAAAACTCAAACTTTTTCTTTGGTTTTAAAGTTCTTGGTAAATAGTGGAGGAAATAAATGTCAAAAAAGTGCTTCTCTGCCAGTCAGACAGAACAAGGATATAAACAATATCTTCTGGAAAAAAGAGATCAGGCATACTGTAGTTTTCAGAAAATATCCTGACCCAGGTAAGTCCAAAGTGCTGCCCTCTGAAGGATTTTTTACAGCCCCCGGTTCTCAATAAAAGCAGAGGTGGGTGCAAATGAACAATTTTCATCTTCTAGACCAAGGTTTTTACAGAGAACATCTTGAAAAATATGAAGAACAAAATACAGATTTCCATTTATTAATGACACTTTTGCATTCAACTTCTTTGTAGGAACTTGAACCACAAACACGACCTACATTTACTCAAACGTAAACCAAATAAGAAAACAATACTCAACCCTGAAAAGTTTGAAACTTTGAGCCTGTCTTATAATGCAGACATGCGCAATCTTTGTTTTGTATCTACAATCATTTAAATTTTTACTTTAATTTAGCAGATAAACTTTAAAAAAGACCAAGTTTGTTTTCAAATTATTTTACAGTCCCAAAGTTCTTTTAACATAATTTTAACCCTCATGTCAAACTCGCTGATGTTCCCATTATCAGTTCTTCCAAATTTGTCACTGGCTCCTCTCAGAGCCAGTCCTCTCTCTGCTAAAAACTTGACAACAGACACAACTCTTCTCAACACTTCAGTCCAATATGAACACTCAGATTCAAATTGTTTCTGCAGTTCTGTGTCTATCCTCCCGCTGGCTGCTGCAAGTGAAACATGTGTCAGCATTGCTTTTCTATGATGTTCGCTGTTTTCGTGCTCTCTCATGCGTTCAGTTGCGTGCTTCCAGTCACTGAAACCAGTTTCAAAGTTTGACTGAGTATTAGCATTGCTGAAAATGCGGCATGCAAAACAAAATGCAGCTCCGGTGGATGGAGAGTAGAGCAGCCACGGTCTTTCGATGTACTCACCATTTAACATCTTGCGTTTAAAGTGAGATTTGGAGAAGTGACGCTTTTGATGCTTGTACACCCGTCCTGATGCTTGAAAGCCAACATTCATATTTTGACAGCTCTCCGGTCCTCGCTCAGCCCAGTAAGCTCGCACGGACTCAATTTCCCCCCAATGCGCCGGATCGGTACTGGACGGATCCACAGTCGTCTTTCCATCTGCGGAAGAAGATCCCGCTTCCACCGACTCTGACTCCACAGACGCCAGTCCAGCCACCGACTCGGTCACGGTTAAAGGTTCTGGCGGGATCTTAGTGCCGGTGTTAGCATAGCTAAGGGTTTGAGTAGCGGGGGATAATGATGTTTCTGCTCCATCTCCGCTAACAGGTTGAAAAAAGCCTGTCAGTTTAGGCATTTTGTTTGGCGCCTCTTTGGCGCGATGCTCTTTTTCTTTTCTCTTCCTTCTTTTCTGCGCTCCGCTGTCATATTTTCTGTTGTCCGCCATTGTAAAATAATATTCCCTTGACGCTCCTCCTCCCCAATGCGTAAGATGCGTCAAAAGTGGACCAATAACAAGCAAGCATTCAAGATGGACGTTTGCCAGAACAAATTGGAACATTTTTCATCGGTGCTGTCAAAATCATCGTAGTCATTGATTAAATTCTGACACTATCCATTCACAAAAATATAAAACATCCTTCGGGGCCCCCGAAATGCCGGGGCCCCAGGCTGCAGCCCCGGTAAGCCCCTGCTAAAATCCGGCCCAGCCGCCAAGTACCACAACCAAACAGACAACCAAGAGCCGAAGAAGAGTACAAACGCAAAAACATGTACTCCTTGCATAACAGTGCCCCTAGTGGATGAACATGTAATGCCAACAAAAACAAAGGAGTAACAACCTCCCACTTTTCTTAGAAGAATAAAAAAATATTACATATATTTTAAGACTCATCACAAAGCACAGCCGTTAAGGATTTTGTTAGAACAGTTTCAACATGATGGAACGTGAAACATCTTGTGAATGAATTTATTGAAGAATCCAATGTCCTTCATAAAGAGCCTTAAGGAATGAGGTTGTGGATGATCCCTTCTTTGTTAAACAGTCTGTGAGTTGGTCTTTTGTTTGAGACCACAACACTTGATGAACTTTCTTAGTTTGAATCAGCTCTTTAATTGAACTGATTTCCAAGCGTAACCTTTTCTCTGCAACAAACTTAGTTGACTTAAGTGCATCAACAAGAGAGAAATTATCAGTCACACAGATTATAGGTGGAGGACAAGCAGTACTACCAGCACTGAGTTCAGAAAAGAGTGTGGAAAGAAAAATGGCATTATCAATCCCCTCAGACATAGCGAGAGTTTCACCTGCCAGTGTGCTTCTGACAATTCTCTTAATTCTCTTTGACTGCCATGAAATGGGAGAGAACTGCCCATTGTCACCCATCAAAACGATGAAGTGCCCACCTTGAGTACCCCCATCTGAAAGATTTCCAAAGGATGCATCAGTGAATGTAACCGTCCTTAAGTTACTGTTTTCCCCAAGGTGTTGAAAATTCAATTCAACTGACTTGGCCTTGAGCTTACACACAACTGTTTGCTTCATTAATGGTCTGTACTGTAGCATGTTTGAGACAAGATGCTAAATTGCTAGCATCAAACATGACATCAGGCCTGTTCTGTCTCGCCACCCACAGAAGTTGTCCTATCTTCGATCTGAGCTGCTCTGTCTCCTTTTCAGTGAGAGGTGAAGCTGACTCTGCTGCTCGTGAGGGTGAGAGGTGTATGGACTGCAGGTGCTGAATGTATGTTTCTTGGTGTATTTGTACCTTCTTACCTTTAGTAACAAGATCTACCCCCACATAGGAAAAACTATTGTGTGCTTCACGGCCGACATTAAACTTTGACCTCAGGTGAGGTATGACTGACTCTGCAAACATATGTGATCCACCCCATATAAAATCATCAACATGACAAGCAAGTACACCAGTTACATTTTTGTGCTCATCCAGCCAATAGAAAACTGCAGGGTCAACCTTAGACACAACGCCTCCTGCTTCAATCATGATGATTTTTACCCTGTTGTACCAATACAGTGAAGCATCAGCTAAACCATACACACATTTTCCCAGTTTCCAAAGCACATCTGTTCTATTGGCCTCTGGGGGAGGTTTGATGAAAATGTCTCTAGACAGTTCATACCTTGTAAAAATTGTTTTTGACATATAACTGCCACCAGGAGTCTCAGTGACTCTGAGGCACAGGTTGGAGAGTCCTTTTGTAGGTCAGAAACTTGTAGCTCCTCAAATCCTCGTGCAGCAAGTCTTGCTTTTGGTATTATCCCATTTTCAGTCTCTTTCAGAGTGCACACCCAATGAGTGAAGACACACTTTTGTCCTTTGTCCTCAATTTCTTCAAACACTTGGTTCTGTTTCCAGCTTTTTATTTCATTTTCCTTCGCTTCATCAAACGACATGTCCATACTCACAAAAACCTCCTCGTGTATCCGTACCCTCATCAGCTGCCTGGACGTGAAGATCCTCCAACTGTGACAGATCAGCTGATTCACTGTTGCCAGCCACTCCTGCAGGCTCAAGCAGCTCCAAGTTAAACCAGTTCTTGTATTTCCCAGTTGCTTTGCCGGCACGGCCCAACACTTTGGCTTTTTGTGAGACACCCTCTTCATTTCTGAATGTCACAATTTGACCTGTCTTTATGATGGTGTTCCCAGTGTGCTGTCTCATGACCTCTGCATTTTCAGGAGCAGGCAAAGGATAATTCTCAGGATTTACTGCAATACTGTCTCCTCCTCCATTCTCTTCAATGATGTCCACTGTATGTTGTCCTTGAATGTTCTCCTCATTGCAGATAATCTGAGGTGCTTCATTCTATTGAGTAACTTTTCTCAATCTGAGTTGATGCACTCTGACACAGGTGCCTCCGTGTCTATCAAAAACGACTGCACCATCTTGACCAATCACCACTCCTGGTCCTTTCCATTCTGGACAATCCACTCTTTTGTAAAAGACTTTGTCTCCAGTTTCATATCGCTCATCTATGGGCCGCAGATGTTTCTTTAATGCTCTGCGTATCTTTTCTGAACATTCTGCTTCTGTAAAAGCTTTTCTTGCAGCATGCAGGGCTGAAATGTGCTTGGCAACCCATTCACTCTTGGTGGTGCCTCTAGAGCTGGAGCTTTGTCTATTAATAAAGAGGGCAGGTTGGGATTCTGCCCGAACACCAGCTGATGTGGGCTGTATCCATGGACACTTTGCAAAGAATTCTTTGCCATCAGGGCCCAGTCCATGGCAGTGCTCCAGTCACATCCAGTACTTGCTTTGGCTTTCAGTAGGATCTCCGTCAGAGTTTGATTATGGCGCTCTAACAGTCCATTGCTCCACGGACTGTAGGCAGGTGTTGTCTTAACTTCAATATTAAAGTTCTCGGCCAAAGTTCTCTCACTTCCTCGTTATTAAACTCACCACCATTATCACTGAACAACTTTTGTGGTGGGCCATGCACACTGATCCAATCATGGATAAAACGTTTGACTATTTCAGAACCACCTCTTGGTGGTTAAGACACTACCAGCACTGAAACGGGTGAACTGGTCAATAATGTGTAGGTACCAAACCCCAGGTTGAAGTTCGTGCAGATCTACAGCAACTGTTTCATGGTATGTAGATGCCAACGGTAAACCGACAGCAGGTTTTGGTTTGGTCTTACAATGTTTTTGACACACTTCACACTGGTTCACGACCTTTTTTAGCAGGCTGTCACATTCTGTGTCCTTGTTACCAGAATTAGTCAAAAGTCTCTGTATTTTATAATAGAATAGAATAGAATTACTTTATTCATCACAGCAGGGAAATTATTTCGCAGTTACAGCATAGAGACAAGACACACAACAACCACCACTGAGTAGCAAATGTAGACAAGATAAAATAAAAATAAAATATAACATGCTGTCAATATAAAAAGCAGCTTAGAGCAGTCCTTGCAAAGATTAAAAAAAAATGCAGAACAGTATGTATATGTAAATATATGTACAGCAAGTGTGCCACAGTGCAGTTGTGCGAAATCGGACTGATTAGTGCAGAACAATGATTTAGCTTGTATTGTACAGTGAGATGGCCTGTGGCAGGAAGGATTTCCTGTATCTGTCCCTACGACAGCGGAGCTGGAGCAGCCTATGTGAGAAGGTGCTCCGCTGTCTGTCCACTATGTGGTGGAGAGGGTGCTGTTTATTGTCCATAATAGACAGAACCTTCTTCAGTGTCCTCCTCTCCACCACAGTTTCCAGGGACTCCAGCCTTAGTCCCAGTACAGAGCCAGCTTTCCTGATGATTTTGTCCAGTCTATTAGAGTCGCTGGCTCTGATGCTGCTTCCCCAACACACAGCAGCAAAGAAGATGGCGCCGGCAACAACACTGTGATAAAAGGTCTCCAACATCTTGCTGCACACATTGAAGGATCTCAGCTTCCTTAAAAAACAGAGTCTGCTCATCCCCTTCCTGCACACAGCGTCAGTGTTAGATGCCCAGTCCAGTCTGTTGCCGATTACAACTCCCAGGTATTTGTAATCCTCCACCTGCTCCACCACTTCCCCTTTGACCTTTAGTGGCTGTGAAGGTATCTTCTTCCTTCTGAAGTCAATCACCATCTCTCTGGTCTTACTAATGTTGAGCCTCAGGTGATTCTGCTCAGACCACTCCACAAAGCCGTCCACCAGTGTCCTGTACTCCCCCTCCCCTCCATCCCCTATACACCCGACAACCGCTGAGTCATCAGAAAACTTCTGTAGGTGACATGACTCAGAGTTGTACTGGAAATCAGTGGTGTACAGGGTGAAGAGAAAGGGAGAAAGCACAGTTCCCTGTGAAGCTCCTACGTCACTGACCACCACATCAGACAGGACACTGCCCAGACGGACAAACTGTGGCCTGCCTGTCAAGTAGTCAGTAACCCAGGAGATCACTGAGTCGTTGACACCCATCCTCCGCAGCTTCTCACCCAGCAGCAGAGGCTGGATGGTGTTGAAGGCACTGGAGAAATCAAAGAATGTGATTCTCACAGTGTCTCCTCCACCATCCAGGTGCGACAGTGCTCGTTGCAGCAGGAAGATGACGGCATCGTCAACTCCTAAGTGGGGCTGGTAGGCAAATTGCAGGGGGTCTAGAAATGTCCTCACCTGAGGCCTCAGCAGGTCCAGGACCAGTCTCTCCATGACCTTCATCACATGAGATGTGAGAGCAACTGGTCTGTAGTCCTCTGGGTCAGATGGCCTTGGCTTCTTGGGAACAGAAACCACATGTGATGTCTTCCACCGCAGCGGGACTCTCTCCAGCCTCAAGCTCAGGTTGTACATGTGTGCCAGTACCGGGGCCAGCTGGCCGGAGCAGGTCTTCAGGATCCGTGGTGTAATGCCATCAGGTCCTGCAGCCTTCCCCTGGTGTAATCGCTCCAACTGTCTCTTAACCTGGCCTGTAGTCACCGTTAGTTGGGGGTGGGTGTTGTTGTCTGCAGTGGAGATGGGGGAGGGGGGCATGGGGGGCTGAAGGAGAGGTGGTGTGCAGGAGAATGCCGGTAGGTGGATTGAACAACTTGGGGCAGTGTGGATGTGTGGGGGGATGGTGGTGGTAGGGGAGTAGCAGGAGGTGAGCTAAACCTGTTGAAAAACTGGTTAAACTGGTTTGCTCTATCCAGGCTCCCAGATATCTGTGTGTCTTTCCCCTTCATCCCAGCGATGTGCTTCATTCCTTTCCACACATTTCTCACACTGTTCTGCCCGAGTTTGGACTCAAGCTTCCTCCTGTAGTTGTCCTTGCATGTCCTCAGTGTCTCTCTGAGTTCACGCTGGACTCTCCTCTGCTCCTCCTTATCTCCAGACCTGAAAGCCATCTTCTTTTTGTTTAAATTTTATCAGCAGAGGCATGTCCAAACTGCTTATGAAGTTTCTCCAGAACTTTCATCTTTTCGCTTGTGTTCATCTTGTCTGTTGCAGTCAGTATTTCTTCCTCAGTAGCTTCTAATAGCTTATCAGAGTGAATAAAATTTCTATGTTCACTGTCCACAATGTTCACGCAATAATGACCTGAACTAGTAAAGTCCAGTTTGACAGGCTGGTTAAACATCACTGCACTGTCCCTTTCCATGTAAAAACAGTCCCTGCCCTTTTTAATGAGGTTTTACTCAGAAGCAGCGGGATGTTAGCAGGTACTACTTCAGTTTCTATATTACACTTTGTGTTGCCAATTTTAGCAGGTATCTTTACCTTTTTGATGGAGTAGATGATTTTTCCATCTCCAAACTTGACAGACCTGTGACTTTGTGTTTCTGTCTCTTTCATAATCTTCACACTTTTCTTTTGTAGTACAGTACTGTAGTTGTCCAGCCACTCTTGTCCACAAACTGTCCTGGTGCAAGCAGCGTCTATTATTGCCGAGCCAAAACATTCTGTCATGAATATTTCTGCATCTGTTGGTGATTCTTTGGTGAATAGAGTTAAATTATACTCTTCCTCGTCTTTTGCATCCTCAGCAATTTTAACACTATCAGTTTTGTGCGGACAGTTTTTAACCCAGTGAAACGTACTTTGACACACTGCACATTTTGACCGTGTCCGTTCTTATCCAGCGGGTTTGTACCGGGCTGCATAGTTTCCTGATGGGGACTTTGCCGCCAGTATTTGCCTTTTTGCCGCCGTTGCAAACACGGACTCCTGGCTAATGGCTTCTGCTGCTGCACCTCTTTTCTGGCCAAATATTCTCTTCAAAGCGGACTTCATAGAAGCAAATGTTACATCTGAGCCGTTAAAGCCAACTGTCTGTCTGTTATATCCAAACACGCGGCGTCCAAAAGCTTAAAAGCCAAAACTGCGTCAGGTAGCGCCATGTTGTATTTTTTCATGCGCGAGTAACGCTGCTCAAAATCAATAATATAGTCCGCCATCGACATGTTAGCTTCTTTTATGACTCGGTCAAAATCAGAGTACGGCTCATAGATCCTGTCCTTTTCCTCTTTTAGGAACAAGTCATCTAGTTTAGCCAACAATGTGGTCATTCCAGGGTCTTTATTTAGATCGTCTACCGGAATTTCCATCGCCGTGTCCCGCGCTCTTCCAGACAGTCCCAGGGCAACAGCAAGCGCTTGGTTTTTCTTCTCCAAATCTGTAACTCTCGTCCAAATGTTGACTTCATTCTTCCAGCTTTAGTAAAGCTTTCCTCCTTCAAACTCTGTAGTTACTAACCATCCTCTGCTACCAATGTTAGTCAGTAAAAATAACTTGTTTGTTTGCACCAATTTATTCCGCCAAGTATCACAACCGAACAGACAACAAGAGCAGAAGAAGAATACAAACGCAAAAACATATACTCCTTTCATAACAGTGCCCCTAGTGGATGAACATGTAATACCAACAAAAACAAGTAACAGGAACAAAGATTTTTTTCCTTCTGTGACCTTGGGGTTACAGTTTCTGTTATGTGTGGAGAACCTTAAATCCTCTTTTTACCAGATCACACAGATACGTTTGTAAAAATTATCAGAGGCACTGTTGCAAATTAAATACAGTTTATTGGTTTCACAAGTTCCTTTGGACAAAGATAGTCAGTTTATTTTATTATACAAAAATGACCACATTAAAAGTAAAAGTCTATGCTGGCCCTGGAAACCTCAAGTTAAGAGACAATTAAACCCAATTAAATAAAGTTAGACTGTTTGGGGGAGGAATAATAATAAAGAAAACACAAATACAACTAAATGCACCAAATGTTCCCCAACAAAAACACACTCACACAAAAAGCCCTGGTGAAACAGCAAAGGAAAGAAAAACTCCCCTTCCACTAGTCTCCTCAATCTGAATAAAACAGCCTGGGACCCAGAGACAGCAGAGATCCTTTTTATTGTTTAAAAATAATTATAATTAATTAATAATTAATATTATTTAAAAAGACAATATAAAAACTCCCCTCCCTTCAACAAAACTAGCAAAAAGAAAATACTTTTAATAAATAATAACTATCCCAAAAAAAGAAAGAAATTCTAAACTAAAACAAAAACTGAAACAGAAGCAGGCCAACCTGCACAAAGAGATCAAATTAGACAAGAACCTTAAGTAGTCAGATAATTATGAGAAACTGTCTTTACCTTCTTTAAACCAGTCAATGGTGCTCTGTGCGTCACTCGCTCTAGAAGTTTCTCTCCTACAATAATCAAGTGGAGGAATCAGAAATAATTATAAACTCACCTGATGCTCAATGCTAAACAAACCTCTGCAGGAATCAGCCTGGGATCTGATCTCCTTCTTCTTCTTCTTCTTTGTGATTTTTATTGGCGGGTGACATCCAACGTTAAGATGTCTTATCGCCATCTACTGTGCTGGAGTAAGGACCACAGCATCTCCCCCAATCTAAGTTCTTACATATAATCCTGTTTCCTTCAAAAATGTAATAACCGCTTTATTTATTTTATGTTTAATTAATATGTTATTAAGTTTTAATGTCTCTAGATCATATTTCCTAATTTCTTGTTTTAGCTTCTCTCTACTTATTGTATATTTTCCACAATGAATTATTACATGTTCTACTGTTTCCATATCTATACCATGCTCACATCTACCTGTTGGATGTTTACCCATCAAATGTAAAGTTTTATTTAATCCAGTGTCCGAGCCGCAATCTTGTCATTTCTACTTGCTCTTTTCCATTTTCTCCTATTATTTCCATATTCCCTACTTTAGTTTGTATATGAAATAAATGACGACCTTTAGTTCCTTCTTCCTATAATTGTTGCCATTCAGATTTAATTTTGCTCTTAATAATTGATTTTATCTCAGACTTACAATACTTTATGTCCATAATTATACTTTGTTTTAAAGACATCTTAGCGAAATGATCTGCCATTTCATTTCCTTCTATATCTTTATGAGCTGCTATCCACATAAACCTAATCTCTATTTGAGTTTGTGTCATTCTAAATATAACTTCATAAATTTTGTATACCAACTCCATATGACTTTCAGATGAGATATTTAAAATAGACATTAGTGCTGATAATGAATCTGAACATATAAGAACTTTTCCAGTTTTATTTTGCTCTACCCACTGTTATCCATCAGCATCTCTAACATTTCCACTGTGTAAACAGAAAAATGTTCAGATGTTCTTTGTTTCATAAATATATCTAGTTCAGGAATAACATAAGCAAATCCTGTTTTATTTGAAACTAAATCTTTTGAACCATCTGTATATATAATTATAAAGGATTTATACATATTCTTAATTCTGTCATTTACAAAACTTACCCAGTTATTATCTTTATTAACCTGCATTTCTTTATAAACCTCTAGATCAACATTGACATATAGAAACAAGAAAAAGATGTACTTGGATAAGTCACCGCAGCACAGTACCTCTTTCCCTGTATCCCTATTTCCGTAACACATTTATCTGCTGCCCATGCAGGACAGTCTATTTTAGCTTCTCCATTCTCCCAACAAGGTCTCAGGTTTCTTACTGCTGGATTATTCTCCTCCTTATGTCCCTGCAAACTCACCCAATAATTCAGCATAATTTGCTTTTGTCTTAAATATAAAGGAAACTCCCCCATTTCCACCTGCACTGCCAAAGATGGAGATGTCTTCAAAGCTCCACAGCATAATCTCAAAGCTTGATTTTGAATTACTTCTAACTTATTAATTACTGTTTTCTAAGCCTGCCTATAAACTACACATCCGTAATCCAACACTGATCTAATCAAAGCAATATACATCTTTTTTAAATTACTTTTATTTGCGCCCCAATCTAATCCTGTTAAACACCTGATTATATTTATAACTTTTTTACATTTCCCTTCAATTTATGCTCACCCCATAAAAGCTTGGAATCAATCATGATTCCTAAAATGTACTTACTTTTTCTATTTTTTCTCCATACATTTTTAAATCAATTTTCTTCCTACTGAATACAACAGTCTTTGTTTTACCTACTGAGAATTTAACTCCCCAGTTATAAGCCCAATTTTCAACAGATTTAATAGCATTCTGTATTTTCTCGTACACTAATCTGACGACAGCCCCTCCCTAATAAAGATGGCACATCCCCCACCATTACCTTCAATCCGATCAAATCTAATAACAGAATAATTTAAGATTTTAAATTCTAATTGGGGTTTTAACCAAGTTTCTTGAATACAAATAACCTCTGGAGCTTCTTCTAATTTATCAATAAAATATTTTAATTCCTGTCCATTTGCTATCAAACTTCTTGCATTCCATTGAAGAAGCAAGACCATAGTGTAACTATCCTCTCCATGCTGCCTCCTGATTGGCTGAGCTCATCTCTCACTTCCTCCCATGTTAATTCATTAATGTTGAGATGATTTCCTGCTGCTTTCACAATTACTTGAATTCTTTCTGTTTTTGATTTAATTTCCATTGTTGCATTTATTACCCCTGCCATGAATATCACTAGCTTTTTAAATCCAATGCACTTTATTTTCTTTTGTTTGGTTTAACTCTGTATTCGTCCTGTTTTCCACCCCAGCATCGGTTCTTTGCTTTTCCACTTTAACAGCTTCTGCATAGGATATGTTGTTGTGTATTCTGACTTGTTGAACCTGAACCTCCCTCTTCATTACTTCACAGCCCCATATGCCACACTGTGGCTGCCACCACAACTACAACATTTTGGCTGCCTGCTCTTGTTGCACTGATCATATTCATGATCCTCTCCACATCGTGAACATTTTCTCTTTCCTTTCCATGTCTGTGCTGTTTGGCCAAATCTTTGACATTTAAAGCATCTAATCGGTGGTGGGATATATTCTCTCTTACATTGTAGGTTAAATATCCTAAATAGACTCTCTGGAAGTCTTTCTTCATCAAACTCTATCAAAACACTTTCACTCTTCATTTTCTCTCCATTTTTAAAGGTCTGAAACCTTCTTACATCTCTAACTCTTCCTCCTCTGAGATTTGATTTGATTTCCTCATTTGAAACCTCAGTCAGGATCCCTGAATCACTCCCTTCCTCCATTTACTTCCTTCTTGTAACGCTTGTCACTTTATACTTTCCTACTTCTTTCATCCTACATGTTCTGTCTTTTTGTTCTTCTGTATTACAACTTATCATTAAGTTTCCATCTCTTAGAACTTTTGTCCCCCACTTGATTCTTCAGAATCGTGGATAGTTTAACTGGACTTGTCGTTTGCAACGCCTTCTCCTCGTTAACTCTACAATTACTTTGAACTTCTTTATTTCTCCCTCCATTTCTTCTTCAGACTCATCCCAGTTGTTCACCACTCTCCCCCTCTTTCCTACACCTGCCTTCGCTGAAGACTTTCCTTTTTTTGGACTCATCCTTTCACTACTGGATGATTCACTGCTCCATCACTCTCCGTATCTATACTATTTTCCCACTCTGCTCCAATCACAGCACAGCTGTGTCTACCTGTCGTAGTCTTTGTCCAAAGCTCTTTCACCAATCCACGGGTTTTCCCGACTGCATCTTGAACATTTCCTCAACGCCGACTTCCATGAGTCCGAGATAATCTTACTTCTTTATCTTCATCTTCCTCTCTTTCAGTTCTTAATTTCAACTTTTTAACCATAAATATCGAGTCGCTGTTGCGCCTGCCACACCTCTGCTTAACGCGTCTCCGTCAACCTCCATCTGATCTCCTTCTTCTTCTTTTGTTTTTTATTGGCGGCTGGCATCCAACTTAAGGTGCATTTACCGCCACCTACCAGACTGGAGTGTGGTCATCAGAGATCTCAGAGGGAATTAAATCCACCTCAATGATGTGTAGGATGTGCAAATTCACATCCTAACACACTCATTAATACCTGAATTAATGCATAAACATGCACTGGCATACACACAAATACTTGTTCATATCCTAAATACGACTCATTAACCCAGTGTTATTTAAGAACCTAAATAAGAGATTTCTAACATAACTTGATTTATTATCTAATAGACTAATCATAGACAGTCCTATATTCTTTCTGCTTAGTAACGACTTTAAAATCTGGCGTTCCTCTGAGTATTTATCACATTCTAACAAGACATGCTCCACTGTTTCCACCTGATTGCAATAATTACAAGCCCCATTCTCATGCTTTCCTATTTTAAAGAGCAAACTATTAAGTCCAGAATGTCCAATTCTAAGTCGAGACATAACTACTTCCTCTTTCCGCCTTCCACTCATATAATTACTATCTCCCACACTCTTTTGAATTGTATATAGTTGTCTCCCATTATCATGGTTATCCCATATCTCCTGCCAAATCTTAATAATTTCTTTTTGAATAATAGATTTACCCTCATTTTTACTCAAAGGAATATTCAGATGAACAATATCTAATTTCAAGGCCTGCTTAGCTAGAATATCTACTTCCTCATTTCCTTCTATACCTACATGAGCCGGAATCCAGACAAATTGAACCAAGCATTTATTGTTATGAAGATGAACTAATAATTGATATATTCTTAATATCAAATCTAATCTGCTAGATTTACCAGATTTAATACTTAATAATGCTGCTTGACTATCTGATGCTATGATAAATGTACTTACTTCCCTATTATCATTACCAAGCAACCATTCTAAGGCCAATATGATGGCTGATAATTCAACTGTAAAAACAGCTAAATGGTCAGCTGTTCTCCTCTTAATCAAGACTTTATGGTGTGGGATATTCACTGCTGCCCCAGTTCTACCACTATGTGGATCTTTAGATCCATCTGTATATATAATTATGTTGTCTTTATATCTTTCAAAATATCTATCAACTACAACCCATTCTGGAGTCTTTCCCTTTTTAAGAATTTCATTTAATTGAAGATCAACTTCTGGAGTTAGAAATAACCATGGAGGAATTTCAGATTGAGGAACTGTAGCACTATACTGGAGCATAGTTAAACCAAGCTGTTTTGCCTTTATTTCCCCAATTCATCCAAAACTATTACAATTTAATTTATGATGTTCCCAACATTCCTTCAGCAACATCTTAGTTGGATGATCACACTTATGTCCTTGTAGGTTCACCCAGTACATGTACATTAATTTCAACCTTCTTAATCTTAGAGGAAGCTCACCGGTTTCTACTTGTAAAGCAGCTAAAGACGATGTTCTGAAAGCTCCACAACAAATCCTCAATGCTTGTGTTTGCTCACTATCAAGTTTTCTCAAATGACTGTCAGCAGCTGCCATATATGCTATACCCCCATAATCCATAATAGATCTCATGAGCGCCTGATAAACTCCCAACAGTGCACTTCTTGAAGCTCCCCATTCCTGTCCTGAGAGACATCTTAACAAATTATTCACCTTTTTACATTTAATTTGAACTAATTCTATTTGATGTTTCCAAGTTAAGCTTTCATCAAAGATGACACCTAAAAACTTCACTGTTTTCACTTGTTCAAGTTTATGTTTATAAAGATTCAACTTAACTTCCTTATGTCTTCTATAAAAGCAAATTACTTGAGTCTTTGCGATTGACATCCTAAAACCCCATTTATTAGCCCAACCTTCCACTTTCAAAATGGCAGCCTGCATCTTTTTCTGTAAATAAACCAGATTATGTCCCCGAATCCATAGAGCACCATCATCTGCAAATAAAGATTTGCCTATACTACTATCTATCTCATCAAAAATATCATTAATCATAATATTAAAGAGAATTGGGCTACACACACTACCTTGGGGGGTACCATTCTCAACAGCATATATAGAAGAGAAATTCACCCCTACCCGAACTTCTATTTCTCTACCAAACAAAAAATCCAAAATCCAATTATAAATCTTACCTCCTATACCAATTTTCCCTAATTTAATCAATAGTCCTTCTTTCCATAACATATCATATGCCTTCTCAATGTCAAAGAACACAGCTATCACTAACTCTTTATTCGCTTGAGCTTTTCTTACTTCTGACTCTAGACACAGAACTGCATCCATCGTATTTCTCCCTTTTCGAAAACCACTCTGGAATGGACAAAATTTATTTTTACTCTCAATAAAATAAGAAAGCCTATCTGTAACAATCTTCTCCATTATTTTCCCTAATTGAGATGTAAGAGCTATAGGTCTATAATTTGATGGGTCTGTTGCATTTTTACCAGGTTTTAAGATGGGAATTATAACTGACTGTTTCCATTCTACCGGAATTCTCCCAGTCATCCAAATCAGATTAAACAATTTTAATATAACAGTAAGAGATGAATATTTAAAATGTTTGAGCATTACATAACACACTCCATCCTTCCCCGGAGTTGATTGCTTAGCATTATTAATAACTTTTTCTAACTCATACATAGAAAAAGGCATATCTAAATCCTGGTTTGAGACTTCTCTCCTAGTAGTAACTTCTGGATTTCCATCCAATAAATCTAATTTATTACTTTTCATTTCTTCAGATAAATTTTCTGAACTATTCACCTTAATTAACGTTACTGCTAATAATTAAGCTTTTTCTTTATTACTAACCGCTATTTTCCCATTTAATTCTAAAACCGGTAAGGAAAAACTCTTTTTAACACCATTCATTTTCTTAATAACTCTCCATACCTCTGACAGTTTGGTCTCTCTTCCAATGGAATTACAGTATTGCCTCCAACAAGCCTTCTTAGCTTCTCTAATAGTCTTCCTAACTATAGCTTGTGCTTTCTTATATTGAATTAGTGCCTCAAAGGTATGACATCTTCTTACCAATTTAAAAGCTTTATTTCTTCCCCTTATAGCAATACTACATTGCTCATTCCACCATGGAGTAGACTTTTTATTTCCTCTTCCCTTTGATTTAGGAATTGAACTTTCAGCTGCATTAATAATGACAGACTTAATATTTGAATAACATATCTCCACATCACAAAACAAATTCTCATCCAGATTATTAAATTGACTATCAACTAAATTTTTAAATAACTCCCAATTAGCGTTACTTAACTTCCATCTTGGAATCTGTCCTTCCTCTTCTTTTATCACTTCAGAACCAACTGAAACTAGAATAGGAAAATGATCACTGCCCATTGGAGAATCAATCACCTCCCAAGAAGTAATTCCAGCTAATGTATTTGAAACCAATGTTAGGTCTAAAACACTCTTTAAATTCCTACAACAATCATATCTAGTAGTGCTGCCATCATTAAGGCAAACCAGAGATTGTAACTCAAGAAATTCTTCAACAGTCTCTCCATTTACATCTGTATTAAGACTCCCCCATAAAATACTATGAGAATTGAAATCACCACACCATACAGTCTTACCTACATTTTGATCATTTACTTCATTGAGATTCTGAATGGACAACTTCTTGTTTGCATTATAAAAATTTATCACCGACATTTGGTCATTTTCTATCCAAATCTTAATAACTATTGATTCATAATTTTCCCCTATTGATTCCACTTTATATCTTATACTGTCTAGTACAAAAGTTGCTACTCCCCCTCCTTGTCTTTCTTTTCTATCATTCCTAATTGATGTATACCCAGAAATTTTGAAATCCAGATGAGGCTTAAGCCAGGTTTCTTGAATGCAAATCAGGTGAGGTTTAACTGTCAAATCTGAAATATATTTCTTAAACTCTAGACCATTACTAATAAGACTTCTTGCATTCCACTGGAAAATAATTATCATAACGAAGAGGGGCCGCCACTGCATGATTGAGGTTGAGAAGATTGTGTCTCATTTAATTTTTTCTTTATTGATTCCCAATTAACATTTTTACAATCAAGATACTTTTGGGCTGCCTTCACTATTATTTGAATTTTTTCCGTTTTCCTTTGTGTTTGAGCAGTGCAGTTAACAACTTCTACCATGAACAATACAAAATCCTCCTTTGTCATGAGTAAAGTGTCACCTTTAATCTTAGAGCATTCTGAACAATTAGATCCTTCTTTTCCTCCTCCAGACACTTTCTTTGGGTATAATATTGATTGAACAGGAACTTTTTTCGTTGCTTCCGCATAAGTAATGCCAGTAGTGACTCTGATTTTCTGAACTTCCTCAGCTCTTTTACTAGCTATGCATCCCCTAAATCCTGAACTATGCCCACCTCCACAATTACAACATTTCAGCGGAGCCCCTTCCTCACATTTCCCATACTCATGATCCCCAGCACATCTCCCACATTTCTGTTTCCCCCTACACACTGCCGCGACATGTCCAAATTTCTGGCATTTAAAGCACCGCAGCGGCGGAGGAATAAATGGTCGGACATCATAACTCATATATCCCACAAACACTTTATCTGGCAGACTGTTCTCTTCAAATTTTAACATGATAGAAAAACTATCACTCCTCTCTCCATTTTTATTTCTTTTCAATCGTTTGGCTTCCACCACTTTCCCTCCTGAAACATTAGACTTGATCTCATCAACTGGTACATCAGGTGGAATCCCCGAAATGACTCCGCATACATACTTCTTGTCATCCAAAAGTCTTCCTCTCACATTCTCACCAAGGATTCTTTTTATATTCAGCGCCCTTTCTTTTTGTTTTATATCATTACAGATAATCAATAACGATCCATCTCTTAATATTTTAACAAATTTCACCTTTCCAACCAGTGAATTGATTTCTTTTGTCAGCTTTATTGGATTCCACTTACCAAAGGACACACCCTCTTTGACAAACTTCAGAACTATTTTAAATTCTGACATCGTAACAGTTTCTCCTTCAGCCTCGGAAACAAATGATTCTATTTGTTGTCTTGATTTTTTCCGTTTATGCTTAGCTTTTTGAATATGCCAAGGTCCTTCATTATCCACATCATCAGCACCCTCTTCCATTTCCGCAAAATCACTACCTGATACATTTCCCTCTGACATCCTTCCAACCATTCACAGTCTGATCGTGCCTCTTCCGCCTTTTCCGTAGCCTTGGCCCCTCGATCCTCTACGCCCCCATCTGATCTCCTCAGCGATCTACCTGCTTTTAAATGCAACTGCTGATTACCTGTCTGGCTAACGAACCAGCTGTGCTCTGTCACGGCATCTTCCAAATATGGGCAAAAGGAAGAATGCACAACACTATACTTTCGGGACAAAATGCCCCGGCTACACTTCTAAGAACAAAATAATAAAAACTGATATGAGACAGAAAAACATCAGTCACATGATAACATCTTCATCTCAGGTCTGGCAGGTTGACCTGAGTCCGGTCCCAAAGCTCTGCTGCAGCCTGCGCCTCTCTATGAAGGGAATTCAGTCAAAGTGACATCAGGCTTCAAATGTTCAGGATACAAGCAGCAAACTGTGAGAATGGAGACAGTCGTCCTCTGTGTCGTAACTTCAACATCCAAAATGGAGGAACTGGTCACTGTTTAGGCATTCATGCTGCTAAAAAGTAAAACAAAACAGAATCTTTTAAATGTAAAGATAACAGTAAAGATATTTTCCCTTTCCAAAGTCATTGCTGGACATATTTGGCTGTTCAAGTGTTTTGTTATGAATTATTGAATACAGAAAATTCAACATATTCACACGTGTTCAGTAGATCCATCCATTTTCTAACACCTTGTCCCTGCTGGGGTCAGGAGGAGCTGCTGCCTCTCCAGCTAATGGTAAGAGGCGGGGTCACCTGGACAGGTAGACAGTCTGTTACAGGGAACACAGAGACAGACAGGACAAACAACCATTAACACACACACACACTCACACCTAGGGAGAATTTAGAGACCAATTAACCTGACAGTCATGTTTTTGGGAGGAAGCCAGAGAACCAGAGAGAACCCACCATGCACAGGGAGAACATGCAGACAGAAAGACCCCAGGCTGGGGTCAGATCAAGGCACAGAAAATGTTCCCTGATCTTTTTAGATCAGGGAACTTTATATGTGCAACATGAGCATTTATTTTAATCTGGGATAAATCTGCACAGTTCTTATTAAAATAAACATTAAAACCCAAAGAAACAATACAAGCAGTGAAAGATTTCAGTTTATTTACAAACTTCTGATCTTTGCTAGAAACACTGTAGTTGTTTTAAAAAGTAACTCGGTTTGGATTCAGTGAGAGGCTTAATAATGTTATGGCTGATTGTAAAGTTGAGCTGTAAAAAGCAAATAGAAAAAATAATTCAGAAACATTTAGTCGTGTCTTCACCTGCAGAACAACCAGAGTTTAAATTTATTTTTATTCTTTTTCTACTGACTCATAGCTGCTCTGATGTGAAGTGAGAAGTGAAACTTGATCTTGTTTCTTCCAGCAGCTCAGACTGGTTGGGCCTCTCTGTGGTCTGGTCTTAGTGGTTTCTTGTTATTTTCCACTTTGTGGTGAAAAGTTTCATCTCTAAAGATGGTCAAGAATCTTGTGGTCTTAGTTTCAGATCAGTTTCCATCACATCTTTAGTGACTCACTGTTTAAAGATATTACAGTTGTTTAAACTTTTTCTCTTTTTGCAGGTTTTTAAAATCTGTCAGGACTAAAAGTTCAGTTTTAAAAACTTGTTGCTGTTTATCAGGTTTTCTTCATAATGTCAGATAAAATGTTTAAATGAATGTAGAGTCTTAACAATAGTTGTTCTGTATAGTAATGAGTCTTTATTTCATTTAGCAGTGACTGATCTAAACCCCATGAACTCCATTGTTACTTATGGACCAAAAATCTGAACCAGATTTAAACTATGTAAATTTATGACAGTAAATATTGTTTCCTGGTTTTAAATGCAGTAATAAAATGGCCAGTTGTGTCTTTAGGGCAAAAGGTCTAACTGGGAAAGTCCCACTAGAGTACAAAGATCACCAGTAACTCAGTCTGGTGCCGATGGTTTTGGCTTCCTAAAGACACTTTTCCACTAGAACGTCTCTAACCGGTTCTGTCCCGGTTCTGTCCCGGTTCTGTCCCAGTTCGCCCTGAACAGATTAATTTGCCATTAGCAGGTCTGACACGACTCAGTCCGGCTGTTCTCAGGATTTTAGGACCAACTTCTGGGGTAGAACTAGCAGCACCAAGTCAGGGTTCGGCACCGAAACCATTTGACAGCTGATCACATTCATTGATTGGCTCATTATTACCGTATTTTCCGCACTACAAGGCGCAACCTAAAAACCTTCAATTTTCTCAAAAGCCGACAGTGAGCCTTATAATCCGGTGCGCCTTATATATGGACCAACATTGAGCCACAACTGGTCTCGCAACTACGGTAAGCAGCTGCCGACTTCATTTTCCCCCGTAGAAGAAGAAGCACGCGGTGCAGGCTGGGTTTTGTGTAACGACCCCAAAATGGCTCCTATTAAGAGACGAGCTTACAACGCAGAGTTTAAGCTCAAGGCGATCAGTGACGCAGTAAAACATGGGAACAGAGCAGCAGCCAGAGAATTTAACATGAACGAATCAATGGTTATAGCGGAAGTGGATCTATATTGTGATTTGATTTACCGTAACAGCATCAGACTGTTTTTTACATGTTTATTGAATCGAGGAAAAGTTCCCCTCCACTATATGTTATACCTTGCTGTTGTTAAAAGATAAACTGTCACCAAAATACCACGTCACTGACTTTACCTCAGGGAAAATAATAAAACAGCTGTTTATTCATTTTGAGAATGAAAGGAGTTTTCAGAACGCTGGTTTGTAATCTATTAATAAAGTTTGACTGACCTGTCTGAATGTTTTGTTGACATTCCCTTTAGCGCAGCTCCATCTAATGATGCATAACGTAACTCCAGCCTCTACTGTAGCGTCTATTCTATGCGCCTTATATATGAACAAAGTTTTAAAATAGGACATTCATTGAAGGTGCGCCTTATAATGCGGAAAATACGGTACCTCAAATCAAACTCCAAACAACGTTTCTCATATATCTGACTGGCCACAGCAACAGCGGTAGCAAGTCTGCTTGGGGGTATTTTCAGTTACTGACAGATTCCAGAAGTGTAGTCAAAAACTAAAACTAACCCAACCAGAGTGTGGAAGGAAAGTCTGAGAGAAAAACAAACTAGATAGTTTTTAATCAGTTCAAAAAGGCCACAGGAAGGGGCGTGCCGTGGTGGCGTAGCGGTTAGCGCGATCCGTATTTGGAGGCCTTGAGTCCTCGATGCGGCCGTCGCGGGTTCGACTCCCGGACCTGACGACATTTACCGCATGTCTTCCTCCCTCTCCTTCCCCGTTTCCTGTCAGCCTGCTATCATATAAGGGACACTAGAGCCCACAAAAAGACCCCCTGGAGGGGTAAAAAAAAAAAAAATTTAACAGGAAGATGGGTAGTGATGATGGAACAGGAACCTTGGAAGATACCAGAGACAGAAGATCCTGAAATCTGGAGCAACGATGCAGGAATACAAAAAGAGGATCTGAGAGTCGGTCCAGAAGTTTGGAGACTCTGTTGATCTTCCAAATATTCAGTTTTGAGTAAAAACTCCATGTTGAGTTAAACTTCAGAGATGCAGCCATGACAGCGTGCGAGGCAGCTAATGTGAAAAGGTGCTAATGATGTGATTAGCACCAGCATCACCCTGTTCAATGCATCAACTATAAACCCGTCTTTCAGGAGACTGAACCAGTGAAAGGCTCAGTGGACTGGAGCAAAGATGGATGCAGTCTGGGAGATAAAGAAACATATTAAAATAAAAACTAGCAACTCAGCCTATCATCAGTAACAGACACAAACCTCCATTTATGTCATAAAAAACAACATGTAGACAAGGTGATTACATGTTAGAAGATGGATGGCGTTCCACATGCTGCCGCTAGTCTGTAGGAGCTGCCTGGTTTTCCTGCTAACTGACTCTAACAGCTCTGCAGTCGTCCAGCTTCCTGTTTCTGTTCTTCAGCTGAATGTGAAGCGGAACATGTTAGAAAACAAATAAAATACCTGAACAGTTAGATACCAGCTGCTGCTCTGTTCAGGATTATTGTCTTTAAAAAGAAATGCCAAATGTTTAAAATGTAAATTCTGCTATAACAACTGTTTCCTCCTTTACAGACAAACTGACTCTAATAAACAATCAACTAATAGTTCAAAGTATCTCATTTCCTACCTTTTATTTTACATTTGCTGCTGTAACATTGATTATGTTATATAATATATATTGATTATATCTAGACTTGAGCAGGTTGGTATTTCTGTGACTAATCTAATTTCTTTACATGCAGGCAGCAGCTTGGACAGAAATAAATGAGATGTTTGTGTTTTTTCTCAGGCAGTGAAGCAGCTGCAGTTTATTCAGCAGTAAAAACAGGAGAAGTGACTTATGGAGAGATAATCATCAACGAGAAGAAGAAGAAACCGAAGGCCAGAGGTAAAACTTCTTCTTTTGCAGAAAGCTTCTTCTTTCTGAAACCACATTTTTAAAAAATGTTTTTAACAGAAAAGAGGATGAAGCAAAAACTTTCTGTTCCTGTAATGAATATGATCACAAAGAAACTTAAATTAAACTATTCACAGTTTAGAAAAACATGAAATGCCTTCAGCATACTGTATGTATGTGAAACACCCATTTCATGATACATCAACATGACTTGTTCCAGTATTCTGTTGTCTCAAACTGATCCATCATCCCTGGTATCTCATAAAAAGGACCAACACCATGAGAAACATCCCACATCATGATGCTTGAACCACCGTGCTTCATCGTCTTCACTGTGGCTGAATTCAGAGTCTGCAGAGTTTGACAAACTGTCTGAGAACAAGAAAGAACAATTTTACTTTATCAGTCCATAAAATATTACGTCATTTCTTTTTAGGTCCGTTAACATGTTCATGTTGCAGCCGCTTCAGCACGTCTGTTTTTTAACAATGGGACTTTGTGGGACTTCCTGCTGGTAGCTTGGCTTCACATAGACATCATCGTCTGATTGTTGCAGAACTCACAGCCAATCACAGACCTTCTCTGATCCTCCTGGAGCTGATCATTGGCTGAACCTTTGCCATTTTGGTTCTTCTCCAATTCATTCTAATATTTGTTTTTCTTTTTATTCCTCGACTTTCTGGTTTTGGATTTTAAAGCATTTGATAGAGGGCTGTTATAAACGAATATTTTAGTAATCAAGTGATTATAAATTATTCTTACGATTAATAAATCGGATTAAAAAATTGTAAAATAAAGTATTGATAAATTTGGCATAACACCGGTGTTACTATCGGATATCAATCAGTCCAGTTTTTCTTTTTTTAATCATTGTCATTTATTGAGGTTTTTTTTCCTTTTCTGTATTCAGTTTGTGAATAAAAGTGTTTATCCAACACAGACATAAAATAATATACAGGACATTAATCCCTACCCAGTAATCCCATTTATCCCAGTAGGTCCACTACATTCCTGTCCCTGACAGAAACGGATCACATTTTAATAAAATGAATCAATCTGGAGCATTATTGTACATTTTGAAATGAGTCCAGAAAGGCCCCATGTTTCTTCACATTTACCAGTTTAGTGTTGGAGAGAATCTAATTGTTTCCAGTTTCAACATGACATAAAGTCACAGAGTCGCTGCTTGTGCTGGTTCTGCACCTGGCAGGTGCTGGTTCTGCCAGCACCTTCCACCTGGTCAGAACTGTGCGCCTCGCTATCAGAGAGCTAAATGCCAGTTCCTGTCGTTTAGAGGCAGGTAAAGGCAACACTGAACCACTGAACCCAAAGAGAGCCAAGAGAGGACCAGGTGTTACTGCCAACCCAGACATCGTAGGAAAACATCTGTCCAGAACTGACCCAGAGCGGGACCAGTACATATGGACCAGTACATATGGACCAGTATATATGGACCAGTGTGGCTACGGCAGTTTTACATTTATTGCAGTGACTTCTGGATAGAAACCAGATAGTTTGCTTTTGGAGAGATGGGCTGTATGTTGACCTGAATGAGAAAATGACACACAGAGAGTTTTGTATTCACCAGGTTTAGTACAGAGTCCAGGTCTCATCCTGTCATATTCAAGTCTTCTTCCCATGAAGTTTTAAGTTCAGGTGAGCAGGTCTCTTTCACAGTCAGCATTTTATTATAAAGCCATGAAACCAGCCCTTTACCAGTCGGTTCAATGATAGGATGGTTTCCAACAGTGTAAACTCTGGCAGAGAAACTGAGCCTGAAAACTGAGACTGAATAAAGTTTCTGGTTTGCAAATATCTAATAAAATGGGATTTAGGTAAACCATATTTATTGCTAAGTTCCTCAAAGGATCCCAAATTGTTCTCTATGAAAAGGTCCTTAAAATGAGTAAGACCCTCCGGTGCCACTCCAGGAACATCCCATCCTGAAAACATGGTGTGAAAAAATAGTTAAGTCCAATTGGACTTAAGAGGGAAAAATAGTGAAGTTTTAAGTATTTCCTAAACTGGCCCCATATTTTCAGCGAGTTTCACTACAGGGGTTAAAACAGGGTTAGATGGAGAGAGTGAAAGTGAGGAACAGAGCAAGGCCAGATGGATATATTGTTACCACTATGTGGCTCCACAGCCACCCAGGTTATAGTAAAAATACCAAAACACTGAACATCTAATGTTGGCGGCCCAATAATAAAACCAGAAATTGGGGGAGGCAAAGCCCCCCCTGCTGTTTAGGTTTTTGGAGTTGTACTTTATTAAGCCTTGGGCGTTTACCCTGCCAAATGAAAGATGAGAGTCGAGTCTAACTCTTTAAAAAAGTAGTAGGAATAAAAACAGGTAATGCCTGAAAGAGGTATAGAAATTTGGGTAGTATATTGATTTTAATTGAGTTGATGCGTCTCACAAGGGACATGGAAAAGGGCGTCCACTCTGTGAGGGATCCTTCACTTGGTTCAACAGCTGAATCAAATTCTCTTTGAACAGATTTTTATGTTTTTTTGTCACTGTGATACCAAGGTATGTGAATTTGTCTTTCAATTCTGAACGGCAGATTAGCTAAATCTGACATATTAGCTTTATTACCTCTGGGGAAAAACTAACTTTTGGTAAAGTTCAGCTTATACCCAGGAATCTGACCAAATTGGCTAAATATATCGAGAGCAAGAGGCAATGAGGTTGATGGTTTGGAAATAAAAAGTAAAAGGTCATCTACATAAAGCGACACTTTATGTTCCATGTCATTCCTCCAAATGCCGGATATCTCTTTACTGGTTTTAATGGCTAGAGGCTCTATGGCCAGATCAAAAAGCAGGGGGCTAAGAGGACAGCCCTGATGGGTCCCTCTTTGGAATTTAAATGGTTTTGAGGTCTGAAAGTTGGTACAAACCGTGGCAGACGGTTGCTGGTATAATAGTTTAATCCATTAAATGAAGTTTCCTCCAAAATCTACTAAGGACAGCAAAAAGATTGTCAAACTCGACCCGGTCAAAGGCTTTTCCAGCTTCCAAAGAGAAAACAACTCAGCCGAATCTGTGGCGCTGGAATAAACGATATTAAGCAGCCATCTAACATTAAAATATGATTTAATGAAACCTGTTTGTCTTTTGATGGTAAAACAGTTTCGAGTCTACGGGCAAGAATTTTAGAAGAGAGAAAGGTCTGTATGAGCTGCTTTCCACTGGATCTTTGCCCTTTTTTAAATAAGTGCAATACAAGTTTGGTAAAATGATTGAGGAAGGGATCCGTGTTTAAAACAATCAGTAAGGGTGGAGCTGAGCTGCACAGAGAGTAAGTCTGATTGTTTGACAGATACTGAGGGGAGACGATCCGGTCCTGGCATTTCCCAGGTTGCATTGAGGCTGTTGCTAGGGCGACCTCTGCCTGGGAGATGGGTTCATCTTACTTGTTCTTAGGTTCTGGTGAAATTACAGGGATGTGAAGTTTAGCTAGACAATCATCAGTCATGTTAGAATTGGTCTGTGATTGTGAGCTGTAGAGCTCCTCATAAAAGTCCCTGAATGCATCATTAATTTGACCGTGATCTGTGACTATACTGCCATCTTGGTTTCAAATTCTAGAAATAGTTTGCCTTGCCCTAGAGCCCTTGAGCAATAGTTTATCGTGTTTGTCGCCATGCACATAAAATTTGGATTTGTTGTGTAAAAGCAGGCGTTCAGCTGAGTGTGTTGTCAATAGATCAAGCCTTGTTTTGAACAGTTCAGGACTCTGATTCAGAGCATATTTTACATCAACCTCTTTGATTTGTTGAATTAGGTTGTTCTGTTCATAGGTGGTTTTGTGTTGAACAGGCAATAATCTGGCCTCTAATGTTGGCATTAAAAGCATCCCATACCACAAGGCTGGAGGTCTCGTGGGAAGAGTTAGTAGCAAAACAGAAACATCTCATCTTGAATAAACTTTACAAAGTTTTCATCCGACAGCAGGGTTGAATTGAAACACCGTGGTCCAGTTCTTAGGGGAGGTGAGGAAGGAACAGGGACAGAGTGAGTGGGGCGAGATCTGAAATAACGATGCTTTGATGGTCACAGGAACGGATCTGCTGCAGCCTTTTAGCATCTGTAATAAAATAATCGATTCTTGAATAAGTTTTGTGTACATGTGAGAAGTAGGAGTACTTCCTCTTGTCAGGATTTAAAGTACTCCACACATCACACAGATAAAAAGGTTTGGATGACTGATGCAGACTTGCTTATGACATAACTTTTAAGGGATGAGCGGTCCAAAGCTGGGTCCAGCCAACAGTTGAAATCGCCCCCTAGGACCAGTGAGTATTTATTGAGGTCAGGTAGGAAAGAAAATAGTTGTTTAAAAAAAATCTCATCATCTGTATTAGGACCATAAACATTGACCAGGGCGACCAGAGTGCCGTTTAGTTTCCCATTTACTATAATAAACCTGCCATGTTCATCAGCCACCAGGTTGTCAGCCTCAAACAGAGTACAGTATTCTGGCTGATCAGCATGGAGACCATCGTCCCTTAACCTGAAAACGGGAGTGAAAACATTGTCCCCTCCAGCATGATAGGAGACGACCCCCATCTGAACTCCTGATGTGAGTCTCCTGCAGAAACACCACATCTTTATTAAATTGTTTAATATGGGAGAAAACCTTCCTTCTCTTCACTGGCTGGTTTAAACCTTTGACATTCCAACTTAAAAAATTAAATGCTGACTCATGATTTCAGAGTTTGTGTGCTACCTTACTTTGATAAGTACGATAGCAGTACAGCAGGCAGAGATTGAAACAAAAGAGGTGAAGAAAAGTTACAGAACCCTGTGAGACCCCTGGCTGTGACCTTAGCCTCCCCCCATAAAACTCCCCATCATAAACAGCTGCCAGATAAAAATCAACAATGTGGCAGCAAGCTCTCCAAACTTAACATTCTCAGAGATCCAATCTTTCAATAACTAACAACCTCGGAATCAGAGAAACAGAACTGCCTATAGCAAACTAACCACTGCTCCTAGTGGGCATGGAGTAGGTGTAGACCCCCCACACTGATACAGATTTTTGAGACATAATTTACTGGCCTCCATGAACACTTTAGAAAAGTAGTAATGTAATAAAATTTAAAGCAACCACAAGAAATGGCATGGAAAGAGGCTCCAGACACTGCTGGGAAGAACAAACAGGTATTAATAGAGCTGCCCTTCCATTCATAAAGTCCAATACCAACCAAAAGGATGGCCAGAATAAGTCCATTGGTAAAAAAAGTAATATGATAACAGGCTATATTTACAGTACCTGCTGCGCCCGGAGGAAAAGCAGCCCGCCTGTGTTTCTGGACTAAGCCCTCGGTAGAGCGTTGCTCCTTTATTGGTCTTCCTGTGGTTCTGAAAGCCTCTTGATGAAATGTTGAACCTCTTCCACCAAACCTAGAAACTTTTTGGCACCGCTGGATTGCGTTATGCGAAGACGGGCTGGGAAGAGAAGAGCCAGCTTCAGGCCCCGCTTGTAGAGCTCTGCCATGATGTCCTGATACTCTGCATGTTGGGCCAGGATGTCTGGGCTGTAGTCCTCCACAATACGAACAGATGCACCTCCGTAGTCGAGCTTTCCTCTCTTCCCGAATGATGAGGTCTTTGGTCAGGTATCGATCCAGGCGAAGGATCACCGGGCGAGGTGGACGTCCTGCGGGCCATTTAGTTGCCAGAGAGCGGTGCTCTCTATCGAGCTCTGGTGGAGACGGAGCTCCTCTTTCCCAAATAACTCACAGAGAAGGTTGGAGAAAAAGTGAGTATGGGGCCCACTTTCAGTGTCTTCGGGCAGACAGAGGATGCGGATGTTCTGCCATCTGCTGTGGCTCTCCAGGTCACTTTGTCTTTTAGCTTGGCGTTGTTTTCACAGAGAGCAGCACATGAGTCTTCAAGGCCAGCCGCTCGCTGGCCCAGATCCTCTAAGGAGGAGACTGGCTCTGCCTGTTCCTCCAGGGTTTGCTGCACCTGGTCCAGCTTGGAGCTCAGCTTGTTGGCAGAAGATTTGAACTCAGATTTTAGATCCTCACTGTGCTGCTGAAGCAGTGCAGTGATAGCCTCTAGCGCTAATCTAGCTTCCAACTTCTTACTTCCTTTCACGCTCATACAGGCCACCAGTAGTGGGTAAATAATCAAAAACACCAGCCAAGATGTTTTTGTATTGAGTAAAATTAGCTTTCTGTGGGATGAAATTAGTTAAGAGGCTGGATTTTTCCAGAGCAGTCCGTTGCTACCTCTACCCTGTCCGCATGGGAAACCGGAAGCCCAGTTTTTCATTTTTGAGCGTCCCTAACAGTTACTTTTTTGTAGTTTAGTAACAATAATAGCTCACAAACCTAAAAGAAATTAAAGGGGAGAATAACAACAAAAACCAGGGTTTCTAGCAAACAAATCCTCCATCACAGCAGCACAAAGCTGCAGCACACAGGATGCTGCCCAATTGGCCAAGAGGCCCTGAAATCAGTTTCCCAGCTAGCCTTATACTGCTAATCAAGAGGCAGAGTGAAACCAGCTGGGCCTGCTCAACCTGCTTGAGGAAATTGGGATTGATAAAGTTCAAGTTAGTTTGGCAGTTGTCTCTCCTGCCATCCCACCATGGGTTTTAGAACAGGCTGAAGTTGACTTAAAATTATTGGAAAAGGGAAGAGAGATGGAAAAGAATGAAGTGGAAAATTATATTAATAAAGAATATTCAAAGTATATCCAAGTATATACAGACGCTTCAAAAATGTCAAATAATCAAGTAGGGATAGCATTTATTGCTCCAGATTTAAATGTTATGGAAAATAAAAGAATTAGTGATAAACTAACAGTGTATACAGGCGAATTAATGGCAATTTTAATAGCCTTAGAATGGATAGAGGGAATAGGAAAAGGAAAGTTTGTAATTTGTTCAGATTCTAGTAGTGCATTAATTAGTATAAAAGGAATGAAATCAGAAGTTAGGCAAGATATTATGGAGGATATAGTTCAGATAATTTTCAGGATAAAGAAGAAAGGACCTCAGATTAAATTAATTTGGATTCCTGCTCACATCGGTGTGGTAGGAAATAAACTGGCAGATTATTTTGCTAAGAGAGCCTCTAATAAAGAAATTGTTGAATTAAATATTAAAATAAGTAGAAATGAGATAAAAAGTGTTGTTAAGCAGTATATGAAGGAAAAATGGCAAGAACAGTGGGATAGAGGAGAAAAAGGGAGATTTTATTATAAAATTCAAAAAAGAGTTGGGGGGTATAGAAAAGGTAATAGGGATAGAAGGGAAGAAGATTTTATTTCTAGAATCAGATTTGGGCATACAAGGTTAAATAGTACTCTTAAGTTAATTAATAAACACAGTACAGGTTGTTGTGAATATTGTGGAGAGATGGAAACAATACAGCATGTATTTTTAGAATGCAATAAGTATGTAAGGGAGAGAGAGATGTTGGTTAATGAGATGAATAATTGTAAATTAGATTTAGAAGAAATATTTCAGAAATCGTCAGGAGATATAATATTTGAGAGTATTTTTAGATTTCTAAGAAGGACGGGTATTATGGGGAGGGTATAAGCGTGTGATCCATACTCCAACCTGGAAGGTGGCGGTAATGCACCTGTAAGTTGTTTGCCAACCGCCATAAAACAAGAAGAAGAAGAAGAAGAACCTGCTGGAGTTCAGCAGCAACCTGAGCAGGAGGAGAAATCCTGCATGCAGCCACCACTGCATGTAACAAACACTTTTCCAGGCAAATTGAATCTAAACAATAACTAACTAATAATTATTTGTGCCTAATTTTCTACTTTAGCTTTGACTGTAATTGACTGTAACTAGAATTCAGCAGGTTTCACTGTTGACTGATCTTTGATCTTTACATGCAGGCAGCAGATTGGACAGAAATAAATGACTTTTTATCTTTTATCAGGCAGTGAAGCAGCTGGAGTTTATTCAGCAGTAAAAACAGGAGATGGGACTCATGGAGAGAGAGTCATCAACCAGAAGAAGAAGAAGAAGCAGAGGTCAAAGGCCAGAGGTAAAGTTTTCTGAGTTTTTCTTTGTTTTGTGTTTGTTTTCTATGACTTCTCTGCCCAAACTTATTTTTAGCATAAGATGTTCTCTTTCAAGGTGGAGCTAAAGTGTAAAACCTCAAAAGCTCCTCCTACTGTAAAATACGGTGGTTACATAATATGATGTAACACCAGCCTGTCAATGATCAGTAGTTGGTTTCAGACTTAATGTTGTCATGATGTGTGGATGAAGTTGGACCAAAATACAAGCAGAATTCAAGTCTTTGATGAAATAAAGTTTTCATTAAATAAATCCAAAAACAACTTATAAAAACTTTGATGAATGTCCAGGAAATCAGGAAACAACAGAGACTGAAAAAACAGAAGAAACCAGAGAGGAGAGATGAAAGAGATGTTACGGCCCGGCTCGGATGGCCGCAACAAAATATAGGGAGGACACGGCAACCAGCAACATTTTTTAAACCCTACAGAGGAATTTATTAAAAACAACCAATTGTCTAGGAGTGCAATGGGCGGAAGCCCAAGACGTGACAGTTCAGCGCTCCCTCAGCCTGGTCCTTCCCTAGTCGTAGATCCGGTTTGGCCCCACAGGTCTCAGCTCCCACACCCTGAGTGTCTGGAGGCCCCTGAGTGTCTAGAGGCCCCTGAATGTCTGGAGGCCCCTGAGTGTCTAGAGGCCCCTGAATGTCTGGAGGCCCCTGAGTGTCTGGAAGCCCTTGAATGTCTGGAGGCCCCTGAGTGTCTGGAGGCCCCTGAGTGTCTAGAGGCCCCTGAATGTCTGGAGGCCCCTGAATGTCTGGAGGCCCCTGAGTGTCTGGAGGCCCCTGAGTGTCTGGAAGCCCCTGAATGTCTGGAGGCCCCTGAGTGTCTGGAGGCCCCTGAGTGTCTGGAGGCCCCTGAATGTCTGGAGGCCCCTGAGTGTCTGGAGGCCCCTGAGTGTCTGGAGGCCCCTGAGTGTCTAGAGGCCCCTGAATGTCTGGAGGCCCCTGAATGTCTGGAGGCCCCTGAGTGTCTGGAGGCCCCTGAGTGTCTGGAAGCCCCTGAGTGTCTGGAGGCCCCTGAGTGTCTGGAGGCCCCTGAATGGCCCCTACCAGCAGCTACTGAGTTTTCTTTGCCTTGATATCCCAGTCTTATAATTCTAGATCTAGAGGTTTAACATCAACTATTATATAGTTTTAACCCCTTTGAGTTTCTGATCTATAAATCAGTCTGCAGCCAGGTTGTTCTAGAGGTTAAATAGATATTATTAGGGCTTCATTAGTAAAATGGCAGCAAATTAGCTTATTTCATAACTTCATGACCTTTGACCTTCTCTCCTCTGGTCTGTTTAACAGCTACAGTCTCAGATCAGCTCAGCCCTCCAGGACTGTCAGCAGCAGAAACAGAAACTTTTTACCTGTTGGGGAAAATAGAGACTAGATTTGCTTTGCATTTCCTGCATGATGGCGATGATCCAGTAGGATCCAGTTAGATTCTTGGTTAATGTGGGTTGTTGCTATGTTGTTGTACGGAGTTTTTGTTCAATGTGGCCCTTTTTAAATTTGAGCCCCTGACCCTCCATAGGTCTCTGCACGGCCCTGTGTCTAGTCAAAGCCGGCAGCAGAGTCTCATTGTGGCAGAAAGCAGAAGTGATCCATTTGCTTCGTCATTCAGTTTCTCTGAACAAAACGTTCCTGTGAAACCACAATCATCGTCTCATCATCGTGTTTATGGTGAAACTTTCCATCAGAAGCTGAGAGCAAAACGTTTCAACATCAACATTATTTATCGTTTTTATTCCTTTTCTCCAGGATAATGTCAGGTTTTCTCATTTTTCCATCAGATCATGAACAGAAAGTTAAATATTTTCAGAGTTTTCTTGTGGTTTGGAGCAAAGAGCAGAACTGAGTTCTAGAAACTTGTCAAGGTTTCATGTTTGTGAATCGGAGGCTGAGAGACTCTGACTGGAGGAATCAGTTTGTCCTGTTGATCCTGCTGAGTGTTTTTCTACCTGAGGATTGTCCAGGTGCTGCAGAGCTGCTGTTCTCCTTTCATCATGTGTGTTTGAGCAGAGATGAATCTGAAACTCTGACTGCAGTCTGGATTCCTGATGTCCGTTAGATCCAAGCGTCTGAATGAGGAAATGAGTTTTAGCAGAACAGAATCTGATCGTTACATCAAACTTTAAGTTTCTCACTGAAACAGTAAAACAAAGTCAGTGAGGTTTGAATAAATCTGCCTCTTTGGTGCTTTAATGGAGAAAAATGAGGGAAGATTAAATGTTTTCAGTCACATTTAAAACTAAAGATGAAGTTTTTCCACTCTGAGTGTCGATCAGATGCTGGACATGAAACGTTTGGACTTTAATCCACCATCAGATTAACATCAGATGCTTTTAGTCTCTCAGTTTCATCCTGACTTGATGTTTTCTGTTGTTTTCACATCTAAAAGCAGAAGTTCATCTTCCTCCTCCAGCTGTTATCTGAATGTCTTTGCTTCTGTTTTCTGCTCATTTTTTCCGATCATAATTTTAGAACCGTTTTTCTCCTCTGTGGTGAAATGTGTTCAGTTTTTCTGGTAGAGGCAGGAAGTTGATCAGTTCCTGTTTTCAGGTTTAAACACATCAGCAGGATTTATATTTAGTGATTAGCTGAGCAGCTGCAGAGGAAAGATAAAAAACTGAAAACCTGAAGATGTTCATGACAGAAACAGAGGAGGGAAAGTTTCTGATCCTCCTGCTCTCAGGATGAAACTTCATTTATTATAAGTATCAGATTAATATCAGATTAATCTGATAATCTGATCAGAGGTCAGACTGTCCTGACCTTTAATTTCTACTAACAGGTTTTATCTCTGATCATTTCAGCATTTTTGATCAAAACATTTCAGGATCCAGATGAAATTCTCCGGTTTGGTTCTGATCAGGTCCAGTTGCAGACATGGTACTGGTTCTGATCTGGTTTGGTAAATAAACAGTTGATGATAAATATCAGAACCAGATGTGGAGCCGCAGCGTTTGAAGGCCTGATGGTTTCTGACTTCATCCTGCAGTGAGTTTCACTGCTGCTGCCTGTTCAGGTCGACCCGATCCATCCATGTTCAGAACCACTGCTGTTCTGCATGTGAACAGAACCGGTCCACCTGCTGGTCCAAACAGCACATTCTGAACCCAAAAGAATCAGCTTTATTCAACAAACCTGTAAAAAAATAACTTTAAAATAACAGAATATTCCAGACTGAAGAGGGAGAAGTTAGTTTGGGTTCTGCTGTTCATCTCCAGCAGAACCAGAGGACCAACTGGGCCGACCTCCGGTCCATCAGAGGAGAAACAGAACCAGAACCAAACAGGAACAAACTGATGTTTTCTGTGTTTTTGTGTCTAAAATAGTTTTTTACGGTGAAGAGATAATATTATCTTTACATGAATAGAGGACAGAAATTATATTTTTATTCTTCTTTCTGCTCCTTTTCACTCATGATTTCTATTATTTACATGAATTATTCATATTTATTATTGAATGAAATGAAAATCTAATGGAAATCAACAGATTAAGATCCAAACTATTTAGTTTTTCTCTTTAAATCAACGTCAGGAATCTGAAATGAAGGCAGGAGGATTGATCCTCTTTTATCAATGAAATAGACAAAAACAGAAACATGGAAATAATAAAACATGAAAAATGAAACGTTTGTTTAAACTCATTAATTCTCGTCTCACATTTATAAATTAGTTTTTCTGTTTCTTTGCTGCAGTTTAAAATCTTTATCAAACTTTTTGTTGTTTTTGTTTCCAGAGAATCAACCAGACCCAAATCTTCTCTACTCCTCAGTGAGGTCGCCCAGAGTTGACCTCTGACCTCCAGCAGCTGTTAGCTTCTCATCGCTGAGTCAGATCTACTGGGATTTAGCTGGACTGGTTTCCAGTAGCAGCCCAGGAAACCAGTAGCATGAGCTAAGTGTTGCATTCAGAGACTGGGCTAGCGGCTAACAGCAGCCCAAGCTAACAACAAGCTAACAACAAGCTAACAACAAGCTAATTCTTTGCTTTTTATGTATTTTAACTGAGCAGCAACATGTTGACCAGCAGAGGAAATAAAACATTTAATTCCAGCAGCTGTTACTGTGCGGCGGCCATGTTGGATTTTAAGCTCTGGGTTTAAATGTTTGAATGTTTTTAATCTGGAAATTTAAAGTTTCAGATTAGCTTCATGCTAATTTAGCTTCTGAAGATGGAAAGGATTTTATTTTAAACTTTACAATAAATAATTTTCTGGTGTCTCAGAATCTGCATCAAATAATAAATGAATGAATTTATTCTGTTTTTTATGTAACTTTAATGTTAGTCTCAGGTTTAGAGGTGATTTTATAATAACTTAATTTCTACTAAACTCTTGTTTGTGTTTAGTTCAGAGACAACAGATGTCATTTTGTTACTGTTACCCTGAACAGATTGAATTACAATATAAATCTTAATTTACTGATAAAACAGCAGAAAATGAGTTAATGGTGAAAACTGAAGATTCTGCTGTTATTTGATCAGCTTTAAATCCAGACATGGTGGCTGAAGCTGAACATCAGAGTCTGATTTATCCTGATGGATGAGAAGCTGGAGATCCTAAAATACTGATTTCACTCAGACATGAAGCTTCTTTAAAACTGTTTCATGAACTAAAAGAGGATTTTCAGTTTTTATCAGCTCTGAGTTCAGATGGAGGTTTTATTTACAGCTGAGAGCTTCAGTGATGAAGGAGTGATGAAGAGGAGGCTGATCTAACTCAGCTTCATCACTCAGGTTGAGATCAGCCTGACTGCTAATATGACCTGAACTTTAAGTCTTTTATTTCATCATCTAACTTCTGGTTTCAGTAACTTAATGCAGCCTGTAGATAAACCAACATCAGCAGCAGAAACTCGTCTTCTTGTTTCCTGTTTCTGTTTTTCTCCTCATTGTGGAAAAAGTTTGACCTTTGACCTTCTTCTTCCCATTGTTGCTTCAGGCTCTGATGTTTCCAGACTTTTCTTCATCTGTTGGCTCCTTTAATCAGCCATCAGGTTAAATCAGCTCCTTTTAGCCTCTCAGTTTTCACCATAACTCCACATTTATGGTTATTTTTAACACCTAAAAGCAGAAAATCACATGTTGCAGCTGCTAGCTGAACATTTCTGATCATTTTTTCTGATCATAATTTTAGCAGTGAACCGTTTTTCTCCTCTGTGGTGAAATGTGTTTATTGTTGCTGATAGAGACGAGAAGCCGATCAGTTCCTCTTCTCTACATGATTTATATTTAGTGATTAAAAAACTGTGAAAACTTGATGCTGTTGATGGTGAGAAATGTTTGAGTTTAAAAACAGAAACAGGAAAAGTTTCAGCTTCCTGGTCATGTGGTTCTAAATATCTGATTTCTCTGAAATGTTTAACTCAGTTTAAAAAAGAAATGAGGCAAAGTGTTGACCTTTAACCTCAGAGTTTATCTCACATTAATTCATCTGATTAAAACGGTTGGTTCACATGGATAAAACTGTTGGTTCACATGGATAAAACTGTTGGTTCACATGGATAAAACTGTTGGTTCACATGGATAAAACTGTTGGTTCACATGGATAAAACTGTTGGTTCACATGGATAAAACTGTTGGTTCACATGGATAAAACTGATGGTTCACATGGATAAAACTGTTGGTTCACATGGATAAAACTGTTGGTTCACATGGATAAAACTGTTGGTTCACATGGATAAAACGGCTGGTTCACATGGATAAAACTCTTGGTTCACATGGATAAAACTGTTGGTTCACATGGATAAAACGGCTGGTTCACATGGATAAAACTCTTGGTTCACATGGATAAAACTGTTGGTTCACATGGATAAAACTCTTGGTTCACATGGATAAAACTGTTGGTTCACATGGATAAAACTCTTGGTTCACATGGATAAAACTGTTGGTTCACATGGATAAAACTGTTGGTTCACATGGATAAAACTGTTGGTTCACATGGATAAAACTGTTGGTTCACATGGATAAAACTGTTGGTTCACATGGATAAAACTGTTGGTTCACATGGATAAAACTGTTGGTTCACATGGATTAAACTGTTGGTTCACATGGATAAAACTGTTGGTTCACATGGATAAAACTCTTGGTTCACATGGATAAAACTGTTGGTTCACATGGATAAAACTCTTGGTTCACATGGATAAAACTGTTGGTTCACATGGATAAAACTGTTGGTTCACATGGATAAAACTGTTGGTTCACATGGATAAAACGGCTGGTTCACATGGATAAAACTGTTGGTTCACATGGATAAAACTCTTGGTTCACATGGATAAAACTCTTGGTTCACATGGATAAAACTCTTGGTTCACATGGATAAAACTGTTGGTTCACATGGATAAAACTCTTGGTTCACATGGATAAAACTGTTGGTTCACATGGATAAAACTGTTGGTTCACATGGATAAAACTGTTGGTTCACATGGATAAAACTGTTGGTTCACATGGATAAAACTCTTGGTTCACATGGATAAAACTCTTGGTTCACATGGATAAAACTCTTGGTTCACATGGATAAAACTGTTGGTTCACATGGATAAAACTCTTGGTTCACATGGATAAAACTGTTGGTTCACATGGATAAAACTGTTGGTTCACATGGATAAAACTGTTGGTTCACATGGATAAAACTGTTGGTTCACATGGATAAAACTGTTGGTTCACATGGATAAAACTCTTGGTTCACATGGATAAAACTGTTGGTTCACATGGATAAAACTGTTGGTTCACATGGATAAAACTGTTGGTTCACATGGATAAAACTGTTGGTTCACATGGATAAAACTCTTGGTTCACATGGATAAAACTGTTGGTTCACATGGATAAAACTGTTGGTTCACATGGATAAAACTGTTGGTTCACATGGATAAAACTGTTGGTTCACATGGATAAAACTGTTGGTTCACATGGATAAAACTCTTGGTTCACATGGATAAAACTGTTGGTTCACATGGATAAAACTGTTGGTTCACATGGATAAAACTGTTGGTTCTCAGTCAGTGAAGTTAAAACCCACAATGGTCACAGAAAATCACTGGAATCTGACAAAGATAATAATGAATAAAGATTCTATGAAAATGAAGAAATGAAAGTCAGACATTGATTTTTAAACATCTTCAACATAATTATTTAAAATTAAACTCATGAATCAGGCCTGGATTAAATGATATTTATATATATTGATATTTTGTTGCTCAACCTTTTGACTCGATCAACCAAACGATTCCTGAAACTATCAGTGAGATTCTGGTATTTTATCTCTCTGCTCATCAGCAAACATGTTTCAGCTCCTTCAGTAGGATTCAGGTCAGAGGTCAGAGGTCACTGCAGAATGGTTGAATGTTTTTCTTCTGTGTTTTTAGCTGAATGTTTGGATCATCATCCTGGTGAGCTGATAAAAAGATTTTATTTCAAAGATCCAAACATTTAAATCCAAACTGAACAATCTGATTCTAATTATTGATTATCTGTTGATGTTTCTGATTTGATCTTACAGTCTCTGTATTTTCTCCTGATTGCTGCATCTGATCAGGTTTTGTGTTGTTGATAACACAAAAACATGAAACTATGGCAACACACCAAGCAAACACATCAATGCTGCAAAATGCAACAACAGAAAAATGTTCCAACCAGAGAAACAATCAGAGGAAACAGAAGCAGAAACCAAGAAAAATAAAAGATCCTCCAGACTCACATAATACATAAAACGGAAATATTTATTTCTTGTGCGCTCCGGTACCGGTTGGTCCATGGACCGGTACCAGTTGGTCCATGGACCGGTACCAGTTGGTCCATGGACCGGTACCAGTTGGCCCATGGACCGGTACCGGTCCGCGGCCCGGTGGTTGGTGATGTAAAGCACTTTGATCTGCCTGGTTACTGACATGCCAAACAAATAAACTTCATTTATTGATTGATTAATTGACAGAAGATCATTTTCCTCCTTTAATTTCTCTTCATTGATTGTTAAATCCAGAATAAAATGTAAGATTCTCCTTCTCACATATAAAGCCTGTAATCATCTCATCAGCACCAGAGATCTGGTGGCTCCAGATGTTAGTAACAGAACATTTTGGTATCAGCCTGCAGGAGATAAAGTCTGGATAGACGGTTTCCTCTGGCTCTTCCTCTCATGCCTCATTCTGAGCTTTAGGTTCTCCTGATCTGTTTCTGTAGTTTTGCTGCATTAAGACAAACTGATCACTTTTTCTCACTTTCTTTTCCTACTACTCTCCAATTTGCATTTTGTGTTATTATTTAACTGTTAACTTTTTGTTTCTCTGTAGATTTTATCTTAGCAAGTCACTATGCTGTTGCTGCTGAAGGGTCGGAGGTCAACACTCTGTCCAATATGAAAAGATATTCCAGGTTGGACCCTGGCAGCGTCCTTAACCTGTTCAGCACTGAGGGGGTTAAAAGTCATTTCCACCTGAAAAATACAGAAAATAAACAGTAATGGCAGTTATCAGGTCAAACTGCACATTTACAAAGTAAACTTCCTAATTAAATCCTATTTCCAAAGGCAAATAAGTGTTTTTATTTATTTCCTGAAACATGGTTTCCATTTGATATATTAGAAAACATTAATCTTTATTCTTTTCATCAAGTGACTCTAAAACTCAACCATAAGAGTCAACGCTGAAAAAACAATTGTCTTATATATTTTACATCAGAAACGGGTTAAAATTTTCACTCACAGATTCTGAAAGTGTCACCAGTTAATCCAGATTAGCCTTTTAAAGCGTAAATCAGAATCAATAACAGGTCAGATTATTGGATTATAGTTTAGTGGATTAAACGGCTCTCGGAGCTCAGCGACCGCTGGTACGAGTCCCGTTAGAGATTGTCGTTTAATTCACTTTTTAGACCAGTTTATTTTATTGTTTAAAAAAATAATATTCACTTGTGTGGTATATTTTGGTGATGTTTCAATATATTCTTCAATATTCCTTCACATACAAAGAATTATTATGTTTTGAAGAGATTATAGAGAAAGAGACATTTTCTAATCCGTTTATTTACGTTTGTCGTGTTTTGATCAGGAAACGACACAGCCACCTATTTTTAACAAACATCTGCGTTGAGGACCCCGTTAGACTGTCACTAGTTAATCTTAATGAGGCTCGTTTTATTTTTAAGTTTATTTCTCCTGGTCACCAGCCTGCAAACTGGTTCCCAGTAGAGAACACAGATAAATACTGTAGATATGGATCATAATCTGTTGGGATCTGACAGAATAATGTTGGAAAGTTTATTATTATAATGTTGGTTTGTATGTCCACCAACTACAACATTGGCTGTTAACTGTCATCAAAAATGTCTATTTATTTTTATTTTCCTTACACGTGTTTTCATCAGGAAATGTAAATATTTTCTTTTTCATTCTCAAGGTTGATCCGATTTATGAAGGCTAATGTCGGCCAGCTGTTCTCTGCTCCTCCAGAGCTCAGAGGTTCACTTAAGGACCGTCAACAAATGTCTGAACCAAACTCTCCTAAGAACAATGAATCTCATTCTGGGATCAGTTCTGCTGCAGCTCAGTGTGTTTGGTTTGATTCCAGATCAGAACAAACCAGATTCTACTTGTTCATTTCTCATCAAACTGGTTTCTCACTCAGTTCTCTGGAAAGTTCAGAGGAGCGGCTACCTGTTACAAGCTCCGCCCCTACCTGGAGGTGTTACGTCACTTCCTGTCTCTGTAGTCCTGATATCTGCATAACTCACATTATCAAACATGTTGCTGCCTGTAATACAGCAGCTGCTGCTCTCCTTCATTCACCTTCAAGGTTTAGTTTGATCTGATCTGATCAACAGAAACAACCTGATCAATAATCCATTCTGCTGGGCTCCACACTCTGCACCTCATTAAGAGACAGAGACATTTTAACATTCATTTCAAAAGTTTAAATACAGCAAAACGCATAAAAGGCAGTTTTCTCTGCAGCTGCTCTGCTCAGCTGTTGCTGCCAGCAGGGGGCAGCACCGACCGTCCAGCTTCCAGAGCCTGAAACAGCAGAGAGCACCTTCTGACCTATTGACCCTCTGAACCACAGCTGCCCAGCTCTGCTCCTCATGTTCAGGTTCACCTGCTGCTGCTCACCTGATTTAAATAAATGATTATCAGAATTCAGCAGCAAAGAATCAGAGTTAAAAAAGAAACAAGATCTTAAAACCCTGAACAACAACCCATATTAATCAATAATCTAATATTTAATCAGATCAAACTGTATCATGTGAACAATGAGAAGATAATCTAGTTTCCCTGATTTATTGTTTCTGTTTCTGCTGATCTGAGACTGAAGCTGTTAAACAAACCAGAGGAGAAAAGGTCAAAGGTCATAAAGTTATGAAATAAAAACATTTGATGATAAATAAACCCTGATAATATCTGGATGTTTAACCTCCACCATCCCTGCATGAAGAACTAGAGCTGCAGATCTCTGCTGGACGCTCAGATCCAGATCAGCAGCAGCTTTAGTGCAGCACTGGGGCAGTTAGTGCAGCACTGGGGCAGTTGGTGCAGCACTGGGGCATTTAGTGCAGCACTGGGGCAGTTAGTGCAGCACTGGGGCAGTTAGTGCAGCACTGGGGCAGTTAGTGCAGCACTGGGGCAGTTGGTGCAGCACTGGGGCATTTAGTGCAGCACTGGGGCAGTTAGTGCAGCACTGGGGCAGTTAGTGCAGCACTGGGGCAGTTAGTGCAGCACTGGGGCAGAATGATGAAGTTAAAGTCAGAAGTTTCTCTGCAGCTGAAACATTTCTGTGTTTAGGGCAGAAAAGGGTTTTATTGCAGAACAAAATAAATGAAAATGTTTTTTCTAACTTCAGCATCAGACGCACGTTTTTATTCACAAGATAAGATCAGATTTACTGTCATTGTCATCAACAGATTACAGATTGAGATTTGCTCGACTCGAGTTAAGATGCAGGTTATGTGTATATACATAATATACAAAGATAAAGAAATAAATAGTACAAAATGAGAAATAAAGAGACATCAGAAGATGGTTGCAGCGCCTGGAGGTGTCGCAACAGAATTTAAATTTTTTTTTTAATACTTATTTTTTATTGAACATTTCTGAACACATACAGTGGAGAGGTATCAATACATTCAACTTCATATACAATGTTGGACAACCGTGTCCATATTTAGCTGGATACAAGAATGGCATTCTCCTTGCGTCTGTAGTCGCTCCATTTTTCCCATTTAACAAACTTGTCCTCCTGCAATCTTAGTCTATATGTGATTTTCTCCATTATGAAAATCTCTTCCACAATGTTCAGCCACTGCTCCACTGCAGGAGGGTCTTGTCTATACCATAATTTTGTGATGGTTTTCCTTGATGCTGAAAGTAATATTTTTAACAGATATTCATCATCCTTTTGAATTACATCGTGTGTGAGGCATCCCAGGTAGAGTGTTTTACATGATCTGGGTATTCCATATCCCAATATGTTTTTCAAGATAAGGCTAACATTATGCCAGTATGTGGTTAGCTTTTGACAAGACCAGAATATGTGTGTATGGCCTACATCAGTCTGGCCACAGAGTCTCCAGCATGGTTGTGAACTGGATACCATCCCGGACCTGATCTTTGGTGTTATAAAAAATCTAATCATGTTTTTCCAATTAAATTCCCTCCACACACGGGAGCAGGTGGCCGTGCACTGCATTTTACAAATATTAAACCATCCCTCCTCGCTTATGTGCTCCTTCAATTCGTCCTCCCATTTTTCTTTAATGTAGATGTAGATGTCTTCCTGCCTGCCATCAGTCCCTGGTATAGTGCTGAAATAACCCGCAATTTATTCCCCTCATAGGCCTTATGAAATATCTCTATTATTTTACTTACGTTGGTTTTTATCTCTTTCTCATAATAATCTTTTATTTGCAGGTATCTATACTGGTTTTGATCCTCCGGCTCATATTTTCCCTTTAAGCTATTAAAGCTCAGCAGATTGCCCTTTTCAGTTAATTTACATATTGCTGTGGCACCTTTATTTGCCCATTGTCTGAAGCCTGTATCATAAATACCTGGTTTAAACCTCGGATCCCAAGCAAACCAGCTCAAACTCCTTGTTTCTTTCTCTAAATTGTATTTATCAATTACTGTGTTCCATATTTCAATCGTAGTTTTAGTTATTGAATCTAGCTTATTGCTTAGTTTGCCTAAGAGTATTTTATGTGCTATTAAATTTTTAACTTCTATGTCTTTTCTACTTATTTCCAGATTTTTCCATTTTGAAACATAGTCATCATTGCACCAACATACCAGAGGTCTAATTTGTGCGGCCCAGAAATATTCTTTTAGGGCTGGTAAACCCAGGCCTCCTTTATCTTTTGGGAGCTGAAGTGTTTTATATCTGACCCTAGGTTTCTTCCCGTTCCATATAAACCTTGAAATCCATCTGTCCCATTCTACAAATTGTTTTTGCGGGATAGTCAGTGGCAGGGACTGAAACAGGTATAACAGTCGTGGTAAAATATTTATTTTAATTATCTCCACTCTAGAGCTGAGATCCAAGCCAATGTCCATCCATCGCCCCAGGTCTTTCTTAATATTGTGGTTTATTTCTAAATAATTTGCATCATAGAGTTTGTCAATTGTTTTGGTTATGTTTACCCCCAAATATTTTATAGATTTTTCATTCCACTTAAGTTTGTAGGTATCCCTTATTTTCTGCTGCGGGGAGTAATTTATTGTTAGGATCTGTGTTTTTTCCACATTAATTTTGTATCCAGAGAATTTCCCATACTCCTCAAGCAAACTTACTGTTTTTAAAAACATTTCATTTGGGTTTTTTAGATAAATCAAAATGTCATCTGCAAACAACCCTATTTTATGTTCTTCCCCTCCTATTTCCACTCCTTTCATTTCCTCTTCCTGCCTAATCATCTGAGCTAGTGGCTCTATAAACAGTGCAAAAAGACTCGGTGAGAGGCAGCATCCCTGCCTTGTTCCTCTCTCCAGAGTAAATCTTCCTGACAGGTTGCCATTTATTTTAATCCTTGCAGTTGGGTCTTGATAAATTGATTTAATACAATTTACAAATGTCTCATTAAATCCAAATTTTTCTAAGACCGTATACAAAAAGTTCCAATTAACACTGTCGAAGGCTTTTTTCCGCATCTATACTTATCAGAACTGCCCCCTCCCCTCTTCTTTGCAGATGGTCTATGATATGAAGAGTTCTCCTTATATTGTCTTGTGTTTGTCTTTCCTTTATAAAGCCAGTTTGATCCTCATCAATTAAATCCTGCATTAAATTTTCCATTCTTTTAGCTATGATAGAGGAAAACAGTTTATAGTCTACATTTAGTACTGATATCGGTCTGTAGTTGTGGCAGTATTCTTGATCTTTACCTTCCTTTGGGATTACAGAAATAATGGCTTCTTTCCAAGATGGAGGCATCTTGCCAGTCCTGAGACTATAATTAAACGAGTCATATAACAGTGGTGTTAATTCTTCTTTGAAGGTTTTATAAAAATAAGCCCCTAAGCCATCTGACCCTGGGAACTTTCCTGTTTTAGTCCTGCCAATTGCCTTTGTAATCTCTTCCTCTGTAATTTGAGAAATCAATGTCGCATTTTGTTTTGTGCCTATTGCTGGTAAATCCAATTTTTCCAGAAAATTACTCACCTCCTCTTCCCCTGCCGATGGTGGCCGTGCATATAGAGTTTTGTAGTATTGTTCAAATGTTCTTTGTATTTCTTCTTGTTCATATAAGATTGTATTGGATAGTGGATCTCTTATTTTATGTATGCTACCTAATGTTTGTTGTTTCTTGACGCGCCTAGCCAAATTTTTTGTAGCTTTCGGTCCCCCCTCATAGTACATTTGTTTAGTAAATCTAGCCTTCTTTTCTACGTCCTCCCATAAACTCTCATCCATTTGTAGCCTGCGTTATATTTTGGGTTCATTCATTTCAATTCCTGTGAACGGTAAAAAAGAAAAAAAAAAGAGTTAAGATGTTTAAAAATGTATAAAAAGCAATTTCCAAACATTAGTAATATTTCTATGTCAAATGCCTTTGTTATGTACAAATTTGTATTTTATTTCTGTATTTAATAATTGCCAAATTATTTTACTAGTTTCTAATTGGTTAAGGATACTGATCCTTGTTGCGCAATTGGAAGAGGAGAAAAAAAGAGAGAGAGTTCGACAGAGGGAGGTGAAGGAGACAGTCTGCTGGGTTGTTCCTCCCAGTTAGCATATGCTAAACTAAAACTTTCCCAGCTAAGGAAAGGCAGCTGCAGTCAAGTGTTCGGCCAGGACATTTATGAAAGCAGTGGACTTTGGTTATGTGCGGTGGGACACTTTTCCTCTGTTTTATTCAAGAAGTCGCAGCTTGGACTGTTGTGAAAACTGACGCGACACACGCGAGAGCACGCTAGGTTAAAAGACAGTGAGGAGGGTTGGCTACCGCGTCGGGGAGCTACACGACTGCTGTTCTTTGTGAACTTAGAGGTGAGAATCGTCTTGGACACCGGAGGAGTTGTGGTTTCGTTTGGAAAAGGCGACCGAGATCGACTACACGGTGGGGACCGGGAGATTCAGTGCTGCGGGAGTCCATGCAGGAGGCGCGTGCGGAGCCACGAGCCACGACAGGTCCACGCTGTGAGCACGTGAACGCTCTACTCTTCACTTCTAAACGCAACGAGTCAGGTACCGAGTCAATTTCTTTTGTTTGCTCATTGAGTGAAGCGGCCAGTGTTTAAGTTTCCAGGCCCCAACGCACTCAAGCGACGTTCAGGCCTGCAACGGGTACTTTTTTGGGTCATTTTAGTTATTATAAAGCCGGCATAGCTTAGGATTTGCTAATGACTCTGATGATTTTGTTTGTTGTACTTGTTTGTTAATGCCCTGAAAGTGACTGATGGACACCGAGGGTTTGATTTTTGAACTTTAAAGGGAAACTTTAATTGTAAGGTTTTGAGTTAATTCACATTCCTTATTGACTGTACATTGCTTTAAAGGTAATTTGAGTTATTTTAAGTTGTGCCCACTCCTTCGAATGTGTTTACGGTTTATTTACAAATGTAAGATATTTCATTTTACTAAATTCAGGGTATTTTCATTTGAAATATATTTTCATAGTAAATAGAAGAAAGACATTTACTGTTTCAATTCATTATTTCATTAACAGATTCTATAAGGGAACTCATAACTAATCCGATAATAACGACTACAGATTATCACCTTTTAATGATAGGAACTCAGGGCGCCCGTATTTGGTTATTTTACATGGTTTTGGACGTTTAGCCAGCAATGTAGGCAAAGGGGCGCTACACAAAGTGGAGGCACCGCTGGGATTGTTATGAGAATTTTTGAACTTATTTTCCTTGGTTCTGGTGTATTTCTGCACATTTTATCCAAATTTTGAACTTTTAATTTTCAGTCATGGCTGATAGTAAGTGGCAGGCAGAGTTTAGCGAGTGGTGTGACACTGAAACTATTGATGTCAATCATGCTATATTAGTGGTAGGGGTGGGGAAAGATCTCGAAGTGGCCAAAATTGAAGAAGAGCTACACTCAGTCCGATGCTGGGGTCGTGTGAGAGTGAGGGGGACAAAGCCCTACAGTGATGGTGATGACGTATTGGTTCTCTGTGAATGCAGAGAAGTCATTGACCCGAAATTAGTTCCTCCTGAAGTCCGACCCAATGATGGCGCTATTTGGAAGATCATAACTCATGCTCAACAACCCACTACTCCTGCTCCTGCTGAAGACTTTTCAGTCAAGTTGCAACGGTTTCTATCGTCAGAGGGAAAGACCTTTGCCGATATTCAAAGCATGTCTTCCACTGATGAGCCAGTCTTGCGTGCCATGGTCGACGTGGTCAGCCGCACTACCAGAAGTCAAACTAAGAGCCATGGATACCGCCGCTTGCGGATTTTCTCTGGTATCACTCCCACCCCAGCTGGAGAAGAAACTTTAGAATATTGGCTAGAACAGGCGACATTGATGGTTCAAGAGAGTGAACTCACTGAACAAGAGAAGAGGCGACGAATCCTAGAGGGTTTGAGAGGGCCTGCTCTCGAAATTGTCAAGTCACTACGCCTCAGTAAGCCAGGAGCCACAGCCCAAGAGTTTCTTGATGCAATGGACCGCGCATTTGGTTCTGCTGAGTCTGCCGAAGATCTGTACTTTTCTTTCCGGCTCATACAGCAGAAGTCTGGTGAGAAGCTGTCAGACTATGTTCGCCGAATTGAACCTTTTCTGGCCAAAGTGGTGAAGAAAGTAGGGGTCTCAGCTAATGAAAGAGACAAAGTGCGTGTTGAACAGTTGCTTCGTGGTGCAATTGACTCAGACTTGATGTTGCTTCAGCTACGCCTGAAGGAGAGACGTAGTAAACCTCCCAGCTTTCTTGACTTACTGTCTGAAATCAGAACAGAAGAAGAATACCAGCAAACACGAAAGAAGGTGAATGCACGTATTCAGAATGTTGCTGCTAGTAAAGACTCAGTCGATGATGATGTGGGCATAAGGGCTGATTTTAAAGCTTTGAAAACTCAAGTATTTGAAATGAGTAAGAGTTCGGCAAATGAAGGGGATAGGGCTCCCGCACCTATGCTAAGTCCGAGTCACTCAGGTGATGATAAGTCAGAGGCTGCTGCTTTACGAAAGAAAGTTAAAAGATTAACCAAAAAGTTGAAGTCCAAAGGAGGAAATACAATTGACCCTTCGGCTACAGTAGCCGCTATCGGGACTAAGAGCCTAAGTCAAGGTTCTAGGCCAGCACAAAGTCCTGGAGGTGGTGAGCGTTTCTGCTACAGATGTGGAGAAGATGGCCATATCGCCACTCAGTGTTCATCTCCTGAGAATGAAAAAAAAGTCATAAAGAGACTCATAGCTTCGCTTAACAAAGCAAAAGGCAAGCAATTGAACGAGAGCAATCCAAACAGTGAGACCATCAACTGCTTCTCTAAAAAGCAGAAAGTATGCACAAACGCAAATGCCCCGCTTCCTAAAGGTCTCATTGGTCCACCATCTACAGTACAAGTGAGAGTGAACGGTAACCCATGTACAGCCATATTGGATAGTGGGTCCCAAGTAACTATCATTTTCCAGGAATTCTACGAGAAGCACTTGTCAGATATACCCATACAACCAGTGTCTGGATTGGCCATTTGGGGACTAAGTGATACAAGCTATCCCTACTCAGGATACGTTGTAGTTGACATGCAGTTCCCAAAGGAGCTAACTGGAAAGTCAGAGACATTGTCAGTGTTGGCACTGATTTGCCCTGGGCCTAACACACCAGATCAGGTCCCAGTGATCCTAGGCACGAACGCTAATTTGTTCCACAGACTTGCTGACTTGTGTGGTCATCCAAAGAGCGAGGCTTTAGCCCGTGTCTTGAGAATCAATAACACCAGAAAGAAGAGAGAATTGGTACTGCCTAACGCCAATGACACGAACACTGATGATTCCATGGGTTTAGTGAAGTACATGGGCCCTAATGACTTGACACTCACCCCACGGGAGAGTCGCTGTATACCATGTCAACTGGACCTCATGCAGCCAGCACCTAAAGGTATAATTGTGGTGGAGACGAGTGAAACTGTAGCATTACCGTACGGAGTGATGTTCCAGCCTGTAGTTGCTCCCGCTTCTGCCATTGATCCCAACTGCTTCTCTCTGTTGATTCAGAACGAGACCAAGAAGGAGATTACAATACCTCGAGGTACCCCGCTAGGTACAGTTCAGTCAGCTGATTTGGCCAGACCTATTGTGAAAAGTCAAAACACTGAAGAACTGGATCCGAGTTTGATAGACTTTGGGGATTCTCCTATCCCCAATGAATGGAAAGAGAGACTTAGGTGAAAACTCTGTTGTCGACGCAATGTGTTCTCAGTCCATGAATGGGACGTTGGCTTAGCCAAAGGCGTTGAGCACAACATTCGTCTAACTAATCCCCGTCCATTCCGTGAAAGATCCAGACGCCTGGCGCCTGCGGACATAGAGGATGTGCGTAAACATCTCCAAGAGCTGTTAGACGCTGGAGTGATACAGGAGTCAAGGAGTCCATACGCTTTGCCTATTGTGGTAGCACGAAAGAAGAATGGAAACGTGCGTATGTGCATAGACTATAGGACTCTGAATAGCAAGACAATACCAGACCAATACACCACACCACGCATCGATGACGCATTGGATTGTTTAGCAGGAAGTCGATGGTTCTCTGTCTTAGACCTACGTAGTGGTTATTACCAAATCGCAATGGCAGAACAAGACAAAGACAAGGCCACATTCATTTGTCCTCTTGGCTTCTACCAGTTCGAGCGTATGCCCCAAGGAGTGATGGGAGCTCCGGCGACGTTTCAACGTCTAATGGAGAAGGCCGTTGGAGACATGAACTTGCTACAAGTCCTTGTTTATCTTGATGACTTATGTGTGTTTGGTGCTACGCTGGAAGAACATGAGGAGAGACTCATGAAAGTTCTAGACCGTCTTGAGGAGGTAGGCCTAAAAGTGTCTTTGGACAAATGTCAGTTCTGTCAGCCCAGAGTCAAGTATGTTGGCCATATCGTCTCTGCTGATGGGATTGCGGCAGATCCAGCTAAGGTCGAAGCTGTAACCCAGTGGCCACAGCCTACTGACCTTAAGTCACTGAGGTCATTCCTCGGTTTCTGTGGTTATTACCGCAGATTTGTGGCAAACTACTCCTCAATCGTTAAGCCCTTGACAGACCTAACCAAAGGGTATCCTCCCGTGAGGAAAGACAAGAGGCCTACCATCACAAAAGGTCATCAGTACTTCAAGGAAGCTGAACCTTTTGGATCACGATGGACTGATACATGCACAAAAGCATTTCGTGACATTATCAGATGCCTTACCAATGCGCCTGTGTTAGCGTTCGCAGATCCTAACAAGCACTATGTGTTGCATACCGACGCTAGTCTCAAAGGGTTAGGAGCAGTCTTACACCAGGTTTATCCTGAAGGTCTCCGTCCTGTTGCATTTGCCAGCAGAGGATTGACTGCCGCTGAGCAGAAGTATCACATCCACCAGCTCGAGTTTCTAGCACTCAAGTGGGCCGTGGTAGACAAATTTCATGATTACCTATATGGTGTGAGATTCACTGTAATGACTGACAATAATCCGCTCACATATGTGCTGACAACTGGGAAACTCAACGCAACAGGTCACAGGTGGCTTGCAGCACTAGTCCTGTAAGACTTCGAAGTCAAGTATCACCCTGGAAAGGTGAACATTGGCGCTGACTTACTCTCACGTAACTGGTCTGATGTTGAAGCAGAACCCTGGAAGAAACTGTGCCAGGATGATGTAAAAACACTTTGCAGTCAAGTGCGTGCACAAGGTGTATGTATGGCTGAAAGACTGGGAGTTCCTGTAGAGGGTATTCCTGAGCTCTACTGTTTTGCAACCCACATGAATGTTGGACAACTAGAACGGTTAACCCCTGAAGACTTGCAAAGGGCCCAGCTCAAAGATCCTGTCCTCAAAATAGTAAGAGAGGCCTTGAACACAGGTCGATGGCCTTCTCATGTTACTGATGCAGATGTTTCTTTGCTGAAACGAGAGAGTACCAAACTGAAGATTGAAGACGGATTACTCTACCGAGTGAAAATCAAAGCTTCTGGTAAACAACACCGCCAGCTGCTTTTACCCGAAGAGTTCAGAATACAGGTGTGTCGTGCTTTGCATGATGACATGGGACACTTGGGTGTAGAGAGGATTGTAGAACTAATGAGAGAAAGGTTCTACTGGCCGAAGATGAGTCACACTGTTGCAACGTACATAAGCAACTGTGGGAAGTGTGTCATGTGGAAGAGTCCATGTCCACGAGCTGCTCCATTACACCAGATCACTTCTGCAGGACCTATGGAACTTGTATGTATCGATTTTCTCTCACTAGAGGCAGACTCCAGTGGAGTTACTGTAACCCAGGCTTTCCCTCTTTAACCCTGCAGCTGCTGGAAGACACCCGATGGACTCTGCGTTGTGTTTGTGTGAGGGTGGGATGTGTTCCGTGCAGGAGAGGAATCACACAGGCGGCTCGTCGTTGTGGGGAGACTTTGGCGCGTTTATTTTGTTCACCTTACAGGCAGTAAACACACTGTCAGCATTCAATCGTTTTTCTTTTTACAAAATAATCAAACATCACCAAAACAAAATGTAATTTATACTTAACAGGCAAACTGAACAAACAGAGATGGATCGGTATATTAATATACTGTAAATGTTACACCGAGCTAGCAGAGCTGCTGCTTACCTTATAGGCAGTAAACACACTGTAAAGAATACGGCAGTTCGCGCGCAGAAATCCCCTGCGCTACGGTGTCCCCGGCAGGACAAACATGTCGGAATTGTGGTAGTGCCAGCAATTACAGAAAACAACAGCACCCTCTTTTGGAACATTTATGCACTGCTTTACATCTACCCCTTCTTTATTTGATGGCGTCCCTGCCATAAAACTAAACAGAACATAAAAAGAATTAACTGAGAGAACCCTTAACAGTTGTAACATCAGCAATAAAATATATTGCTCAATAAAATGTATTGCTCAATAAAATGTATTGCTCAAATTTATCTTGTATGATATGTATGTTTGTGTGCCGTTGAGTGTTTTATGTGTGTCTGTGAGCTCTCTTTGCCTTTTCCCTCTGCCACAGCTTCCATCCTCTTTCTATCTTCTGCAGCACATCTTCTGTTTTTGTGACCTGTGCTTCATATGACAGCTTTTTGGGAGGACGTCTAGTCCTGGGTGGGTTTTTTCTTGGAATCCCACTGCTCTGCAGTGACTCTGGAGTGCCATGGGGTTCATTTTCTCCTGCTGTATCCCCTTCCTCTTGGCTGGCTTGTTTGTCTTTTTGGTTAGTTTCTCCACGCTGCAGAGAGGGTCCAGTTTCCTCCATGCTGACTGCATCCGCATTCTGTTGCAGGTCTTCCTCTAAACTTGTCTCGTTCAGATCTAAATCTGACTCCTCCTCCTCAGCTGTCGGTTTGCCCACCTCTTCTACCGGGATAAACATGCACTGAGTGAGAAGGTTTCTGTGAACCACTCTTTCTGGGCCACCATCCTCCGGTTGTACCACGTATACTGGTATTTTAGGCTGTTTCTTCACCACCACATATGGACGTGGCTCCCACTTGTCTCCAAGCTTCTGCCGTCCTTCCACATGACATATTTTGACCAGCACCCGGTCCCCTGGGCTGAACACTTGATCCTTTGCTTTTTGATCATAGTACTTCTTTTGTTGTTCCTTGGCAATCCTAGAACTGTGATTAGCTTGTGCATAAGCCTCCAGCAGGCAGTCATGGAGTGTCTGCACATAGTCACTGTAGCCCGCTTGGCTATTAGAGGTTGAGGTCCCAAACACCAGATCCACTGGAAGTCTGGGATGTCTCCCAAACATTAAATAGTACGGAGTGTATCCAGTTGAGTCATGTTTTGTGCAGTTGTAAGCATGGGTCATGGCATCCACATATTCATGCCACCTGGGCTTTAGGTGAGGTGGCAGAGTTCCCAGCATATTCATTAGGGTCCGGTTGAACCTTTCAGTGGTCCCGTTGCCCTGTGGGTGATATGGAGTGGTGTGAGTCTTAGTGATGCCAGTGATCTTGCATAGTTCTTTTACAATTGCACTCTCAAAATTGCGTCCTTGATCTGCATGGAGCTTTGCTGGAAAGCCGAACCGGCAGAAGAAATTCTTCCACAGAACCTTGGCCACAGTGCGTGCTTTTTGGTCTTTGGTGGGGTAGGCTTGAGCGTAACGAGAAAAGTGGTCTGTTACAACAAGAACATTTTCAATGCCCCCCTTTGACTTTTCCAGGCAGAGAAAGTCTACACACACAAGCTCCATGGGGGCATTGCTGTGGATGCTGACAAGAGGAGCTCCAATACTGCTTGTGGGGGTCTTCCTAAGACAACATCTTTCACACTGCTCACACCACGATTTGACTTCCAGGGACATATTTGGCCAGTAGAATCGCTCTCTTATCAGCTGTAAAGTTCTCTCAAAGCCTAAATGACCTGAATCATCATGCAGAGCAGTTTTAGCCACCACCCGCAGCTTCTCTGGCAAGATGAGTTGCTCAATGCGTCCTCTTTGCCCATCTGTGATGCATCTGTATAGGATGCCATTTCTGACCACCAACCTCCTCCACTCTTTTATGAGAAGGCTCCCATGTCTTCCCAGGCCGATCCTCACGCTTCGAGGTGGTTTTTTGTTATTATTTTTGAAATACAGAACTTGGCCAATAATGGAATCATCTTTCTGTTCTGCACGGATTTGTTGAATTGTCATGGCTGGAAGTGCATCTGTTCCCACGTCCAAATACAGCTGATTCACTGTTGGGAAAACACAGCTATCTGGCACCTTCGAAACTGCAGCGTTGTTGAATGTATGCTGGGGCTTTGGAACACACTGGGGCCCTGGAGGCTTTGATTCAGAGACCCTGACATGCTGAGGGCATGACTGTAAGATCTGTGTGACTTCTTGGTTGGACATGCGTGAAAGAGCATCAGCATTCGCATTGTTCTGTCCCCTTCTGTACTGGATGTCAAACTCAAAGGACGATAGCTGGGACACCCATCTCTGCCCTGTGGCGTCAAGCTTGGCTGTCGTCATCACATATTTGAGGGGGTTATTATCAGTCAAGACAGAGAAACAACGTCCATAAAGATGGTCATAGAACTTGTCTGTGACGGCCCACTTTAGGGCCAGAAATTCCAGCTTGTGTGCCGGATATCTGGTTTCAGGTGGGCTTAAGCCTCTGCTGGCATAAGCCATGACCCTCTCGACCCCATTCTGAACTTGAGCCAACACAGCACCCAGTCCCTCCCCCGAAGCATCAGTCTGCAGCACGAAAGGCAGGTTGTAGTCTGGGTAGCCTAGTATGGGTGCTGTCACCAGTCTATCCTTTAAACGCTGAAATGCCTCTTCGCACTCAGCAGTCCACAGATAGGGTCGGTCAGAGTCAGTGTGTTTATGTGTCTTTCTCTTTTTCTTTCTGGGATCGCCAGAGGTGAGACGGTACAAGGGAGCAGCCAGCGTGGAGTAACCTTTCACATAGCGTCTGTAGTACCCTGCAAATCCCCAAAACTGCAGGACCTCTTTACGATTAGTGGGCGTTTTCCAGTTCTTAACCTTGCTGATCTTCTCTGGATCTGTCTTGATTCCCTCCGCAGACACAATGTGGCCCAGATACTGCACCTCCTTCTTCACCAGCTGACACTTTGAGGGTTTTAACTTCAAGCCATGTTCTTTCAGTCGATCAAAAACCAGCTGGAGGCGTTCCAGATGCTCCTCAAATGTTTTGGAAAATATGATGAGGTCATCAAGATAAATGAGCAGGTGAGTGAAATTCAGGTCCCCAAAGCAGCATGTCATGAGCCTCTGAAATGTGGATGGGGCATTTTGGAGGCCGAATGGCATTCTGTTGGCCTCAAAAAGCCCCATGGGCGTGCTGAATGCAGTTTTGTGTTTATCATGCTCTGCCACTTCCACTTGCCAGTAGCCTGACGTAAGATCCAGTGTGGAGAAGTATTTAGCTTGCCCCAGTGCCTCCAATGCTTCTTCAATTCGTGGCAACGGAAATGCATCACGTGTGCTGCAGGAATTCAGTTTTCTGTAGTCAATACAAAGCCTTAATGACCCATCTTTCTTAGTAACAATCACCACTGGTGATGCATATGGGCTTTTGCTTGGCCGGATAACTTCTGCAGCTTCCATCTCTGTCAGTAGGTTCCTCACCTCTTGCCACTGAGAAGGGGGGATCTTACGATATGGAAGTCGAAATGGCTTTGAGTCCACCAGAGGAATCTCATGCTGCACAGTCTTTGTATGACCGTAATCCATAGCATTCTGGGAGAAGACATCCCCATTTTTCTCCACTAGGTTCCTGAGGAGAGCACGCTGGTCTTCATTTTCCACTGCTGCTCCACCCAGGTCCACCTCAAAACTTGCCACCACTTGACCCAGGCTCAGACACAGCTCTTCTTTCATTTCACTTTGATGTTTGTCTCCTCCTGTGTCAGAAGATTCAACCACTTTGTCCACCAAGAAGGCTGTGGCAAGCTGAGTGTTGGGCTTAATAGTGATGTTTTTCCGGGACGCATTCATGACTCTGACTGGAGCATATCCCCTCTTTACATCTGTGAGAACTTTAGCCACTAGTAGGTCTTGGGGGAGCTGGTGTGGAGAAGGGCTTTCAATCAGTGCTGTATAGATTTTTTTCTGAGGGCCTGCCTTAATCCTACATTTCACATCCACCTCTTTACCACTAGGGATACAGATAGCCCGACCAGTGAAGACAGCGGGGCCAACCATGCCATGCATCTGATCTTCTTCTGTGTTTTCAACCTCCATCACAGCAGAATGCCATTCTGGATGGCTCTCTTTTATCCTGTGGAGGAACTCGACACCGTAAACTGCTTGTAGGTGACTTCTAGATGCACGGATGACATTGGTTCCAATGAGCAGAGGCACTGAGGAGCGATATTCAGAATCAGGGACAACAAATGTGGGGACAGTCATACAGTCCTCTCCAAAGACCTTAAGTTTGATCTGCAAAACACCATAATAAGGCACATTTTGAGCTGCAGCACCTTCTATAGTTATTTTGGATGGGTGTAGATTCTGTTTTTGAAGGTCTGGGTGGTTGTGCCAGAAGCTATGGGTGATGCTCGTGATTTGAGATCCAGAGTCAATCAGAGCCCTGCATTTAATGCCATTTATCTCCACTTCTCCCTCATTTCTTGGGCCCACCAGAGGAGTTCCCTCTGCTCTATTAGCATTGCCTTTATCATCTCTGTGTGGGGCTTCCTGCTTGCCCATGGTTGCCCCTGCTACCATGGGCTTTAAGCGTTTAAACCCTGAGCTGGGGGAATGCTGATTTCCTCTGCCGAGGTTGACCACTGAGCAAGGCGAGTCCCAGTGGAGGTGGAATCAGGAAGTACTGCTCGGCAGAATCTAGCTATGTGCCCTCGGTTTCCACAGCGATGACATGTAACACTTGAACTGTGGCTCGGAGAATGTGCTGATGAGGGGGATGTGTTTGGGGGCAACTTGGAGGATTTTATACTTGATTCCAGTTTGGACAGCTTGGCCATTTGCTCTTCTTGGTTAAGAGCTAATTTTCTGACAATCTCAGTCAGTTCAGAGAGCTCAGAAGTGCATTGTTTTCCTTCCAACCTCACAGCTGAGCTTTCTGAGGTCATCTGCACCTGAGTAAATGTCTTCTTTATTTTATTTTGTGGCTGGAACTTCTTTGTTTCTCTTGCCATATTTCGTAACTCTGACTGCAGTTCTCTGAAACTCAGTAACATGGGCTTCATTGGAGCTATTCGTGCATATACCTGTTCGTCTATCAGCCCTCTTAAAAACTGGCGAGTCAGTTTACTATCTCGATCTGGAAAGGGCCTACCACCCCTCTGGTGTTCTTCCACAGCCCGCAAGATTGCCTCCAGCGCTATGGCATACGAGCAGGCTGACTCGCATGACCTCTGGCTCCGCTCATAAAAGTCGGCTAAAGGATCTAACGAGCCTTGAGTATCACCGTATTCTGCCCTCAGTTCGTTAAATGCCTTCTCGGGGGTCTGGTCATTGGGTGGGAGGTTGAGAACCAGCTTTCTGGCCTCTCCATTGAGGTGTCGAACCACTGTGGAGAAGCGAAGATGTACAGGGAGGTCAATGGCATCCAGCAGGTATTGCATATCACGGATCCAGTCTTCCACGAGCATCTTACTGTCTGCGTTACCAGTAAAGACTTGCACGTTCTTTACTTGGTGAGTCTGCAGGAAACCACCATATATTGCTTGGGGGAGGCGTGGACTGATGGTAGTCCTCCCACCGTCATCTAACTGAGGGTCAGGATGGTATGCATACGAGGCCATGGCAGCAGGTGGGGGTCGAGGAATGTATTGGGCAGCTCCTGAGCGGTCATATGTGTTAAACCCCAATGCATGCGGCTGCATGTGCTGTGGTACACTGGCCTGCTCGTGCCCAACGTGGTTGGGGGCTCCATATGAGGCAAACTGGGGTATATTTTGTGTTCGTGCTTCCCCCTGAGTGCAACCCTGATAAATAGGTGCAACAGATTGAGAGGGCTGGAATGTGGGTCTGGGCTGGGAGTGAGGGGTGGAATGTAGGTGGTCTGGGTAGGTGTGGGTGCTATGTCCCACAAGCTGCCCGGTCTGGTTAACCCCTGGAGGTTGTGTGCTGGGCTGCTGTAGTAACTGAGGTGCATTTTGGAATGCACTAGAATAGCTTTGATGACCAACGTGGGCTGGTGCAGCTGGAGCAGTAGAAGGAGGAAGAGGAAGGAGAGACGGCTGCGGAGGGACAGGGTACTGGTCACTATAGAAGGACAAATGAGGAGGAGGAGGAGTAAGCTGCCCTTCACGTGGCCATGGCTGCGGTTGTGTGTGACCTGGAATGGCACTGAGGTTATTTTGCTGGGACTCTGCGAGAGATCCTGGACTCAGGGGCTCAACTGAGTGATGATGCCACATATTTGCCCTTTCTTTCTTTATTATTATTTTACTCTTAAGTAGAATTATGGGCACAACAGATCTTGTGCCTGTGTTTCAGGAAGTTCACTACAGTGTTCTTTGCAGCAAATAAATTCAACACACTACTCAGCACATCTTATAGACATTTAAAAGAGAATAAAAAAATAAAATGCCACAACAATAAATATGTATATTCAATACTGAGTCACAACGGCCCCTTTGAATGGCTAGCTGGAAAGTCTTTTTTTTTTTTTTTTTTTTTTTTTTTACATTACTATCACAAACAAATTAACACCACAACATTTTACTCGAATCTCTAAAGAATACACAGGAAATGTGATTCTGCCCAAGTGGAGGCACAGTCAACCGGAATAAAGTCTCTCTTTTTTTTTTATTTTGATTACAACAGAATCCCTCCAACCTGTTGGTCTCCAAGAACCACAATCCGGGTCACGGCACCAAGATGTAACCCAGGCTTTCCCTCTTTAACCCTGCAGCTGCTGGAAGACACCCGATGGACTCTGCGTTGTGTTTGTGTGAGGGTGGGATGTGTTCCGTGCAGGAGAGGAATCACACAGGCGGCTCGTCGTTGTGGGGAGACTTTGGCGCGTTTATTTTGTTCACCTTACAGGCAGTAAACACACTGTCAGCATTCAATCGTTTTTCTTTTTACAAAATAATCAAACATCACCAAAACAAAATGTAATTTATACTTAACAGGCAAACTGAACAAACAGAGATGGATCGGTATATTAATATACTGTAAATGTTACACCGAGCTAGCAGAGCTGCTGCTTACCTTACAGGCAGTAAACACACTGTAAAGAATACGGCAGTTCGCGCGCAGAAATCCCCTGCGCTACGGTGTCCCCGGCAGGACAAACATGTCGGAATTGTGGTAGTGCCAGCAATTACAGAAAACAACAGCACCCTCTTTTGGAACATTTATGCACTGCTTTACATTACTAACATTCTTGTGGTGACCGATCATTTCAGTCGCTATGCGCAAGCATACCCGACTAGAGATCAACGAGCAGTCACTGTTGCCAAGGTATTGGTCGAAAGGTTCTTCGTTCACTATGGTCTTCCAGCTCGAATTCATTCGGACCAAGGGCGTGACTTCGAGAGCCAGTTGATTCAGGAGCTTCTGAGAACCTTGGGAATCCGTAAGTCGCGGACGACACCCTATCATCCGCAGGGCGACCCACAACCGGAGCGCTTTAACAGGACGCTGTTATCTATGCTGGGAACCTTGAGAGATACCCACAAACGGCAGTGGAGTCGTCATGTGAGTCAGTTAGTACATGCGTACAACAGTACCAAGAATGATGCTACAGGGTTTTCACCCTACTACATCATGTTTGGCAGAGAGGCCAGATTGCCAATTGATGTATGTTTTGGTACTGATGACCAAGAACCAGTTAGTTATTCACGTTACGTGGAAGATCTCAAAAGAGACTTAAAGAGTGCTTACGAGTTAGCTACCAAGTCTGCAACTTGAGTTCATGTGAGAAACAAGAGGAATTATGAGAGAGCTCTACGCAATCAAGCCTTAGTCAAGGGTGATCGAGTGCTCTTGAAGAACTTGGGGTTGCAGGGGAAACATAAGTTGCAGAGTAGGTGGAACTCTTTACCCTATGTGATCATGGAAAAGCTCCCTGATTTGCCTGTCTACAGGGTGAAGCCTGAGAGTGGGATGGGGAAGCTGAGAACTATTCACAGGGACAATATTTTGCCTATTGGAAGTTTGGTGAGGATTTCTGAGGACTCAGATGTTCAACAGCAAACCACAAGACCTGTGACTAGGAGTCAGAGGAAGTCAAGGACACGTCAACCACATGGTGCAAGGTCTCAAGACAATGTAGGTAATTCGCTGGATGAGGTGTCTAGTGATTCTGAGTCTGAATATCAGCCTATGTTCAGATGGAGGTCCGAACCTGAAGATCTTGAAGATCCTGTCGCAGAAAGAGATTGTGAGTGTGAAATACAGAACACTGCTGTTGTCAAGAAAACTGGCATGGGGTTGTGAGATCTTTCCAGGTACACGCAGAAAAGGTTCATGAGAGCCTGAGAGAAATAAAGCAATCTTGTAGTTTGATTAAAATAATGATTAAGTTGAATATGTATGAATATAATTGGTAAAATGAATATGTAATCACTCAACAACTTTTTGAATAATGATCTGTAATGATAACAACAATGTAATAATTATGGTTGAGTTATAATAAGTGAGAGATGTGGTTAATTATTAATGAATATCAAAGTTGTGATGATTTGAAATCAATGCAAATGGGTTTGATACAGGTTGAATGTGTTTAATAAGTTGTAATAGATAAAAAAGTGAGTTATAGAAAAGAGAGGAGTTTAGTACGTTAAAGTCAGCATAATGAGTGATGTCCAGCTGTCAGGATATGTCGCAAGATGGGGAAAGATGGGACTTTCCACGAGAGACAAAGCAGAAGTTCAGAAAAAAAATAGTAAACCAAGCTCTCCATACACACATATGGGTAAAAAGAGTATAAAAAGGGGCTGAAAAGAGGAAGCAACGGTTCTTAGTCCGCGGCGCTGGAGACAAGTCAACACGGAGGAGCAGATTGAGGAACAGCAGAGGACCGCATCTCGGAACCACGGGAAAGTTGAGACTTCACGCCGCTAAGAAGGGACAAGACCCTATCACCCTAGCACTGGTTCCTGATTCGACCGTCAGCCCTGCCTCACCCCAATGATCTCAAACTCTGCAACAGACTTGGAGAAAAGACAAAGATCCCTGAGGGATAAAGAGCTGGGTTTTCAAAGGATTTGGACCCGTTCTGCTTTGCTTCTGTTCTAAGGAGGATTTTTCCACATAAGGACAAAGACTCTGACCAAGGATTCTGGATGTTTCTGTTGCCAAGATCCACCATCAACCGGGTGTGAGTTGAGTCTGCTCCCAAAAAGTCTATCTCAGAATTTGCGACATAGGTTAGGAAAGAGAGACAGGATCGTATGGTTATACATGTTGATTTTTATTATACTGCTCTTGAATTATATACAATTGATTATTGATTTGTATGTCACATGCCCCTGCTTAAGCTTGCTTAATAAAATTATACTATAAAATTCTAATGAGGTTGGTGGACATTGGGATTAATTGAGTCATTTAATCAATTTTTTAGTTCTTTTAATTGAGGTAAAACTAATGTACATGATTCTAGTAAATAGGTGGCTTCATAATTTCCTTTAGTGAGTGTAAATAATGACCCTGGGACTTATATCTAAGTCACTAAATTTAATCTAGCCGGTTCCAAGAGCGAGTTATATTTTAGGAAGCGAGCTACCGTTAACAGAAGTGGTTATTGGAATTATGCAGCTGCGAGGGCTACTCAGCTGATTGTTTCTTAACTGTAAAGGGTTGTAACTTCTGGATCGGAGGTAGTTAGAGCTAGACGAATCGCTTTCGCCACCAGTTTGAATAGATTATCTCTTATAGTCCTCTTCTAGGGTAATACCCAGGTCTTAGAGATTTTCCGGACCTGTTAGACAGAGAACTGGTCAGTAGTCAGCCCAGGAGAGTTGTGAGGAGTGGGCGGGGCTGGCTATTGCGCAATAACAGACATGGCGTCCCTGGGTGGGCCCAGTCCAACTGAGTAGGAGGGCCCTATGTGCCAAGTCAGTAAAAACAGATGTGAGGATCTGAATAGCTCACTTGGTTTGTTAACTCTTAGGGAATAGAGTTGATGGTGACTGATAAGGCCGTCAGTCACAACCCTTGCAGTAACTGTATGGCATACAGGTGAGGGAAAGCTTCTACTGAGGATAAATGACCGAATCCAGACAGTGAAGCCAGTAGCCAACACAGCCTGGACCCATCCCTGCTCGACGGTACAAAGAGAGGCTTTGGGGGATAGGCAACTCGAAGACGAAGACAACTATGGGTGAAGAAGAGAGAGGGGAACTGGATTCCCTGTTAAAGCCAGCAATGGGACAAGAGGCAAGCGACAACAGCCAAGACGGGGAGAAGCATCAACCCAGTCTTTCCCGATCTACATTATTACAAATTCCTGTAAAGTTGATATTACTCGGTGATGGATTGGATTCCTGGACTGAGATGAATAAGAAGGTTTTCTTTGAATCGCACTATACCCTTAAGAAGGATGTGGCTCGGGACTCAATGAAGTTCATAGTGCAGACTCGGATATATTTCTGCACCCAGCTTACAAATGGTCACCGACTGGGAGTCGTCAAATGCCCGGTGAAGGTCGCTAAGAAGTCGGAGGTTGCAGAATGGCTGGAATGGTTCGCTGGGCTCCTTGAGGAATGAACGACTGGTGAGCTGCGGATTGTTTACAGCCCCTCCGAGAAGTATGACAGCGTAGTAAAGACAGCTACACGGGCAGCGGGCATCGACGGGATCCTGGTGGACCCTCAAGCTAAGGGGGTGCGCCGGTACCAAGAGTATACTGCGGCCCTGCAGAGACTTTCGACCTACAAAGAAATCAAGGAAAAAGAGCACGCCCCAGACGCGGCAGAATCGGAAGTGTCTGAGGTTCCATCCCGACAGGCCAGCAGAGCCACAACACCGACTCACCAGCAGAAGCCGGCTCCAGGGGGTTTGATGGATCTGACGAACGACAACGAAGGCACCTCAGCTCCACCGGGTCCATCGCGGGACGAAGAGATCCCCCCTGGTTCGTCGGATGAGGAAGACCACGAGGGATCACTCGCCGGCAGTCTCACTGAGGAGCAGTTGGCAGAAGCGGCCAGGGATTGGTCCACTCGACGGGGTCCGGAGCTCGGGTTTCATCCCCGAGACCACAGCACGGAAAGGAAGCCGATGCCACCTAAAGGGACCCCAGCGGGCAGCAGTTCTGATGAGGACGGAGAGGCATCGGACGAGGAACTGTGGGACACTGGCCGCCCCAGGAAAAAGACTCAGAAATCGGACACCTGGAGGATGGCCTGAGAGTTAGCCGAAATACCACCAGAGGCTATCAGCGTTAGGCTACAAACCGGGCTCAGGGTTTATCGGTTTATTGGAGGAATATGGGATCTTGAAGGTGATGGACTGATTGTGTTCACCAATGACAGATACAGGATCCACAATCGAAAATTCCGAGCCAGCCTTAAAAACCAAGCAGGGAAAAACTACCAGAAAGATTCAAAGATGCTGGAGGCTGCCTGTAGTGCAGAAACTAGAGGAGAAGTAGTCATAATGAAGGGCTACAGTCTCCCTTATGGTGCTGTAGTCCTGGTCCCGATAGATGCTTACAAAAAAGGAGAGAGTCTGGAGGAATATCGGAAGAAGATGTGGCACGGACTCGAACGGGGCCTAGTGACTGCCAGCAACGAAAGCATGAGAAGAGTGATGGTGAGCGTGCAGGGACTGAGATCGACAGATCTGCCAAGGGACACCGCCAGGTCGATCGCAGAGAACGGAGTGGTGAATATAGCCAAAACCAACAGTCATCTCTTTGTGTTCAAAGAAGTGGTGGTGGTGGTTGACCCCCGTCTGCATCGACTCCGCACTGAGCAAGGGGTACAAATGGCAACTGAGATGGAGGAACAATGCCGCATCAGCCATCCATCACAAGAGATCAGGAAATATCCCTTAAAAATTCCCCAGAGTGAGGTCTCAAACACCACCCAGACCGGTAAAGCCAAGGTTATGGAGCCACTCAGGATAAAGTTGAGGGAAGCACCTGTTGAATCAGAGTCCCAAGCAGCAAGATACGTCAAAGGATTCACGTTTGAAGGAAGCAACAGTGAACTGAAAAGACCCAACACAAGTAGAGTCAAGAATGAGCAGCCAACAGTCCAGGAAGAAGGACTGATGAAACCAGCTAAGATTCAGCCGCTGAACTCCCCCAGGAGAGAACCTCTTCGACAACAGCAATATGAGGTGTTGGGTAAATTGTATTATTAGTAATTATCAAATATTTGTTGTATCATGTAGCCTTGTAGTTACATTTAGATAATGTTTCTGTATGTTAATTAATTCTGATTCCTTCCTAATCCCTCCTTGGAAGAGAGAGGTGACAGCTACTCTCAGCAGCTGTTGCCCTGCAGGACTTCCTACGAGACATGGAGGTGTTAGTTGCTCCCAGCAGAGTTTTACAAGCCTGACAATAAACTCTGCTCTGTGCTTCTTTGTGCTACAAAGCCGTTGCTTTGAAGCTATACAACGTGTCCTATTCGACGCCGTGCCTGGAGCAAGAAGGATTTAGATTGTAGATAACATGTGTTTAGTTTAGCGATTGTCTTTTAGCACTGCAACTAAAATGCTTTGACCCCACCCCATAGAGTTGCAGTGCTCAGTGTGAGAGGGTTCCGAAGAGCAATAAAAAGAGAGGAACAGACAGATGTGTTTCAGAGCGGTTGGAGATTTGTAACTGAAAGCACATCTCTGTCTGCTCTCCTCACGAGAAACAAAGAATCTAACTCTCTTGTCTTTCCTGTGTTTGTTTAATAGGTATTTAGACCTGACATTATTTGGTCCTTCGCAGCCGGATGCCAAAATACCGGAAGGATTCCAGCGGGCATGGTGGACCCCAGTAAAGACCGTGCGCACGGCAAGTTTCCTAGTGGAAGCTTATCAGAACCTGTTCAAGGGCTGGCGCTCTGCCTGCCTGCTGGGATCTTACGGTTGACGGCTCTGAGGGGAAGACAGAGGGTGAGTGGATTCTTGTTTAAAAGTGTGGCGAATGACTGAGGGTCATTGCGCGAATAAGAAAACCCTGTAAATTCTAGACTCTAACAGGTAAAAATAGGACACAAAATCCGTGAAGGACGTCCGAAGTCCTTGCGCAAATATTTCGTGGAAAAAAAGGCGCACGGAGCCTGGTATAAACCTGCAATAAAATTTAATAAATTGGAAGATAAAAATAAAAATAATAAAATTTTCTCGATAAAAAATAAAAAATAATGTAATTTAATCAATTAGGCGATAAAAAATAAAAAATAATAAAAAAAATTTCAATTCGATATATAATGATAAAAATTTACTCAACAATAAAAATATTTAAATCAGGCACTAAAATTGTAATTGGAACGGATGGCGGAGTCCGACGAGGCAGGCGTTTAAATTCCGTGTGAGTGTGTTTGGAGATATAAATACCACTTGGTGTTTTATCTCATATAAAACAGTAGGGTTGTAACCAGCAAACCTGTCTTGGATGCAGAGGTAAGAACCCCCCACTCGAAAGAGTTGAAGCGGGGGTTACCACTACAGGTATTTTTAATTGCTGGCCTACTGAAAAGATCTCCAGTTTATAGGATTCCCTAGGAGTCGGACAAACTGGACCAAATTGTATAAAAAATAAAAAATAAAAAAAAAAATGGGGAAAAGTATAAGCAAGAATAAGCCAACAGACAGTTTAAAAACAAATGACTGGAAATATGTTGAAAATCAGGATCCGCATAAAATAAAACAAAAAACAAAGTCAAAACCAAAGAAAATGCGCAAAGAAGGGTATGAGGATGTAAAATTTTGGTTAGAATTAGCACAAAAAAGAGAAGAGGAGGAAGAATCGTTTGATGAATACAGCCTGAGAATGCATCAACATTACATAGGATTGAAAACTGGGATTTTAGATGGATACATTAACCACGCTATACACGCAGAAAAGGTCTCAAAAGAAAAGAAAAAGGTTTCAGGAGCCTTTTTCCCAGATGAGGAGCAAATATTATATCAAGACAGGAGAGGAAGAGGAAGCTTTAGGGGTAGAGGTCAGAACCCCAGAGGACAGAAAGGGAGATTGGGAAGAGGGAACTACAGACAAAACAACTTCAGACAGAAAAATTTAGGAGGATGTTGGTGTTGTGGGAAAGAAGGACACATAGCCAGATGTTGCCCAGAAAAATACATAGATCAGTCAGCATGACTAGAATCAGAAAGTTTAGAGAGTGAAGAGGTCCAATTTAAATCTACAGGATTTATTATCTATGGACAGTGTAAGACCAGAAATAACACTTTTCATGCAGAGATGGCCTTATGTAGCTAGGATTAGCTTTGATTCCAACCACTGATGGGCACATAGCGGTTAACAGGCAGTCGAGCAGCAGGAGGGGGAGGGGAAGTAGCTGAAGTTACCAAATACCAACATAACAAAACAGAAGGGGAGAAACAAATAGTACAAAATGCAAAACTATACCCCGACTTGCCCTCACCCCCACAATATGAGGAGAAAGGTAGTGAGGGGTCTATCACTAGATCACACAAAAGCAAACTTTAAGTGGTCTAAGAACTGGGGAGTAACTTTGGTGCAGGGAGCTACAGCTCCCACTGGGCTTTTTCTTCCTCCCCCATGTTGCCCTTTAGAAGAGCCAAATAGTCAGCCACACACGACTGATCTTTATCCTATGATGCAAGTAGCAAATCCAAATGTAGGGGAAGATGGAGCAGCGCCCACGATTCTGGTATATAGAACGTGGACCTCCCCGCATGTATCTCTGTTTAAATAAACTAAAAAAAAAAAATAAAAAAAAAACCAAAACACAGATGATGTCTTTTCTGGGGTTAACTAACTATTGTCGAAACTGGGTGCCTAATTATGCAGTAATAGTGGTTCCTTTACGCAAACTAATGTATGAAATAGATCCTAAAAGACATGCAACAATTAAGTCCTACAAAAAAGAAAAAGATCTTTGGATTAATAATGGAGTACTAAATAGAAGATCAAATCTATAAGTGACCTGCAAATAGGCCTATCTTGCCAAAAAACCTTGTATAATGGGCTGCAATATTGAGCCATGGCGTTTTCACATGTCTCAGCAGGGGGATGGTAGGATAGATACATTAACATTACTCTATTTATGGATTTATTTCTTTTTTGAGTACTTTTAATGCATTACAAAAGGTCATTTCATTTCAAAAGTGCCTACAGAAAGAAGAGAGGGCTGCAAATGAAATAAGGAAATAAAACTAAAATACAATTAGCTACAATGGGACTTTTAAAATGGGTAGAGGATACAGACAAAACAAAAAAAAATCTTTAGAGAAACAGGCTCTAACTGTAAGAGGCATTGCTCCGATAACAACAAACTGCAGTATGCAACTGATTCTAGATAGTTTCACAATCAGTCTTTTTAAACTGACCAAAACTTTAGGATAGATAAAATATTATTAAATCTACAGGAATTATGGATGATTAAGACAGAATAAAATAGAAGTAACTCACTTGTTGACTAGAAATTAATTGAATATAGAAAAAGTTTGCTACACTGTACAAATTTGTTGTTGAAGGATAATATTAAGTTAGAAATAACTTATGGGTTAATGAAAGAGGATCTGGTGGAACTTTTGTAGAGAATAATGTAGATCAGGGGACTTGCAGCCCCCCTTGCAGCAGCTCCACAGGGGGGGGGGGCACAGAGCTGGGCTGTAACTGCTACCCCACTAGATTCAACTAATTAACATGTGAAGCCTCTTTGCAAACCACTATTTTTTAAGTGCGAAGTAACCCCCACTTGTAGTAACTCAGCAAGACAGAACGGGAAGGTGTGATGTAAATCACTTTCTCTCCCATCATCTAAAAGTACCTTTTGACAAAACTTCAGACTATAAGTTACAATTTTAGTAGAGGAACGACAAAAGGTACCCCAAAAAGGTTTTTAAGTTCAAATTTTAAAATTAGAAGAAACTAAAACATATCTGATGATTCGAGTGCCAAAGCCTAATAAAGCAGTAGAAGAATTAAAAGTTCCTCCTAAAATCCTTATTAATTCTCTTTCCTGCCATAAAGTCGGTCCCTCCAAGAGGGACCGAGGGAGGGAGGGAGGGGTTTATGGTAGGCTTAAGGGTTTGTTTTGTGATCTGACAATAGAGGTTGCTCAGATTAGTGTAGATAGTTTAAACAAGCAAATACTTAATGAGCATTGAAATAATGTGGAAAATGTTAAATATAAGTTTTTTGCATCCAAACACTGATTTACTGTTTTCCTTTAATATTACTTTATATATTGAGTAGTGAGTAGTTTGGATTTTTTATTTTTGAATTTGTTTTCGTTGGTCTGACTCTTTGGTTGGCTATATGTTGTGCACTCATTTAGTTAACTTTAAGTGTCCGTTCTTTATATTTGTTAAATATAACAAATTAATTTCTTTCTTTTGAGTTACCAGTTTCCTCTGGACCTGTTGCTGAAAATCATACAGATGAGCTCCAGCTGATTGGTGTCCATATATGGGTGTTAAACTTCCTTAGCGGGCCATTCCATTTGTTCACCCAGGGAGGGGGAAATTTGGTCTTTAGTTTAATTTCTTTCATTTGTAGATTTGGTAATATTCTGACCAGTATTTGTTAGGTTTTTGTGTGTTTAAATTACCGCTAGTGTGTGTTAATGGTCTGATCAGCCACTATTTAAGTTCCCCTCATGTCTTGTTTGTTAGGTCAGTTTGTGCTTGAGTTTGTTCTGTTACCAACTGAATTGTACTTTGTTATGTTGATTTCAGTTTGGGCCCAATTTATCATTTTTGGATTTTCTTTGTAGATTATATTTTGAATTTTCTTCAACGTCTCTCTGGCTGGTTAATGCAAAACCTTCACAGAGTCTTAATTGGTAAACACGCCTTGTCAAACACTAGTGAAAATTTTTGAGGAGTTTGTAAAATGAATTATCTGACAATCATAAGAGTAAAATGAGATAAGGAGCTTTAAAACTGTAACGTGAAGTGTTTTGGGAAAATAGTAATCTTGAAGATTTAAAGCATGCTAACATAAATTGTTTTGTTTGTTTTGACGAGTTTACCTTTTGGGAAAAAGGCAGCATTGAATTTGGTAGAATTTCTCAGGGAACATCATAAATCTGTTTCATAAACATTGTTATTTAAAGTAGTAGACATGTGATGCATTAGCAGGTAATGCATCATCAGGGGGGAGAATATGTTATAGGTTTATCTTTTATATTACTTAAATAAAAATTTTTTATTTGAAGAACATGTTTGATCTGTGTTACACATAAAAGTGAAAGGAAAGATATGGTCTGGTGAAATATGTTTCTTTTGAATGGATTTGAGTCGTTCTCCATTGAAGGATGTTCTGACAATGGGCTAAAGGATTTTGAAACAATAGATAACAAATTTATAGCGATTACTGAAGCATATTTTGGTAAATTAACTGGGAAAATAATTATAGAAATTAAAATATTATTGTGTTAGCCATTTTCAGAGCATTAATTTAATGGAGCAAGAATGCTTTAAGAAATGTTTTGAAGAATCTGTTATTGATTAAAGTTATCACTAATCAGTAAAAGTACTCAGGTGGGATTATAATGATTTTTCTAAACTTGATTTTTGTTTTGATTTACATCCATTTAAAACGATTTTGAATAAAACTTTAAATTCAACGACAAGTGAAAGACCTAGGTAAGATTGGTATATTTTTGAAAATGTCTAGATTTGTTAAATTATACATTGACATTATAATTTCTCCAGATTTAACTCTTTTGAATTTTGTTTAAGGAAAGCATGTTGAATGTTTTAGACAAATAACCAGTAAGATCCAGTTTGTACTATAAAAGTAATTTAAACTGGACTGTTTAATTCACATTGATATTCATTGTTTTGATGATAAATGTAAACTGTACAACTGCAGCAAATTTTAAGCTTTTGTTTATTGTTTTGTTTTGTTTGTTTAGTTCTATTTTATAAGATTGGTTTAAGAGGAAGATCTGCATATGTTTAACATTCTGGGAAAACATTAATTTGGAAACATGTCTTTTGAAGCAGGTGATTACAGGGTTTTGGTATTTTCCATCAGTTGGAGTTGTGATATATATATATAATTGAAGCATAGATTGAATAGATCACATCCACCATTTAATGAGCAGAACTGGACAAAGTAGGAGATAAGGTTTCACGTGATGAGTTGCTCATGGCTAACTACATACAGACTGGCTTGGAGTTCTGAGCTCCAAGCCTGACTCTGAACTCTGCAACACAAGCTGTCGTTTGAGGGGGAGGGCCACTGCTTGAAGAAGCAGTTTCACCTTTATTTCGACGATAGCAGCCACAGAGCCACGAGCGTTGGAGAATTCACTCGGACACAGTGAATTGAAGATATTTGTGATGACTACACAAATGAATTGATGCCTTTGGAGAATCTGATCTCTGTTTTGTCATTACAGTTTGCAGCTGTTTTCCTGGTGCCCTGCGGATGTGGTCTCATTCAAAGTCTGCTTCTTTGATAAAAAGGATTAAAGTAATTCCCGTGGTGGAAAATGACAAAGCAAATTTACTTTCTTTAAGTTAAGCCATTGTTTGATTATGCTGACACTGATGATGACGATGACACTAGAGAATGTTGTGCTTATGTTTATGATGCTAATGAAACTCCTGTCGATGATGTAATGTCTGTTTTAACAACTTGTAATAGGTGATGGCACAGATGTATCCTTTATTAGAGAAAAAATCTGATGTTGACAAAGGATACTCTGATGAGGATTCTTCTGACAGGTATCCAGATCCTGGCTTTTGGACTGGGTGTGACCCCTGAGTGTAAACATGTTTGCTTTCCAAAACATGATCTCCCAGCTGAAAATCATTTGAAGTGACTGTTTTTGGAGGGATATTAGACGTCAACAAATATATGTTAAACAGGAGGGAAATGTTGGGTAAATTGTATTATTAGTAATTATCAAATATTTGTTGTATCATGTAGCCTTGTAGTTACATTTAGATAATGTTTCTGTATGTTAATTAATTCTGATTCCTTCCTAATCCCTCCTTGGAAGAGAGAGGTGACAGCTACTCTCAGCAGCTGTTGCCCTGCAGGACTTCCTACGAGACATGGAGGTGTTAGTTGCTCCCAGCAGAGTTTTACAAGCCTGACAATAAACTCTGCTCTGTGCTTCTTTGTGCTACAAAGCCGTTGCTTTGAAGCTATACAACGTGTCCTATTCGACGCCGTGCCTGGAGCAAGAAGGATTTAGATTGTAGATAACATGTGTTTAGTTTAGTGATTGTCTTTTAGCACTGCAACTAAAATGCTTTGACCCCACCCCATAGAGTTGCAGTGCTCAGTGTGAGAGGGCTCCGAAGAGCAATAAAAAGAGAGGAACAGACAGATGTGTTTCAGAGCGGTTGGAGATTTGTAACTGAAAGCACATCTCTGTCTGCTCTCCTCACGAGAAACAAAGAATCTAACTCTCTTGTCTTTCCTGTGTTTGTTTAATAGGTATTTAGACCTGACATTATTTGGTCCTTCGCAGCCGGATGCCAAAATACCGGAAGGATTCCAGCGGGCATGGTGGACCCCAGTAAAGACCGTGCGCACGGCAAGTTTCCTAGTGGAAGCTTATCAGAACCTGTTCAAGGGCTGGCGCTCTGCCTGCCTGCTGGGATCTTACGGTTGACGGCTCTGAGGGGAAGACAGAGGGTGAGTGGATTCTTGTTTAAAAGTGTGGCGAATGACTGAGGGTCATTGCGCGAATAAGAAAACCCTGTAAATTCTAGACTCTAACAGGTAAAAATAGGACACAAAATCCGTGAAGGACGTCCGAAGTCCTTGCGCAAATATTTCGTGGAAAAAAAGGCGCACGGAGCCTGGTATAAACCTGCAATAAAATTTAATAAATTGGAAGATAAAAATAAAAATAATAAAATTTTCTCGATAAAAAATAAAAAATAATGTAATTTAATCAATTAGGCGATAAAAAATAAAAAATAATAAAAAAAATTTCAATTCGATATATAATGATAAAAATTTACTCAACAATAAAAATATTTAAATCAGGCACTAAAATTGTAATTGGAACGGATGGCGGAGTCCGACGAGGCAGGCGTTTAAATTCCGTGTGAGTGTGTTTGGAGATATAAATACCACTTGGTGTTTTATCTCATATAAAACAGTAGGGTTGTAACCAGCAAACCTGTCTTGGATGCAGAGGTAAGAACCCCCCACTCGAAAGAGTTGAAGCGGGGGTTACCACTACAGGTATTTTTAATTGCTGGCCTACTGAAAAGATCTCCAGTTTATAGGATTCCCTAGGAGTCGGACAAACTGGACCAAATTGTATAAAAAATAAAAAATAAAAAAAAAAATGGGGAAAAGTATAAGCAAGAATAAGCCAACAGACAGTTTAAAAACAAATGACTGGAAATATGTTGAAAATCAGGATCCGCATAAAATAAAACAAAAAACAAAGTCAAAACCAAAGAAAATGCGCAAAGAAGGGTATGAGGATGTAAAATTTTGGTTAGAATTAGCACAAAAAAGAGAAGAGGAGGAAGAATCGTTTGATGAATACAGCCTGAGAATGCATCAACATTACATAGGATTGAAAACTGGGATTTTAGATGGATACATTAACCACGCTATACACGCAGAAAAGGTCTCAAAAGAAAAGAAAAAGGTTTCAGGAGCCTTTTTCCCAGATGAGGAGCAAATATTATATCAAGACAGGAGAGGAAGAGGAAGCTTTAGGGGTAGAGGTCAGAACCCCAGAGGACAGAAAGGGAGATTGGGAAGAGGGAACTACAGACAAAACAACTTCAGACAGAAAAATTTAGGAGGATGTTGGTGTTGTGGGAAAGAAGGACACATAGCCAGATGTTGCCCAGAAAAATACATAGATCAGTCAGCATGACTAGAATCAGAAAGTTTAGAGAGTGAAGAGGTCCAATTTAAATCTACAGGATTTATTATCTATGGACAGTGTAAGACCAGAAATAACACTTTTCATGCAGAGATGGCCTTATGTAGCTAGGATTAGCTTTGATTCCAACCACTGATGGGCACATAGCGGTTAACAGGCAGTCGAGCAGCAGGAGGGGGAGGGGAAGTAGCTGAAGTTACCAAATACCAACATAACAAAACAGAAGGGGAGAAACAAATAGTACAAAATGCAAAACTATACCCCGACTTGCCCTCACCCCCACAATATGAGGAGAAAGGTAGTGAGGGGTCTATCACTAGATCACACAAAAGCAAACTTTAAGTGGTCTAAGAACTGGGGAGTAACTTTGGTGCAGGGAGCTACAGCTCCCACTGGGCTTTTTCTTCCTCCCCCATGTTGCCCTTTAGAAGAGCCAAATAGTCAGCCACACACGACTGATCTTTATCCTATGATGCAAGTAGCAAATCCAAATGTAGGGGAAGATGGAGCAGCGCCCACGATTCTGGTATATAGAACGTGGACCTCCCCGCATGTATCTCTGTTTAAATAAACTAAAAAAAAAAAATAAAAAAAAAACCAAAACACAGATGATGTCTTTTCTGGGGTTAACTAACTATTGTCGAAACTGGGTGCCTAATTATGCAGTAATAGTGGTTCCTTTACGCAAACTAATGTATGAAATAGATCCTAAAAGACATGCAACAATTAAGTCCTACAAAAAAGAAAAAGATCTTTGGATTAATAATGGAGTACTAAATAGAAGATCAAATCTATAAGTGACCTGCAAATAGGCCTATCTTGCCAAAAAACCTTGTATAATGGGCTGCAATATTGAGCCATGGCGTTTTCACATGTCTCAGCAGGGGGATGGTAGGATAGATACATTAACATTACTCTATTTATGGATTTATTTCTTTTTTGAGTACTTTTAATGCATTACAAAAGGTCATTTCATTTCAAAAGTGCCTACAGAAAGAAGAGAGGGCTGCAAATGAAATAAGGAAATAAAACTAAAATACAATTAGCTACAATGGGACTTTTAAAATGGGTAGAGGATACAGACAAAACAAAAAAAAATCTTTAGAGAAACAGGCTCTAACTGTAAGAGGCATTGCTCCGATAACAACAAACTGCAGTATGCAACTGATTCTAGATAGTTTCACAATCAGTCTTTTTAAACTGACCAAAACTTTAGGATAGATAAAATATTATTAAATCTACAGGAATTATGGATGATTAAGACAGAATAAAATAGAAGTAACTCACTTGTTGACTAGAAATTAATTGAATATAGAAAAAGTTTGCTACACTGTACAAATTTGTTGTTGAAGGATAATATTAAGTTAGAAATAACTTATGGGTTAATGAAAGAGGATCTGGTGGAACTTTTGTAGAGAATAATGTAGATCAGGGGACTTGCAGCCCCCCTTGCAGCAGCTCCACAGGGGGGGGGGGCACAGAGCTGGGCTGTAACTGCTACCCCACTAGATTCAACTAATTAACATGTGAAGCCTCTTTGCAAACCACTATTTTTTAAGTGCGAAGTAACCCCCACTTGTAGTAACTCAGCAAGACAGAACGGGAAGGTGTGATGTAAATCACTTTCTCTCCCATCATCTAAAAGTACCTTTTGACAAAACTTCAGACTATAAGTTACAATTTTAGTAGAGGAACGACAAAAGGTACCCCAAAAAGGTTTTTAAGTTCAAATTTTAAAATTAGAAGAAACTAAAACATATCTGATGATTCGAGTGCCAAAGCCTAATAAAGCAGTAGAAGAATTAAAAGTTCCTCCTAAAATCCTTATTAATTCTCTTTCCTGCCATAAAGTCGGTCCCTCCAAGAGGGACCGAGGGAGGGAGGGAGGGGTTTATGGTAGGCTTAAGGGTTTGTTTTGTGATCTGACAATAGAGGTTGCTCAGATTAGTGTAGATAGTTTAAACAAGCAAATACTTAATGAGCATTGAAATAATGTGGAAAATGTTAAATATAAGTTTTTTGCATCCAAACACTGATTTACTGTTTTCCTTTAATATTACTTTATATATTGAGTAGTGAGTAGTTTGGATTTTTTATTTTTGAATTTGTTTTCGTTGGTCTGACTCTTTGGTTGGCTATATGTTGTGCACTCATTTAGTTAACTTTAAGTGTCCGTTCTTTATATTTGTTAAATATAACAAATTAATTTCTTTCTTTTGAGTTACCAGTTTCCTCTGGACCTGTTGCTGAAAATCATACAGATGAGCTCCAGCTGATTGGTGTCCATATATGGGTGTTAAACTTCCTTAGCGGGCCATTCCATTTGTTCACCCAGGGAGGGGGAAATTTGGTCTTTAGTTTAATTTCTTTCATTTGTAGATTTGGTAATATTCTGACCAGTATTTGTTAGGTTTTTGTGTGTTTAAATTACCGCTAGTGTGTGTTAATGGTCTGATCAGCCACTATTTAAGTTCCCCTCATGTCTTGTTTGTTAGGTCAGTTTGTGCTTGAGTTTGTTCTGTTACCAACTGAATTGTACTTTGTTATGTTGATTTCAGTTTGGGCCCAATTTATCATTTTTGGATTTTCTTTGTAGATTATATTTTGAATTTTCTTCAACGTCTCTCTGGCTGGTTAATGCAAAACCTTCACAGAGTCTTAATTGGTAAACACGCCTTGTCAAACACTAGTGAAAATTTTTGAGGAGTTTGTAAAATGAATTATCTGACAATCATAAGAGTAAAATGAGATAAGGAGCTTTAAAACTGTAACGTGAAGTGTTTTGGGAAAATAGTAATCTTGAAGATTTAAAGCATGCTAACATAAATTGTTTTGTTTGTTTTGACGAGTTTACCTTTTGGGAAAAAGGCAGCATTGAATTTGGTAGAATTTCTCAGGGAACATCATAAATCTGTTTCATAAACATTGTTATTTAAAGTAGTAGACATGTGATGCATTAGCAGGTAATGCATCATCAGGGGGGAGAATATGTTATAGGTTTATCTTTTATATTACTTAAATAAAAATTTTTTATTTGAAGAACATGTTTGATCTGTGTTACACATAAAAGTGAAAGGAAAGATATGGTCTGGTGAAATATGTTTCTTTTGAATGGATTTGAGTCGTTCTCCATTGAAGGATGTTCTGACAATGGGCTAAAGGATTTTGAAACAATAGATAACAAATTTATAGCGATTACTGAAGCATATTTTGGTAAATTAACTGGGAAAATAATTATAGAAATTAAAATATTATTGTGTTAGCCATTTTCAGAGCATTAATTTAATGGAGCAAGAATGCTTTAAGAAATGTTTTGAAGAATCTGTTATTGATTAAAGTTATCACTAATCAGTAAAAGTACTCAGGTGGGATTATAATGATTTTTCTAAACTTGATTTTTGTTTTGATTTACATCCATTTAAAACGATTTTGAATAAAACTTTAAATTCAACGACAAGTGAAAGACCTAGGTAAGATTGGTATATTTTTGAAAATGTCTAGATTTGTTAAATTATACATTGACATTATAATTTCTCCAGATTTAACTCTTTTGAATTTTGTTTAAGGAAAGCATGTTGAATGTTTTAGACAAATAACCAGTAAGATCCAGTTTGTACTATAAAAGTAATTTAAACTGGACTGTTTAATTCACATTGATATTCATTGTTTTGATGATAAATGTAAACTGTACAACTGCAGCAAATTTTAAGCTTTTGTTTATTGTTTTGTTTTGTTTGTTTAGTTCTATTTTATAAGATTGGTTTAAGAGGAAGATCTGCATATGTTTAACATTCTGGGAAAACATTAATTTGGAAACATGTCTTTTGAAGCAGGTGATTACAGGGTTTTGGTATTTTCCATCAGTTGGAGTTGTGATATATATATATAATTGAAGCATAGATTGAATAGATCACATCCACCATTTAATGAGCAGAACTGGACAAAGTAGGAGATAAGGTTTCACGTGATGAGTTGCTCATGGCTAACTACATACAGACTGGCTTGGAGTTCTGAGCTCCAAGCCTGACTCTGAACTCTGCAACACAAGCTGTCGTTTGAGGGGGAGGGCCACTGCTTGAAGAAGCAGTTTCACCTTTATTTCGACGATAGCAGCCACAGAGCCACGAGCGTTGGAGAATTCACTCGGACACAGTGAATTGAAGATATTTGTGATGACTACACAAATGAATTGATGCCTTTGGAGAATCTGATCTCTGTTTTGTCATTACAGTTTGCAGCTGTTTTCCTGGTGCCCTGCGGATGTGGTCTCATTCAAAGTCTGCTTCTTTGATAAAAAGGATTAAAGTAATTCCCGTGGTGGAAAATGACAAAGCAAATTTACTTTCTTTAAGTTAAGCCATTGTTTGATTATGCTGACACTGATGATGACGATGACACTAGAGAATGTTGTGCTTATGTTTATGATGCTAATGAAACTCCTGTCGATGATGTAATGTCTGTTTTAACAACTTGTAATAGGTGATGGCACAGATGTATCCTTTATTAGAGAAAAAATCTGATGTTGACAAAGGATACTCTGATGAGGATTCTTCTGACAGGTATCCAGATCCTGGCTTTTGGACTGGGTGTGACCCCTGAGTGTAAACATGTTTGCTTTCCAAAACATGATCTCCCAGCTGAAAATCATTTGAAGTGACTGTTTTTGGAGGGATATTAGACGTCAACAAATATATGTTAAACAGGAGGGAAATGTTGGGTAAATTGTATTATTAGTAATTATCAAATATTTGTTGTATCATGTAGCCTTGTAGTTACATTTAGATAATGTTTCTGTATGTTAATTAATTCTGATTCCTTCCTAATCCCTCCTTGGAAGAGAGAGGTGACAGCTACTCTCAGCAGCTGTTGCCCTGCAGGACTTCCTACAAGACATGGAGGTGTTAGTTGCTCCCAGCAGAGTTTTACAAGCCTGACAATAAACTCTGCTCTGTGCTTCTTTGTGCTACAAAGCCGTTGCTTTGAAGCTATACAACGTGTCCTATTTGACGCCGTGCCTGGAGCAAGAAGGATTTAGATTGTAGATAACATGTGTTTAGTTTAGTGATTGTCTTTTAGCACTGCAACTAAAATGCTTTGACCCCACCCCATAGAGTTGCAGTGCTCAGTGTGAGAGGGCTCCGAAGAGCAATAAAAAGAGAGGAACAGACAGATGTGTTTCAGAGCGGTTGGAGATTTGTAACTGAAAGCACATCTCTGTCTGCTCTCCTCGCGAGAAACAAAGAATCTAACTCTCTTGTCTTTCCTGTGTTTGTTTAATAGGTATTTAGACCTGACATGAGGACATCAGCGACTCGGAGGACGAAGAAGAGCAGCCGGAGAACGAACGTGCCGGGAAAGAAGAAGAAGAGAGTGATCACGGCAGCGCCTTCTCCGACCCAAAGCAACCACCAGCAGAGCACAAGACACTCCGGACAGGACAGCACCGGGGTAAGAAGAAGGAAATAGAAACCTTTGACATCGAAGGATCTTCTGAGAGACTGGCAAGAGACGTGACCTGGGGTCCCGTACAGGCTAAGGACGGACGGCGTACGTATGTACCAGAGGTCGGCCAAACCGAGTACCAGATCCCAGCAGGATGGGCCAGCCGGTTGGGAGACCGAGTACGGCTCAAGGTGGAAGCGACAGTCGGGGAATGGGCTAACATCCTGATGACACCATCCTGCTCTACCCTGACAGCACACTATTCCCTGACCACCAACTTCAGGAATGCATACATGGGAATTATGTATGATGTGATGCTGCGAAGACTGAAGAAAGCTGCCTTCAAGTACTCCAGGGAGACTCAACAGCAGCTGGACGAAGTGTCGGCTGATGAAGAGGAGCCGCAAGCGGCGTCTTCAGAGCCAGGACCACAGGTCCCGGTGAGACCACAAGGGGTGTCAGCTCAGCTACCTGGCACTGGTGCGGGACAGGATGCTTATGCCGAGCTGAAGAATCTGAGGCAGGTGATTCGGAGCAAGAACGCGGACGAAAGTAACGAGGAATACCTGAAGGATGTTTGGCCGACCGTGTTGTCTACCACCAACCACGAAGGAGCCAAAAAGTTGTGGCTGACCAGCGTAACTGCAGACCCGATGGTTGGATCAGAGTCAGCACAGACAAACTATGAAAGGTTGGTGTTGGAGGACATGGATGATGAAGAGTCCCAGGTGAAGAGAGCCAGAGGACGACTGGACAAAGGAAGCCGGTTGGAACCGCTTTGGCACACACTGAAACAAACCGTTTCTCCTGCGAGATATGTGAAAGTACTGCGTGAGGTGACAAAAGGACGGAGGGGAGAGATTGTGTTTGTGAAGTTGCCAGTGAGAAGCACAACAGTCGCTCAGATGGACGTAGCAGTGCAAGGATTCGACCTGGAGCAGCAGTACTACGAGGACAAAAGGAAGAAGGAGATTAGCCAACCAGCAAAGCCACCTGGTAGGATCAACATCAGACCGCCATCCAACTTCCAGAGCAGACCGTTTCAACAAGGAACACCGCCACCCAACTTCCAGAACCGGCCGTTCCAGCAGAAACCACCAGGACCACAAGGGAAACCGACCAACCCGCCGGCTTCATCAAACCAGCCAGGGAAAGGTCAGTTCCTGACAGATGAGGAGTATAGGAAATTGAGCCCGGAACAGAGGACGGCCCTCCGTGAGTCCCGTAAAGCCGGGGCCGGAGGGTCGCCAAAGTAATGGCGTCCAGGTCGCGGGTCATTTTAGAAAATGCCTACTGGGAGGGAAACGACATCTACGCTAAAGTGGAGGGAGTGCCCTACCTGGTGGACACCGGAGCGGAGGTGTCTATGACCCGCAAAGACCTAAAAACAGCAGGACACCTGAAGGTTCAGTTTGCTAATGGAAAAGTAGAAGAAATGCCATATGGGACCTGGAAAGGAGTAGTGTGGGTGAAAGGTCCCTACAATCTCCTCACAGTTAAAGACTTAGACGAACTCAGTAAAAAGAAAGGCACACATCGCACCTTGGAGCGAAGGCTGACAAGCTTGAAAGCAAGATTGGTGAAGGTCGGCCCGACCCAAGCAGGATCAGAAAAGCATGACTGGTACAAACCGGTTGACATACCAGCGGTGACAGAACAGAAGCTTGAAGAGAGCGACTTCTCCCCGGATGGGAAAGAGAAGCTGCGTGAGATCATCGTTACAGCACAGGTGGCACGGTTCAAGAATGATTGTGGGGATTTGGGCCCAAAGTTTGTTCATCACATCGAAGGTGGGGTTCATCCACCTGTCCGGCAGTACCCGCTGAACCCTGGAGCAGTCGAGGAGATGGACAAGATCGTGAAGGAACTGGGCGCCCTGGAAATCATCAGAGAGGAGCTCAACCCGATCACCAACAGCCCCATCCAGGCGGTGAAGAAACCTGAATCGGCTGGAGGGGGTTGGAGACCAGTTATCAACTTCAAGGCCCTGAATCGGAGAACAATAGCGAACCGAGCCAGTTTGATCAATCCACAAGGAGCACTGAAAACTCTTCGAGTCAAGAAGTTCAAGTCCTGCATCGACCTAGCCAATGGATTTTTCTCTCTACGCCTCGCCAGACAGTCGCAAGGTAAAACTGCGTTCACCCACAAAGGCAAAAGCTATGTGTGGCAAAGGTTACCCCAGGGGTACAAGAACTCCCCAAATGTGTTCCAGTCAGCAGTGATGGAAGTACTCGGGGACGTAGGTGCGACTGTGTACATTGATGATGTTTTTATTGCTGATGACACACAAGAAGAACACCTAGAGAGGCTACAAAAAGTGGTTGAAAACCTCACCAAGGCAGGTCTGAAGCTAAACCTCAAGAAATGTCAATTTGGACAGTTCCAGGTGAATTATCTAGGTTTCCAAGTCACGTCGGACTTGGGACTCTCGGATGGGTACAGAGAAAAGCTCACGAACATTCAGCCACCTCAGTCAGAAAATGACTTGCAGAAAATATTGGGACTGTGCAACTATGTCAGAGACCATGTGCCCAACTATCAGAAATATGCCAGACCTCTGTACAACTGCCTGAGAAAGAGTGAGGACGACGAGAAAGATGGAAAAAGACCCTGGGTTTGGACAGCAGCCAATCAACAGAACCTAGAGGAATTGAGAAGAGCCATTCAAGCAGCTGTGAGACTGGAGCCAAGAAGTTTGTCAGAAAGACTGGTGGCAGAGATCAGCTGCGAGAATGACGATGCCATGATCAAAGTGAGTAACGAAAATGGAGGCTTGGTTACCCTGTGGAGCTACACCCTGACTTCTGTTGAAAAGAAGTACCCGCAGGAGGAAAAGGAGCTAGTGGTGTTAGCTCGTTATTGGGGTGTGCTGAAAGATTTAGCACAGGGACAACCAGTTAAAGTCATCACACAAAGCCAAGTTCACAAATACCTAAGAAAAGGGACTGTGGAAAGTACTAAAGCAACTAATACACGGTGGGAAAGATGGGAGGACATCCTGCTGGACCCGGAGCTTGAAATTGGGCTAGCACAACCCACCAGTAAGAAAAGACCGCAAGAAACATCTGAGAAGCCAGGACAACCGGAATGGACAATCTACACCGATGGATCCAGAAAGGGGTCCGACCAGTCGGCATACTGGGGATTTATTCTGAAACAGGACGGCAAAGAAAAAGGCCGTCAGAAAGGAAAGGCTCCCGGTAGTGCTCAAGCCGGAGAAGTAACGGCAGTACTGGAAGGATTGCTGGAGCTGGTGAAAAGGAAAATCAAAAGTGCCAGGTTAGTAACCAACAGTTACTATTGCGCTCAGGCCCTTAGAGAGGACTTGGCCATTTGGGAAGAAAATGGCTTCGAGACAGCAAAGGGCAAGCCCATGGCACACAAGGACTTGTGGAAAAAGATTGCTGAGCTAAAACTGCAGTTGGACATAGAAGTTCAGCATCAAAGAGCACACACGCATGAGGGAGCTCATTGGCGTGGGAATGATGAAGTGGACTGTTATGTCCAACAAAGGAAGATTGTCTTTGTCGGTACCGAGAAGTGGGACAGTACTCCCAGAGGACGGGAGGTCCCAGAAGAGTACGTGGTCGAGGTCGTGCGGAGCGTGCATGAGGCCCTTGGACATGCAGGCGTGCGACCTACCCGTAAGGAGCTGGAGGAGCAAGATCTTTGGATCCCAGTGAAACAAGTCCAACGCGTGCTAAGGGACTGTGAAGTGTGTGGTCAATACAACGCAGGTCGCCGAGGGCAGCGGATGGATGGGTTATCCATCAAGAGCACGGTCCCCTGGGGCTCAGTCTGCATGGATGTTGCGGGCCCCATGGGGATAACAGGAAGAAGAGGTGAGAAGTACCTCTTAGTGCTGGTGGATTCTATGTCAGGGTTTGTAATTACAAAAGCAGCCAGGAAAGCAAACGGCAATAGTGTTGTCGGCATGCTGGAACAAGTATGCAGTGCCCTGGGAATCCCGAAAGAGCTGCGCACGGACAATGGGACTCATTTCCGTAATTCACAGGTTGACCAGTGGTGTCAGAAGTATGGAGTGATGCGGGTTTACTCGCCACCCTACACCCCACAGGCTAACGGGGTGGTGGAACGAGCTATAGGGTTAGTAAAAAGCTGGATAGCTAAAAATGCTAACACTAACAGTTGGAGCACCCAAGCGGTGGAAATAGGGCAGGCCCTGAACGACAGGAGCAGAGCCGAGAGGCCCGCCCCTGCAATGGAACTCAACCAACGGCCGTTCACCACGAAGGAAGTGGGGCGGGGCTCCAGCGACAAAAAGGAGAAACTGACGCCCAGAGTGCCATTCCGAGAGGGACAGCGTGTGTGGGTCAAAGCGAGAGAGCAACCTGTGAGTGCAGCAGTAAAACCCAAGTTTGAGACAACTGACATCGTCAAGCAAGTACTGGATAGGAACACAGTATTGCTGAAAAGAAAAGGGATTCAAGGAGTTGAGCAGCTCAAGCCAGTTCCTGACTAAAGTGAAACAGAAGCCGGTGAAATGGCCAGTGAATCATGTACCATTCCACCCTATCTCGGACTGGCCACCGTGAAAGGGGTGGTTGTAATTAGAAGAACACCTTCAGGGATTTGGGCAGGACGAGCCCTGAAGAAATTGGATTGGGCTAAAAATGGAGTCCTGTCGGAGGAGCGAGAGATGCTAATATGGGGAAAAGCTAAAGGTTGCTGTCCGGTTTGTTTAGCAGGCAGCCCACTCCCCATCACCTGGGAGGGACCAGGCCGCGAAAAACCCGGGCGACAGGAGGCTACAGCAGATATACTACAACATCTTCGCGTCTCCCCGGTCACGATTATGAACAACATGATCTGTGGGAACTGCCGGGTGGGTTATCTGCCCCGGCTCCAATTTGAGACCCAATGGGGATGGCAAGAGGAAGAACCCAAAAGTTGTTATTGCTTATGGGATGGAGACGATCTAAGCCACTGCCCTGTGTGCAAGGACCAGCTGAGGGACGGAGAAGTGACTCTGACGGGTCAGGCTGATGGATGGCAAGTGGCAAGGTTCTATAGCTCGCTGCGGTATTACAGAACATATGGAGAAGTACAACCAAACTATGGGAGCCCCATACCAATAATATTACCGGGACCTTCAGCTCCCCCTAACACCCCAGAAGAAGCGGACCCATGGGTATGGAGGAGGGAAGAAGGGCCCCATGATGTCCTGTGGGATTCTATTCAAGCCGCCTGGCCATATGACGCTGCTAGAGCATCCCCGTCATTTCCACCATTGAATACCAGCCACTCTCCTGTGATCTTCCGGGTGCATCGGCCTCATGCATACCAACCATCAGCTGAGGGGCTAAATGCACTCCCAGATGACACCAGAGAACAAGCCGTTAATGGGGGTTGGACAGGCCCCTGGGAACTGACCACCTGGGCACATCTGATATTGGAGGTCATCAATGACTGCACGATTCCTGTGGTGGATCTACCGGACGTACCGAGGGAGAATGGAGTACGCAGCTCAGGTCTGTATTACTACACCACTGAGGTGGACGGGTGGGGCAGCAATACGGTGAGACCGAAGGAGAAGTCTTGCCTGTACTGGGTGACAGCGGAATCCCAGTTTCGGGATGGAGTCTTGCAACACCCAGGAGGCGTGGCCCGGAGAGCGGGCACGCCCTCTGATCCTAGCACAACCTGTCAGGTTCAGCTGTCAGTGCGCATGATCACCGTCCCCTATAAAGGCATCTACTCGGTCGGAGCAGCCATTAAAGTAGTGCCAGACAAGCAGAATTACGCCACTGTGTCCTGCACAGAACCAGAGCCTCCTAAGAAGAAACCCAAGATTCACGCCTGGCAGAAGCTCGCCTCAACATTACCATGGAGGAAGAAAAGCCAAGACTAACAGACACACCGGAAGGAGGGAAACGAGTCGTCAAGTCTAGAGGTCAGCAAAAAACCAAAAAAGGAAACGGGAAACTGTTTTTCATGACTAAATTGTTCAAGGTGGGAACTGGAGTCTCGCCGGGGCTATCCGACAAAGGCCCCTTTCTGAGACTCCCTACTACCTCCATTCTACTAGATATGCCTAGAGAAGATTTCACTGTTTCCTATCCGCTCACCGAAGCCTATTTTCTCAAATACTTCATATATCTCCGACCCACCGATATCCAACACACAAAGGAGGTGGGGGAAAGTGAAGAATCCATGCAACCTCCTTTACCGAAGCCATTTTTATTCATCCCTACATCACCGCCTGCTTGGCAAGGACGAGGGTCCCCTAACACGGTTAATTATGCATCAATCTCACCTATGTGTCCGACATCTCTGCCATGGATTTTTAATACAGTGTATCTGAGGATACGGGGGATCGAAGTGCGGATTAGGTGGGGTCCCCATTACCTTGAACCATTGCAAGTACTGTATTGTGAAATTTCAATCAATGACATGATCATCTGGACTACATCACCAAGTATGGCGAAAACTATAGTAAAGAGGGAAATAAATCCGGAATGTTATGTATTTAACAATACCAAACTTCCATTGAAATTGGAAATAGATAGGGTCTACCCCAATCCACCACACCAGAAGATTTTTACTCCGTCAACCTGGGGGTATCGCACCAGACTGACTTTGCGTGGGCAATCATTGTACACCTACATCACGGTACCCGCCCCAATAGGGTACAAACACGACGCCTGGTACGACCAGCCGCTGAAAAATGGCACCGCCCAAGGCCCGTTTCCCCGGCCGGACTATTACAGAGTGTTCCACTGGAAGTGGGTGTGGAGGGGGTTGGAGCCTGATTTACCCTACCCCTCTCCAATATATAAAGCATTGCAGCAGGGAAGAGCCACCAGACGGGTTGCAAAGAACCCTGCCAACCAACGCCGCAACAAGGCTTTGAGAAAGATCTGTGCAACGCCTGATACAGCGGATCCCAGAGAAGCACTGATCTGGCCAGGATGGATGACATCTGCATGAGACGTAAGCCTACAGACCCGAATTTGCGGGATGTTACATCGGATTCGGACAGCACTACTGACACTGACGACGACTCGGAAACCTCTGACGAACCCTTGCTACGGAAAACGACTACGATAACAGGAAAATCCCTATGCCTGAAAGGGCTGCTAACGCTTCTTGCTCTGCTGTTTGCTGCTGCTGTTCTTACTACTATCTTTTACTTCATCGGAGCTGGACCGTGGTATCTTACGCACACAAGAGTCACCTATGGACATTCCAAGTATGCTAACTTCAACTGTTGGAACACGAGCACCACGGCTATTTTTGTGCCATGGGACAACGAGACTTTGGCCCAGAACCGAACCGAACTATTCACCAAAGACAACGGCAAAAAGTACGTGGAAAGCCGAGCTTTCAACTTGAACGACTCCACCCTAGACGATCTTCTGAATCGTACCTGGGAAATCTACATCTATAACTTCCTTGACACCGGAGTGCTCTGCTGGATACGGGTTCTGCAACACAGAGAACGCCGGACCGTCAGATGCAACTGGATTCATCCGGACCGAGGTATGCCAGAATGGCATTGTAACATGGCTTGTCGGACGCTGCTACTGTTGCCAAACCAAGGGTACTGGGATACTGAAGTAGTATACCCAGCCCCACACAGGTCCTCAGGCTGTCGAACCTGGCTCCCACGAGGGGAGTTTTGGGGAGACTATCACCTGAATTGCAGAGAGGATGTCAACATTACGGCACTACAGCCGGTGAACAACACCTCCCGAAATAATTCTCGAGTCCAGGTAACGTGGCCGCTTCCACAGGGAAATTGGACTAACATCACGGCTTTCCTGATCAGACAAGGACCTAGACGGTTTATGTATCAAGCCGACCAAGAGTACTGTTATAAACACCACTTTAATTGGTTGAATGCCTGCCTCTGGAATATGTTTAGAAAATGTGGGGGACAGAATTATATAGTCTCAGCCATAGAAGAACACTGGGCTGAATCATGGTTCGAGGTGCGCTCCGTACGTACAGAAATCGAAACCTGGCTGAACAACTCGTTCCCATGGACATACATAGCCAAAGACCAAACGTACTTTATGGGAGACTTCCCAGAGGGGACAGTTCGCTCTCATACTGGGTTAACAGCACTGCACATTGCCAATTTGCGTACACAACCCGTTCCAACTCCTGATCAACTTCTGAACGCTCCTAAAACTGATTTTGCAAAGATTGACAAGTGTGTCGCCCAAAGGATTTTTGACAGCCTTAATGACACCACCTGGGTGAACACCCTCTCTTCACCCCACGATGTGACCTCTGGCAAACTAGCAACACTTTTTATGCCACATGGACCTATCGCTGCCCTGATCCTCACACCCATCCCACAGCTAAGTGGGCTCTACGAGCTTGGTATGAGGATTATTATCGGAATTGGGATTGGGAGTGGTGGGGACTCCAACAAGAAGAACTTGAAGCCCGGGTTATACCCTGTCTCCGGGAATCGGATAATTATTGGATCAAGTACCAGTACCTCGCCACGGTTTATTCTAAGGAACGCATGATTTGGCCTGGGGTTTTTTGGAGACCTGACAACTATGTCAACCCGAGACCTTGGCGCATGACTTGTAAAAATAACACAAAAAATATCCTCGAATGCGTAATAGGTTTGGCCAGAAGACCCTGCCAAACTGTCCCAGGTTGGGAAAACTACTGCAAAGAACATTATGCAGATGAGTATGACACTCACGCTTCTGAGGTTACTTGGCGAAAAGTCAATGGAATATGGCGGCGGGCAATAGTGAACGGACGGACCTGCACCGACGCAATTCTAGGATACCATCTCCAGAAGCGCAAGAGCATTCTTGGCCTTCCAGTTCCCTTCATCCCAAATCCCCTTATAGCGATCGCCGAAGGACATGCTTTCCGACAGGGTCTGTGTGACGGGCACATAGACTCGGGGTTTGACTGGGTCGGACCTAATCTTTTGTATTCCAATCGTACCTGCAACATCTCTGCGGAGCATTGGAAAATGTGTGGAGAAGGATCAGATCAACATCTCTGTAACTGGTTCGAGACTATGGGGTCGACCTTCGTGACCACTGTCACCGAGGTCGCGGAAGAAGTTGTTAATGTGGTAGGAGGAGGCCTCAACATTGTTGAACATTGGCTGCTTAATGCTTTGAGCGTGCTGTGGCCATATTTCTTAGGCCTCCTGGGCGTAGCCGTGGCTCTGGTCATCGGCAAGATCGTCCTGGAGGTGTGGCTAAAAGCACTTTGTCGTTGCAAAAAGAGGGAGTACCAGCCCCTCCCCCCGAAGGAGGAGCCTACTTCTGCATAAGAGAGAGCGGTCGTGTGCCTGCAAGCCATTCAACCTTCACCGCAGCTGCCGACAAGACCTAATCCTAAAGAACCATCATCGGACATCATGGAATCCAATTCTTCAACCAACACATCTAATCCCAACTCACTTTTTGCACCAATTCAAGTGAGTACCCTTGAGCACTTCGGGGTCACCCTGGCCTGGGTTGTCTACTGCCACACTGGCTCCTGGCCCAGGGGACATCCGATGAGGATCTTCGTCGCGCTACCGGGATATGTCAAGCTTATCCTACGACCCATCCTTCTCCAGAAATGGGGGTTAGCTTCGTCCCTCTTCGCCTGTTACCTGATGGGCCGTACCCGTATCAACTGGCGCAGGGGCATTGTGGTTTGCCTATGGCTCATCACGGATACCACAGCCCTGATACTGGAGCTGGTTATTGGGGGCGCCCAAGCTACCCGAACCGCTCCATTTAAGATCCTCACAGCTATCCTCGAAGGGCTTCTAGCAGTGTCTATCCTCGTCTACCTAGCGCGCCAGGCCTTGTCCATTAAGGGTCAGAGCAGGCGTCGCTAGATTCAGAAGTGGATACTCTTGGCTCTATGGGCAACGGTTTGGGGGTACTTGGTGGTCCTATACTGGCTTAAGAAGACCTCGGACCTGGCCATTGTTGTATGGATGATGACCTATGCTGCAATATTCCACGATTCGGCTCATGTCTATGATCTGGGAGAACCGGCTCCAGACCATGCTGTTGCGGCTCCTGTGATTAATTCCCCATGGCTTGCAGCACAAGCAGGCACACGAGCTTAAACCAGCCTACTCTCTCAGCCTTAGCTTTTGCATATTCGTTGTTTTTAAGTGTATATTATTAATCAGTAACCACTGATCATGAAGTTACCTAGGTTGCTATTTCTCCTCAGGCATCAACCTGCTGTGTGGGGTGTGGACTCGCCGCCGAATCTTATGGATTCATTTGGGTGGCATCGTCCGCCCGCTGGTGTCACAAATGCGTGAGCAGCCATTTTAATGATGTAACGGCAATTCTCTGCGCCGCCGGGCGGGAGGATTTGCCCTACATTGCGGCTTCCACATCTAAATCCCTGGAACGGGTGCACAAAATCGTGTGGACCTCTGCGTTGGGCCAAGACGACGACGAGCTTACAACATCTCCGCTGTATACAGGACTACGGCTGCCCGTAATTCAGAAGTTATGGGAACACCAGCTTACTCGGCAATGCCTCCCAACTCTACATCTTCTGGATGGACGAGTTGTGGCAGTGGGCGAGTACCTTCCACCTGCGCGTCCCATGTCTCCGGATTTGTTTATTGATGTCGGATGCCAAACCAGCAGTGCGACTCACGTGAAAAGTACCCAAACTGAGACCCTCAGTTCGTCTCACCAAGCATGCCAGACTGAAGACACCCTTCCCCCATCATTTCCATCACCGAGTGATATGGATTTCCAGGATCTGCTAACAGAGTTGGACGGCTACTGCAACAACCCATCAACGCTGCCAGACTTCGAGATGGACATGCCTCCGACTCTGCAGCTTCCGCTGGAATGCACAAACCTTCCCGTCTCCGGTGGATCTACACTTGATAACGATTTGGACGCCGAGATATGGCTTTCTCCGCCGTCCAATCTGACGGAGTATGAGGTTGTGGATACCTGGACACCTTCATCATCTCCGGTCACCTGCTACGAGCAAGACATCCTGACTACTCATTGTGGTGATGGACTTGACCTCTTTTGATTTTGGACTGTATGTTTTCTGCGAAGCACCGTCCGATCTCAAGGAGGGGGTGTCAAGAAAACTGGCATGGGGTTGTGAGATCTTTCCAGGTACACGCAGAAAAGGTTCATGAGAGCCTGAGAGAAATAAAGCAATCTTGTAGTTTGATTAAAATAATGATTAAGTTGAATATGTATGAATATAATTGGTAAAATGAATATGTAATCACTCAACAACTTTTTGAATAATGATCTGTAATGATAACAACAATGTAATAATTATGGTTGATGAGTTATAATAAGTGAGAGATGTGGTTAATTATTAATGAATATCAAAGTTGTGATGATTTGAAATCAATGCAAATGGGTTTGATACAGGTTGAATGTGTTTAATAAGTTGTAATAGATAAAAAAGTGAGTTATAGAAAAGAGAGGAGTTTAGTACGTTAAAGTCAGCATAATGAGTGATGTCCAGCTGTCAGGATATGTCGCAAGATGGGGAAAGATGGGACTTTCCACGAGAGACAAAGCAGAAGTTCAGAAAAAAAAATAGAAAACCAAGCTCCCCATACACACAGATGGGAGAGACAAAGCAGAAGTTCAGAAAAAAAATAGTAAACCAAGCTCTCCATACACACATATGGGTAAAAAGAGTATAAAAAGGGGCTGAAAAGAGGAAGCAACGGTTCTTAGTCCGCGGCGCTGGAGACAAGTCAACACGGAGGAGCAGATTGAGGAACAGCAGAGGACCGCATCTCGGAACCACGGGGAAGCTGAGACTTCACGCCGCTAAGAAGGGACAAGACCCTATCACCCTAGCACTGGTTCCTGATTCGACCGTCAGCCCTGCCTCACCCCAATGATCTCAAACTCTGCAACAGACTTGGAGAAAAGACAAAGATCCCTGAGGGATAAAGAGCTGGGTTTTCAAAGGATTTGGACCCGTTCTGCTTTGCTTCTGTTCTAAGGAGGATTTTTCCACATAAGGACAAAGACTCTGACCAAGGATTCTGGATGTTTCTGTTGCCAAGATCCACCATCAACCGGGTGTGAGTTGAGTCTGCTCCCAAAAAGTCTATCTCAGAATTTGCGACATAGGTTAGGAAAGAGAGACAGGATCGTATGGTTATACATGTTGATTTTTATTATACTGCTCTTGAATTATATACAATTGATTATTGATTTGTATGTCACATGCCCCTGCTTAAGCTTGCTTAATAAAATTATACTATAAAATTCTAATGAGGTTGGTGGACATTGGGATTAATTGAGTCATTTAATCAATTTTTTAGTTCTTTTAATTGAGGTAAAACTAATGTACATGATTCTAGTAAATAGGTGGCTTCATAATTTCCTTTAGTGAGTGTAAATAATGACCCTGGGACTTATATCTAAGTCACTAAATTTAATCTAGCCGGTTCCAAGAGCGAGTTATATTTTAGGAAGCGAGCTACCGTTAACAGAAGTGGTTATTGGAATTATGCAGCTGCGAGGGCTACTCAGCTGATTGTTTCTTAACTGTAAAGGGTTGTAACTTCTGGATCGGAGGTAGTTAGAGCTAGACGAATCGCTTTCGCCACCAGTTTGAATAGATTATCTCTTATAGTCCTCTTCTAGGGTAATACCCAGGTCTCAGAGATTTTCCGGACCTGTTAGACAGAGAACTGGTCAGTAGTCAGCCCAGGAGAGTTGTGAGGAGTGGGCGGGGCTGGCTATTGCGCAATAACAGACACTGTGCAGGACAGTGCATCTGATCATGATGAAGAGACTGAACATTGCAGACTCTAGCGATGGTGAAATTGATGCTTCCGATGAGGTAGAGACGCCTGCTGAACTAGCAGGTAGTGCAGAGCTTGAAAGACCTTCTCCTGTTAGGATGACTGAGGAAGTCCAACCTCAGAGAAATTCCCTTAGACGTGAGAAGGGGTCTATTAGGCCTGTTGTCAGACTGACTTATGATGAGGTAGGGAAGTCTAGAGACCAGCCTTTGACTATAGTACATAGGGGTGTAGTCATAAAGATTGGTTAAGGGAATTTTCGTTTCACTTTTCTGTGTTATTGTAATTATGTTTTCATTCGTGTTCATGGGAATTAGGTTTCATAGGGACATGTAAACCGTTTGAGTGGGGGAGAGTGTAGCCTGCGTTATATTTTGGGTTCATTCATTTCAATTCCTGTGAACGGTAAAAAAGAAAAAAAAAAGAGTTAAGATGTTTAAAAATGTTTAAAAAGCAATTTCCAAACATTAGTAATATTTCTATGTCAAATGCCTTTGTTATGTACAATTTTGTATTTTATTTCTGTATTTAATAATTGCCAAATTATTTTACTAGTTTCTAATTGGTTAAGGATACTGATCCTTGTTGCGCAATTGGAAGAGGAGAAAAAAAGAGAGAGAGTTCGACAGAGGGAGGTGAAGGAGACAGTCTGCTGGGTTGTTCCTCCCAGTTAGCATATGCTAAACTAAAACTTTCCCAGCTAAGGAAAGGCAGCTGCAGTCAAGTGTTCGGCCAGGACATTTATGAAAGCAGTGGACTTTGGTTATGTGCGGTGGGACACTTTTCCTCTGTTTTATTCAAGAAGTCGCAGCTTGGACTGTTGTGAAAACTGACGCGACACACGCGAGAGCACGCTAGGTTAAAAGACAGTGAGGAGGGTTGGCTACCGTGTCGGGGAGCTACACGACTGCTGTTCTTTGTGAACTTAGAGGTGAGAATCGTCTTGGACACCGGAGGAGTTGTGGTTTCGTTTGGAAAAGGCGACCGATATCGACTACACGGTGGGGACCGGGAGATTCAGTGCTGCGGGAGTCCATGCAGGAGGCGCGTGCGGAGCCACGAGCCACGACAGGTCCACGCTGTGAGCACGTGAACGCTCTACTCTTCACTTCTAAACGCAACGAGTCAGGTACCGAGTCAATTTCTTTTGTTTGCTCATTGAGTGAAGCGGCCAGTGTTTAAGTTTCCAGGCCCCAACGCACTCAAGCGACGTTCAGGCCTGCAACGGGTACTTTTTTGGGTCATTTTAGTTATTATAAAGCCGGCATAGCTTAGGATTTGCTAATGACTCTGATGATTTTGTTTGTTGTATTTGTTTGTTAATGCCCTGAAAGTGACTGATGGACACCGATTTTTGAACTTTAAAGGGAAACTTTAATTGTAAGGTTTTGAGTTAATTCACATTCCTTATTGACTGTACATTGCTTTAAAGGTAATTTGAGTTATTTTAAGTTGTGCCCATTCCTTCGAATGTGTTTACGGTTTATTTACAAATGTAAGATATTTCATTTTACTAAATTCAGGGTATTTTCATTTGAAATATATTTTCATAGTAAAAAGAAGAAAGACATTTACTGTTTCAATTCATTATTTCATTAACAGATTCTATAAGGGAACTCATAACTAATCCGATAATAACGACTACAGATTATCACCTTTTAATGATAGGAACTCAGGGCGCCCGTATTTGGTTATTTTACATGGTTTTGGACGTTTAGCCAGCAATGTAGGCAAAGGGGCGCTACACATTTCTTTCCTGGTTTCTTTAATCAGCTTAAATACATCTGGGTCATTTGTTTGTTTATGTTGTTGTTCTAAATCTCTTAGCTTCCTTATTTGTTTATTTGTAGAGTATTGTTCATTTTGCTGTCCAGATGGATCTTAAGATAGATTGCGTTATGATCGGAAACGTCTGAAACTCCAATCCTACACTCTTTCACTCTGTGTAGTTCTCTCTTGTTCATTAGTATATAGTCAATTCTGGAATAAATACCATGTGGTATTGAATAATGAGTATATTCTTGATCTAAGGTGTGAAATTCTCTCCACACATCTACAATTGCCATTTCTGACATCATGGTGTTCATGTACCTACTGATTTGATTTTTACTATTTTTCTTGCTTGTAGTATCCATCCTATAATTTAACACCACATTAAAGTCCCCGCTACATATCAATATTCCCTCTGCTTCCAAGTTAATGAGATCAAATATTTTCTTAAAAAGTACTTTGTCACTTTCTGGAGGGGCATATACATTGAGTAGTGTGGTTAACTGGTTTTCCAATTTGCCCTTTATCATTAAGTATCTTCCTTCTTTATCCCCAATTTCCTCCAACAATTCAAACTTTACACTATTTGAAATCAGTGTCATAACTCCTCGCTTATGCCTTTCTCCAAATGAGGAGGAATATGAGTTTCCATACCCTAATTTTTTGTACTTTCCATGCCCTTTTTTTGTTAGGTGTGTCTCCTGTAAGAGAATAACTTGTACTTTTTCTTTTCTAAATTTTTTTAGGACCTTATCTCTCTTTTTGGTATTATTTAAGCCATTGACATTCAGTGATGCCACAGTTATGACCTTAGACATTGTTCGTATATCTTGGTTTGAATCTCAGCCTCTCCACTTGAACTATGAACAAGAACTAAACTAACAAAAAATCTGAACTCCCGACCAAATATGGGCCATATTCCCAAGAGGCCCTGTCCCCCTGCTGGGAAGGGAGGGGGGTATCCTTTTATGAAGAGGGCCCCCCCCCAGTGGTTTTGGGCAAACCTGTGTTGGGTTCCCCCGACCTGCTAGGCGAGTCCAACAGTCCCTTGTTTGGTGGATCTCCCTGTCGTTATTTAGTCAAACTTCAGAGAAGACTATAGTCTCTTCCATCCCCCTTCTTTAATGAGCAGTTTATGCCCCCTTTACCTCCGCGTCTTCAGTGTCCTCCTCTTTGAAACTCCTGCAGCCGTTCCCTCGCTCGGCTACTCGCATTCTGGCCAGAACCCGTAGCGGAGGACCCGTCGTCCGCCCCATGCTTCTTCCCGGAGCGCTGCCAGGATACCGCCGTCTGGCTCCTCTCCTCGGGCGAAGGTCCGGTGTCGTTCTGGTTCTCCATCTCCAGCCCTCGTCTCCTCATGTCTATTGCAGCTTCCTCCGCGTTGTTGTAAATCTTGATCTCGTCTGACCAGTGAATCCGTATTTTAGTCATTGGCGTCTGGAAGCGGATCCTTCGGTCTTTCAGAGCCTTTTTAATCTCGGAGTAGGATTTGCGTTTTTCTATTACCTCAGTGGGGTAATCATGGTCGAAAAATATCCGCTTCCCCTCCACTTGGATTTTCTTTTTCCATGCTTTTGTCAGGATTTCTTCTTTGGTTTTGTATTTAAGAAAGTTAACCACTATGGACCTGGGATTAGCTTCGGGTGGAGGTCTCTTTCCAAGGCTTCTATGAGCCCGCTGGATCTGTAACTCGGTTCCGACCGGTAGGGCTAGCTCACGGTGTAGCAGTTTCTCCACCCTTTCTTGGACTAATTCGTCGTCTTGTTCAGCCACGTTGTAAATTCTCATGTTGCAGCGCCTGCCGTGTCCTTCCAACTCCGTTAGCTTCTCTTGTAGTTTTCTCTGCTGTTTTAAAAGGTTCAGAATGGCGTCCTTCGCTTCCATGTTGCACTTCCAGCTCTGCTATGCGGCCCTGCGCCTCAGTCATGTCTTCTTGTTGTTTCCGCATCATTCTGTGCCACTTTTTTCTTAATTTCTTCTTTAAAGCCCATAAATTCTCGCTTCACCTCCTCTTTG